>NW_028153247.1:0-40000 GCF_951799395.1 Argentina silus
CTTAGAATCAGTTGTGTGGATCAGGACTTAGTCGTTTTTTTGGGGGTTTTTGTTTCAAAAAAATTCCTTCTGATGATACATAGACAGGATTAGGGTTATCGAACCATATGTCTCATCGAAATGAAAGCAGTCATTTTCTGTACACGATGATAGCCTCATAAACATATCTTAGAATCAGTTGTGTGGATCAGGACTTAGTCGTTTTTTTGGGGGTTTTTCAAAAAAAAAATTCCTTCTGATGATACATAGACAGGATTAGGGTTATCGAACCATATGTCTCATCGAAATGAAAGCAGTCATTTTCTGTACACGATGATAGCCTCATAAACATATCTTAGAATCAGTTGTGTGGATCAGGACTTAGTCGTTTTTTTGGGGGTTTAAAAAAAAAAAAATTCCTTCTGATGATACATAGACAGGATTAGGGTTATCGAACCATATGTCTCATCGAAATGAAAGCAGTCATTTTCTGTACACGATGATAGCCTCATAAACATATCTTAGAATCAGTTGTGTGGATCAGGACTTAGTCGTTTTTTTGGGGGTTTTTCCAAAAAAAAATTCCTTCTGATGATACATAGACAGGATTAGGGTTATCGAACCATATGTCTCATCGAAATGAAAGCAGTCATTTTCTGTACACGATGATAGCCTCATAAACATATCTTAGAATCAGTTGTGTGGATCAGGACTTAGTCGTTTTTTTGGGGGTTTTTCCAAAAAAAAATTCCTTCTGATGATACATAGACAGGATTAGGGTTATCGAACCATATGTCTCATCGAAATGAAAGCAGTCATTTTCTGTACACGATGATAGCCTCATAAACATATCTTAGAATCAGTTGTGTGGATCAGGACTTAGTCGTTTTTTTGGGGGTTTAAAAAAAAAAAATTCCTTCTGATGATACATAGACAGGATTAGGGTTATCGAACCATATGTCTCATCGAAATGAAAGCAGTCATTTTCTGTACACGATGATAGCCTCATAAACATATCTTAGAATCAGTTGTGTGGTTATGGTTGCTTGCCGGTGATACGTTGATCAAATGAAAAGGGGTTTATCTCAGTTAACCCTAGGGTTAGGGTTATCGAACCGAATGACCTATCGAGATTATACCACCGCCATTCGATACAGCAGAATACACTGATAAACATATTGCAGAATCAGTTCTGTCGTATGGGTGCATTTCCGATAGAACAGTTTTGAAATGAAGACATTTTTGGATTTTAGTACAATCTCAACACGGGGTCGAATTCGTACTCAACCTAGGTTGTGTCACAGTTGAAACAGGAATTCTATAATATATATATATAATACGAATTCTATAGTGAAATAGAAATTACATAATGCATTGTAACGTCCAAAGGATGTTCCATGCAAAGTTTCCGCCGAATACTGGCATCGGGGACGCGATTTCGAAAGATGTAAAAATCTGATGAAATTCGAGAGTCGCAGCTACTCCCGCAGTTTACCCGATTTTTGCGAAATCCCGTAGGAGCATCCCCCGCCGTACCGAGTCGGACCCTGCCGCCATAGCCGGCGTCGGAACGTCCGTCGGAACGTCCGTGCGAAGTTTCGATGGCGTGCCGACAACGGCGATGCGATTTCGACCGATTTGAGAAACGTCGGTCCTCGGGGCTATCGACCGGCACGCGTCGCCCGGGCGAGGGCGGGGTCTTGCCGCCGAGCCTCGGCCTGTCGTCGAGGTCGGTTCGAGGAGAAAAATTTTTTCTTCCATAACCGGCGTCGGAACGTCCGTCGGAACGTCCGTGCGAAGGTTCCATGGCGTGCCGGCAACGGCGATGCGATTTCGACCGATTTGAGAAACGTCGGTCTTCGGGGCTATCGACCGGCACGCGTCGCCCGGGCGAGGGCGGGGTCTTGCCGCAGAGCCTCGGCCGGTCGTCGAGGTCGGTTCGATGAGAAATTTTTTTTCTTCGAGATATCGAGACGCAGTCGCCTGCGTCCCATAGCCGGTGCCGGCCCCTGCACGAGACCGCAAGCGGCGGTCTCCTGCCGGCGTTTGTGTCGCGCCGGTAGTCGAAAAAGTGATTTTTGCGAAATCCCGTACCAGAAAAACGGCAAAGTCCGGAGTGCGTCTCCCACAGTGAGGAGCTTCCCCCACCGTTCCGAGTCGGACCCTGCTGCCATAGCCGGCGTCGGAACGTCCGTCGGAACGTCCGTGCGAAGTTTCCATGGCGTGCCGGCAACGGCGATGCGATTTCGACCGATTTGAGAAACGTCGGTCTTCGGGGCTATCGACCGGCACGCGTCGCCCGGGCGAGGGCGGGGTCTTGCCGCCGAGCCTCGGCCGGTCGTCGAGGTCGGTTCGAGGAGAAAAAAATTTTCTTCCATAACCGGCGTCGGAACGTCCGTCGGAACGTCCGTGCGAAGGTTCCATGGCGTGCCGGCAACGGCGATGCGATTTCGACCGATTTGAGAAACGTCGGTCTTCGGGGCTATCGACCGGCACGCGTCGCCCGGGCGAGGGCGGGGTCTTGCCGCCGAGCCTCGGCCGGTCGTCGAGGTCGGTTCGAGGAGAAAAAATTTTTCTTCGAGATATCGAGACGCGGTCGCCTGCGTCCCATAGCCGGTGCCGGCGCCTGTACGAGAACGCAAGCGGCGGTCTCCGATGATAGCCTCATAAACATATCTTAGAATCAGTTGTGTGGATCAGGACTTAGTCGTTTTTTGTTTCAAAAAAATTCCTTCTGATGATACATAGACAGGATTAGGGTTATCGAACCATATGTCTCATCGAAATGAAAGCAGTCATTTTCTGTACACGATGATAGCCTCATAAACATATCTTAGAATCAGTTGTGTGGATCAGGACTTAGTCGTTTTTTTGGGGGTTTTTGTTTCAAAAAATTCCTTCTGATGATACATAGACAGGATTAGGGTTATCGAACCATATGTCTCATCGAAATGAAAGCATTCATTTTCTGTACACGATGATAGCCTCATAAACATATCTTAGAATCAGTTGTGTGGATCAGGACTTAGTCGTTTTTTTGGGGGTTTTTGTTTCAAAAAATTCCTTCTGATGATACATAGACAGGATTAGGGTTATCGAACCATATGTCTCATCGAAATGAAAGCATTCATTTTCTGTACACGATGATAGCCTCATAAACATATCTTAGAATCAGTTGTGTGGATCAGGACTTAGTCGTTTTTTTGGGGGTTTAAAAAAAAAAAATTTCCTTCTGATGATACATAGACAGGATTAGGGTTATCGAACCATATGTCTCATCGAAATGAAAGCAGTCATTTTCTGTACACGATGATAGCCTCATAAACATATCTTAGAATCAGTTGTGTGGATCAGGACTTAGTCGTTTTTTTGGGGGTTTTTGTTTCAAAAAATTCCTTCTGATGATACATAGACAGGATTAGGGTTATCGAACCATATGTCTCATCGAAATGAAAGCATTCATTTTCTGTACACGATGATAGCCTCATAAACATATCTTAGAATCAGTTGTGTGGATCAGGACTTAGTCGTTTTTTTGGGGGTTTTTGTTTCAAAAAATTCCTTCTGATGATACATAGACAGGATTAGGGTTATCGAACCATATGTCTCATCGAAATGAAAGCATTCATTTTCTGTACACGATGATAGCCTCATAAACATATCTTAGAATCAGTTGTGTGGATCAGGACTTAGTCGTTTTTTTGGGGGTTTAAAAAAAAAAAATTTCCTTCTGATGATACATAGACAGGATTAGGGTTATCGAACCATATGTCTCATCGAAATGAAAGCAGTCATTTTCTGTACACGATGATAGCCTCATAAACATATCTTAGAATCAGTTGTGTGGATCAGGACTTAGTCGTTTTTTTGGGGGTTTTTGTTTCAAAAAATTCCTTCTGATGATACATAGACAGGATTAGGGTTATCGAACCATATGTCTCATCGAAATGAAAGCATTCATTTTCTGTACACGATGATAGCCTCATAAACATATCTTAGAATCAGTTGTGTGGATCAGGACTTAGTCGTTTTTTTGGGGGTTTTTGTTTCAAAAAATTCCTTCTGATGATACATAGACAGGATTAGGGTTATCGAACCATATGTCTCATCGAAATGAAAGCATTCATTTTCTGTACACGATGATAGCCTCATAAACATATCTTAGAATCAGTTGTGTGGATCAGGACTTAGTCGTTTTTTTGGGGGTTTAAAAAAAAAAAATTTCCTTCTGATGATACATAGACAGGATTAGGGTTATCGAACCATATGTCTCATCGAAATGAAAGCAGTCATTTTCTGTACACGATGATAGCCTCATAAACATATCTTAGAATCAGTTGTGTGGATCAGGACTTAGTCGTTTTTTTGGGGGTTTTTGTTTCAAAAAATTCCTTCTGATGATACATAGACAGGATTAGGGTTATCGAACCATATGTCTCATCGAAATGAAAGCATTCATTTTCTGTACACGATGATAGCCTCATAAACATATCTTAGAATCAGTTGTGTGGATCAGGACTTAGTCGTTTTTTTGGGGGTTTAAAAAAAAAAAATTTCCTTCTGATGATACATAGACAGGATTAGGGTTATCGAACCATATGTCTCATCGAAATGAAAGCAGTCATTTTCTGTACACGATGATAGCCTCATAAACATATCTTAGAATCAGTTGTGTGGATCAGGACTTAGTCGTTTTTTTGGGGGTTTAAAAAAAAAAAAATTCCTTCTGATGATACATAGACAGGATTAGGGTTATCGAACCATATGTCTCATCGAAATGAAAGCAGTCATTTTCTGTACACGATGATAGCCTCATAAACATATCTTAGAATCAGTTGTGTGGATCAGGACTTAGTCGTTTTTTTGGGGGTTTTAAAAAAAAAAAATTCCTTCTGATGATACATAGACAGGATTAGGGTTATCGAACCATATGTCTCATCGAAATGAAAGCAGTCATTTTCTGTACACGATGATAGCCTCATAAACATATCTTAGAATCAGTTGTGTGGATCAGGACTTAGTCGTTTTTTTGGGGGTTTTTCCAAAAAAAAATTCCTTCTGATGATACATAGACAGGATTAGGGTTATCGAACCATATGTCTCATCGAAATGAAAGCAGTCATTTTCTGTACACGATGATAGCCTCATAAACATATCTTAGAATCAGTTGTGTGGATCAGGACTTAGTCGTTTTTTTGGGGGTTTAAAAAAAAAAAAATTCCTTCTGATGATACATAGACAGGATTAGGGTTATCGAACCATATGTCTCATCGAAATGAAAGCAGTCATTTTCTGTACACGATGATAGCCTCATAAACATATCTTAGAATCAGTTGTGTGGTTATGGTTGCTTGCCGGTGATACGTTGATCAAATGAAAAGGGGTTTATCTCAGTTAACCCTAGGGTTAGGGTTATCGAACCGAATGACCTATCGAGATTATACCACCGCCATTCGATACAGCAGAATACACTGATAAACATATTGCAGAATCAGTTCTGTCGTATGGGTGCATTTCCGATAGAACAGTTTTGAAATGAAGACATTTTTGCATTTTAGTACAATCTCAACACGGGGTCGAATTCGTACTCCACCTAGGTTGTGTCACAGTTGAAACAGGAATTCTATAATATATATATATAATACGAATTCTATAGTGAAATAGAAATTACATAATGCATTGTAACGTCCAAAGGATGTTCCATGCCAAGTTTCCGCCGAATACTGGCATCTGGGACGCGATTTCGAAAGATGTAAAAATCTGATGAAATTCGAGAGTCGCAGCTACTCCCGCAGTTTACCCGATTTTTGCGAAATCCCGTAGGAGCATCCCCCGCCGTACCGAGTCGGACCCTGCCGCCATAGCCGGCGTCGGAACGTCCGTCGGAACGTCCGTGCGAAGTTTCGATGGCGTGCCGACAACGGCGATGCGATTTCGACCGATTTGAGAAACGTCGGTCCTCGGGGCTATCGACCGGCACGCGTCGCCCGGGCGAGGGCGGGGTCTTGCCGCCGAGCCTCGGCCGGTCGTCGAGGTCGGTTCGAGGAGAAAATTTTTTTCTTCCATAACCGGCGTCGGAACGTCCGTCGGAACGTCCGTGCGAAGGTTCCATGGCGTGCCGGCAACGGCGATGCGATTTCGACCGATTTGAGAAACGTCGGTCTTCGGGGCTATCGACCGGCACGCGTCGCCCGGGCGAGGGCGGGGTCTTGCCGCCGAGCCTCGGCCGGTCGTCGAGGTCGGTTCGAGGAGAAATTTTTTTTCTTCGAGATATCGAGACGCAGTCGCCTGCGTCCCATAGCCGGTGCCGGCCCCTGCACGAGACCGCAAGCGGCGGTCTCCTGCCGGCGTTTGTGTCGCGCCGGTAGTCGAAAAAGTGATTTTTGCGAAATCCCGTACCAGAAAAACGGCAAAGTCCGGAGTGCGTCTCCCACAGTGAGGAGCTTCCCCCACCGTTCCGAGTCGGACCCTGCTGCCATAGCCGGCGTCGGAACGTCCGACGGAACGTCCGTGCGAAGTTTCCGGCGCGTGCCGGCATTGGCGACGCGATTTTGACCGATGTGAATATCTGATGATACATAGACAGAAATTCGAGAGTCGCAGCTACTCCCGCAGTTTACCCGATTTTTGCGAAATCCCGTAGGAGCATCCCCCGCCGTACCGAATCGGACCCTGCCGCCATAGCCGGCGTCGGAACGTCCGTCGGAACGTCCGTGCGAAGTTTCCGGCGCGTGCCGGCATTGGCGATGCGATTTTGACCGATGTGAAAATCTGATGATACATAGACAGAAATTCGAGAGTCGCAGCTACTCCCGCAGTTTACCCGATTTTTGCGAAATCCCGTAGGAGCATCCCCCGCCGTACCGAGTCGGACCCTGCCGCCATAGCCGGCGTCGGAACGTCCGTCGGAACGTCCGTGCGAAGTTTCGATGGCGTGCCGACAACGGCGATGCGATTTCGACCGATTTGAGAAACGTCGGTCCTCGGGGCTATCGACCGGCACGCGTCGCCCGGGCGAGGGCGGGGTCTTGCCGCCGAGCCTCGGCCGGTCGTCGAGGTCGGTTCGAGGAGAAAAATTTTTTCTTCCATAACCGGCGTCGGAACGTCCGTCGGAACGTCCGTGCGAAGGTTCCATGGCGTGCCGGCAACGGCGATGCGATTTCGACCGATTTGAGAAACGTCGGTCTTCGGGGCTATCGACCGGCACGCGTCGCCCGGGCGAGGGCGGGGTCTTGCCGCCGAGCCTCGGCCGGTCGTCGAGGTCGGTTCGAGGAGAAATTTTTTTTCTTCGAGATATCGAGACGCAGTCGCCTGCGTCCCATAGCCGGTGCCGGCCCCTGCACGAGACCGCAAGCGGCGGTCTCCTGCCGGCGTTTGTGTCGCGCCGGTAGTCGAAAAAGTGATTTTTGCGAAATCCCGTACCAGAAAAACGGCAAAGTCCGGAGTGCGTCTCCCACAGTGAGGAGCTTCCCCCACCGTTCCGAGTCGGACCCTGCTGCCATAGCCGGCGTCGGAACGTCCGACGGAACGTCCGTGCGAAGTTTCCGGCGCGTGCCGGCATTGGCGACGCGATTTTGACCGATGTGAATATCTGATGATACATAGACAGAAATTCGAGAGTCGCAGCTACTCCCGCAGTTTACCCGATTTTTGCGAAATCCCGTAGGAGCATCCCCCGCCGTACCGAATCGGACCCTGCCGCCATAGCCGGCGTCGGAACGTCCGTCGGAACGTCCGTGCGAAGTTTCCGGCGCGTGCCGGCATTGGCGATGCGATTTTGACCGATGTGAAAATCTGATGATACATAGACAGAAATTCGAGAGTCGCAGCTACTCCCGCAGTTTACCCGATTTTTGCGAAATCCCGTAGGAGCATCCCCCGCCGTACCGAGTCGGACCCTGCCGCCATAGCCGGCGTCGGAACGTCCGTCGGAACGTCCGTGCGAAGTTTCGATGGCGTGCCGACAACGGCGATGCGATTTCGACCGATTTGAGAAACGTCGGTCTTCGGGGCTATCGACCGGCACGCGTCGCCCGGGCGAGGGCGGGGTCTTGCCGCCGAGCCTCGGCCGGTCGTCGAGGTCGGTTCGAGGAGAATTTTTTTTTCTTCGAGATATCGAGACGCAGTCGCCTGCGTCCCATAGCCGGTGCCGGCCCCTGCACGAGACCGCAAGCGGCGGTCTCCTGCCGGCGTTTGTGTCGCGCCGGTAGTCGAAAAAGTGATTTTTGCGAAATCCCGTACCAGAAAAACGGCAAAGTCCGGAGTGCGTCTCCCACGGTGAGGAGCTTCCCCCACCGTTCCGAGTCGGACCCTGCTGCCATAGCCGGCGTCGGAACGTCCGTCGGAACGTCCGTGCGAAGTTTCCGGCGCGTGCCGGCATTGGCGACGCGATTTTGACCGATGTGAAAATCTGATGATACATAGACAGAAATTCGAGAGTCGCAGCTACTCCCGCAGTTTACCCGATTTTTGCGAAATCCCGTAGGAGCATCCCCCGCCGTACCGAATCGGACCCTGCCGCCATAGCCGGCGTCGGAACGTCCGTCGGAACGTCCGTGCGAAGTTTCCGGCGCGTGCCGGCATTGGCGACGCGATTTTGACCGATGTGAAAATCTGATGATACATAGACAGAAATTCGAGAGTCGCAGCTACTCCCGCAGTTTACCCGATTTTTGCGAAATCCCGTAGGAGCATCCCCCGCCGTACCGAGTCGGACCCTGCCGCCATAGCCGGCGTCGGAACATCCGTCGGAACGTCCGTGCGAAGTTTCGATGGCGTGCCGACAACGGCGATGCGATTTCGACCGATTTGAGAAACGTCGGTCCTCGGGGCTATCGACCGGCACGCGTCGCCCGGGCGAGGGCGGGGTCTTGCCGCCGAGCCTCGGCCGGTCGTCGAGGTCGGTTCGAGGATAATTTTTTTTTTTCCATAACCGGCGTCGGAACGTCCGTCGGAACGTCCGTGCGAAGGTTCCATGGCGTGCCGGCAACGGCGATGCGATTTCGACCGATTTGAGAAACGTCGGTCTTCGGGGCTATCGACCGGCACGCGTCGCCCGGGCGAGGGCGGGGTCTTGCCGCCGAGCCTCGGCCGGTCGTCGAGGTCGGTTCGAGGAGAAATTTTTTTTCTTCGAGATATCGAGACGCAGTCGCCTGCGTCCCATAGCCGGTGCCGGCCCCTGCACGAGACCGCAAGCGGAGGTCTCCTGCCGGCGTTTGTGTTGCGCCGGTAGTCGAAAAAGTGATTTTTGCGAAATCCCGTACCAGAAAAACGGCAAAGTCCGGAGTGCGTCTCCCACGGTGAGGAGCTTCCCCCACCGTTCCGAGTCGGACCCTGCTGCCATAGCCGGCGTCGGAACGTCCGTCGGAACGTCCGTGCGAAGTTTCCGGCGCGTGCCGGCATTGGCGACGCGATTTTGACCGATGTGAAAATCTGATGATACATAGACAGAAATTCGAGAGTCGCAGCTACTCCCGCAGTTTACCCGATTTTTGCGAAATCCCGTAGGAGCATCCCCCGCCGTACCGAATCGGACCCTGCCGCCATAGCCGGCGTCGGAACGTCCGTCGGAACGTCCGTGCGAAGTTTCCGGCGCGTGCCGGCATTGGCGACGCGATTTTGACCGATGTGAAAATCTGATGATACATAGACAGAAATTCGAGAGTCGCAGCTACTCCCGCAGTTTACCCGATTTTTGCGAAATCCCGTAGGAGCATCCCCCGCCGTACCGAGTCGGACCCTGCCGCCATAGCCGGCGTCGGAACGTCCGTCGGAACGTCCGTGCGAAGTTTCGATGGCGTGCCGACAACGGCGATGCGATTTCGACCGATTTGAGAAACGTCGGTCTTCGGGGCTATCGACCGGCACGCGTCGCCCGGGCGAGGGCGGGGTCTTGCCGCCGAGCCTCGGCCGGTCGTCGAGGTCGGTTCGAGGAGAAATTTTTTTTCTTCGAGATATCGAGACGCAGTCGCCTGCGTCCCATAGCCGGTGCCGGCCCCTGCACGAGACCGCAAGCGGCGGTCTCCTGCCGGCGTTTGTGTCGCGCCGGTAGTCGAAAAAGTGATTTTTGCGAAATCCCGTACCAGAAAAACGGCAAAGTCCGGAGTGCGTCTCCCACGGTGAGGAGCTTCCCCCACCGTTCCGAGTCGGACCCTGCTGCCATAGCCGGCGTCGGAACGTCCGTCGGAACGTCCGTGCGAAGTTTCCGGCGCGTGCCGGCATTGGCGACGCGATTTTGACCGATGTGAAAATCTGATGATACATAGACAGAAATTCGAGAGTCGCAGCTACTCCCGCAGTTTACCCGATTTTTGCGAAATCCCGTAGGAGCATCCCCCGCCGTACCGAATCGGACCCTGCCGCCATAGCCGGCGTCGGAACGTCCGTCGGAACGTCCGTGCGAAGTTTCCGGCGCGTGCCGGCATTGGCGACGCGATTTTGACCGATGTGAAAATCTGATGATACATAGACAGAAATTCGAGAGTCGCAGCTACTCCCGCAGTTTACCCGATTTTTGCGAAATCCCGTAGGAGCATCCCCCGCCGTACCGAGTCGGACCCTGCCGCCATAGCCGGCGTCGGAACGTCCGTCGGAACGTCCGTGCGAAGTTTCGATGGCGTGCCGACAACGGCGATGCGATTTCGACCGATTTGAGAAACGTCGGTCCTCGGGGCTATCGACCGGCACGCGTCGCCCGGGCGAGGGCGGGGTCTTGCCGCCGAGCCTCGGCCGGTCGTCGAGGTCGGTCCGAGGAGAAATTTTTTTTTTTCGAGATATCGAGACGCAGTCGCCTGCGTCCCATAGCCGGTGCCGGCCCCTGCACGAGACCGCAAGCGGCGGTCTCCTGCCGGCGTTTGTGTCGCGCCGGTAGTCGAAAAAGTGATTTTTGCGAAATCCCGTACCAGAAAAACGGCAAAGTCCGGAGTGCGTCTCCCACGGTGAGGAGCTTCCCCCACCGTTCCGAGTCGGACCGTGCTGCCATAGCCGGCGTCGGAACGTCCGTCGGAACGTCCGTGCGAAGTTTCCATGGCGTGCCGGCAACGGCGATGCGATTTCGACCGATTTGAGAAACGTCGGTCTTCGGGGCTATCGACCGGCACGCGTCGCCCGGGCGAGGGCGGGGTCTTGCCGCCGAGCCTCGGCCGGTCGTCGAGGTCGGTTCGAGGAGAAAAAAATTTTCTTCCATAACCGGCGTCGGAACGTCCGTCGGAACGTCCGTGCGAAGGTTCCATGGCGTGCCGGCAACGGCGATGCGATTTCGACCGATTTGAGAAACGTCGGTCTTCGGGGCTATCGACCGGCACGCGTCGCCCGGGCGAGGGCGGGGTCTTGCCGCCGAGCCTCGGCCGGTCGTCGAGGTCGGTTCGAGGAGAAAAAATTTTTCTTCGAGATATCGAGACGCGGTCGCCTGCGTCCCATAGCCGGTGCCGGCGCCTGTACGAGAACGCAAGCGGCGGTCTCCGATGATAGCCTCATAAACATATCTTAGAATCAGTTGTGTGGATCAGGACTTAGTCGTTTTTTGTTTCAAAAAAATTCCTTCTGATGATACATAGACAGGATTAGGGTTATCGAACCATATGTCTCATCGAAATGAAAGCAGTCATTTTCTGTACACGATGATAGCCTCATAAACATATCTTAGAATCAGTTGTGTGGATCAGGACTTAGTCGTTTTTTTGGGGGTTTTTGTTTCAAAAAATTCCTTCTGATGATACATAGACAGGATTAGGGTTATCGAACCATATGTCTCATCGAAATGAAAGCATTCATTTTCTGTACACGATGATAGCCTCATAAACATATCTTAGAATCAGTTGTGTGGATCAGGACTTAGTCGTTTTTTTGGGGGTTTTTGTTTCAAAAAATTCCTTCTGATGATACATAGACAGGATTAGGGTTATCGAACCATATGTCTCATCGAAATGAAAGCATTCATTTTCTGTACACGATGATAGCCTCATAAACATATCTTAGAATCAGTTGTGTGGATCAGGACTTAGTCGTTTTTTTGGGGGTTTAAAAAAAAAAAATTTCCTTCTGATGATACATAGACAGGATTAGGGTTATCGAACCATATGTCTCATCGAAATGAAAGCAGTCATTTTCTGTACACGATGATAGCCTCATAAACATATCTTAGAATCAGTTGTGTGGATCAGGACTTAGTCGTTTTTTTGGGGGTTTTTGTTTCAAAAAATTCCTTCTGATGATACATAGACAGGATTAGGGTTATCGAACCATATGTCTCATCGAAATGAAAGCATTCATTTTCTGTACACGATGATAGCCTCATAAACATATCTTAGAATCAGTTGTGTGGATCAGGACTTAGTCGTTTTTTTGGGGGTTTTTGTTTCAAAAAATTCCTTCTGATGATACATAGACAGGATTAGGGTTATCGAACCATATGTCTCATCGAAATGAAAGCATTCATTTTCTGTACACGATGATAGCCTCATAAACATATCTTAGAATCAGTTGTGTGGATCAGGACTTAGTCGTTTTTTTGGGGGTTTAAAAAAAAAAAATTTCCTTCTGATGATACATAGACAGGATTAGGGTTATCGAACCATATGTCTCATCGAAATGAAAGCAGTCATTTTCTGTACACGATGATAGCCTCATAAACATATCTTAGAATCAGTTGTGTGGATCAGGACTTAGTCGTTTTTTTGGGGGTTTTTGTTTCAAAAAATTCCTTCTGATGATACATAGACAGGATTAGGGTTATCGAACCATATGTCTCATCGAAATGAAAGCATTCATTTTCTGTACACGATGATAGCCTCATAAACATATCTTAGAATCAGTTGTGTGGATCAGGACTTAGTCGTTTTTTTGGGGGTTTTTGTTTCAAAAAATTCCTTCTGATGATACATAGACAGGATTAGGGTTATCGAACCATATGTCTCATCGAAATGAAAGCATTCATTTTCTGTACACGATGATAGCCTCATAAACATATCTTAGAATCAGTTGTGTGGATCAGGACTTAGTCGTTTTTTTGGGGGTTTAAAAAAAAAAAATTTCCTTCTGATGATACATAGACAGGATTAGGGTTATCGAACCATATGTCTCATCGAAATGAAAGCAGTCATTTTCTGTACACGATGATAGCCTCATAAACATATCTTAGAATCAGTTGTGTGGATCAGGACTTAGTCGTTTTTTTGGGGGTTTTTGTTTCAAAAAATTCCTTCTGATGATACATAGACAGGATTAGGGTTATCGAACCATATGTCTCATCGAAATGAAAGCATTCATTTTCTGTACACGATGATAGCCTCATAAACATATCTTAGAATCAGTTGTGTGGATCAGGACTTAGTCGTTTTTTTG
Source organism: Argentina silus (assembly GCF_951799395.1). Classification (NCBI taxonomy): domain Eukaryota; kingdom Metazoa; phylum Chordata; class Actinopteri; order Argentiniformes; family Argentinidae; genus Argentina; species Argentina silus. Next base: position 13,321 of record NW_028153247.1, read on the forward strand.
GGGGTTTAAAAAAAAAAAATTTCCTTCTGATGATACATAGACAGGATTAGGGTTATCGAACCATATGTCTCATCGAAATGAAAGCAGTCATTTTCTGTACACGATGATAGCCTCATAAACATATCTTAGAATCAGTTGTGTGGATCAGGACTTAGTCGTTTTTTTGGGGGTTTAAAAAAAAAAAAATTCCTTCTGATGATACATAGACAGGATTAGGGTTATCGAACCATATGTCTCATCGAAATGAAAGCAGTCATTTTCTGTACACGATGATAGCCTCATAAACATATCTTAGAATCAGTTGTGTGGATCAGGACTTAGTCGTTTTTTTGGGGGTTTTAAAAAAAAAAAATTCCTTCTGATGATACATAGACAGGATTAGGGTTATCGAACCATATGTCTCATCGAAATGAAAGCAGTCATTTTCTGTACACGATGATAGCCTCATAAACATATCTTAGAATCAGTTGTGTGGATCAGGACTTAGTCGTTTTTTTGGGGGTTTTTCCAAAAAAAAATTCCTTCTGATGATACATAGACAGGATTAGGGTTATCGAACCATATGTCTCATCGAAATGAAAGCAGTCATTTTCTGTACACGATGATAGCCTCATAAACATATCTTAGAATCAGTTGTGTGGATCAGGACTTAGTCGTTTTTTTGGGGGTTTAAAAAAAAAAAAATTCCTTCTGATGATACATAGACAGGATTAGGGTTATCGAACCATATGTCTCATCGAAATGAAAGCAGTCATTTTCTGTACACGATGATAGCCTCATAAACATATCTTAGAATCAGTTGTGTGGTTATGGTTGCTTGCCGGTGATACGTTGATCAAATGAAAAGGGGTTTATCTCAGTTAACCCTAGGGTTAGGGTTATCGAACCGAATGACCTATCGAGATTATACCACCGCCATTCGATACAGCAGAATACACTGATAAACATATTGCAGAATCAGTTCTGTCGTATGGGTGCATTTCCGATAGAACAGTTTTGAAATGAAGACATTTTTGCATTTTAGTACAATCTCAACACGGGGTCGAATTCGTACTCCACCTAGGTTGTGTCACAGTTGAAACAGGAATTCTATAATATATATATATAATACGAATTCTATAGTGAAATAGAAATTACATAATGCATTGTAACGTCCAAAGGATGTTCCATGCCAAGTTTCCGCCGAATACTGGCATCTGGGACGCGATTTCGAAAGATGTAAAAATCTGATGAAATTCGAGAGTCGCAGCTACTCCCGCAGTTTACCCGATTTTTGCGAAATCCCGTAGGAGCATCCCCCGCCGTACCGAGTCGGACCCTGCCGCCATAGCCGGCGTCGGAACGTCCGTCGGAACGTCCGTGCGAAGTTTCGATGGCGTGCCGACAACGGCGATGCGATTTCGACCGATTTGAGAAACGTCGGTCCTCGGGGCTATCGACCGGCACGCGTCGCCCGGGCGAGGGCGGGGTCTTGCCGCCGAGCCTCGGCCGGTCGTCGAGGTCGGTTCGAGGAGAAAATTTTTTTCTTCCATAACCGGCGTCGGAACGTCCGTCGGAACGTCCGTGCGAAGGTTCCATGGCGTGCCGGCAACGGCGATGCGATTTCGACCGATTTGAGAAACGTCGGTCTTCGGGGCTATCGACCGGCACGCGTCGCCCGGGCGAGGGCGGGGTCTTGCCGCCGAGCCTCGGCCGGTCGTCGAGGTCGGTTCGAGGAGAAATTTTTTTTCTTCGAGATATCGAGACGCAGTCGCCTGCGTCCCATAGCCGGTGCCGGCCCCTGCACGAGACCGCAAGCGGCGGTCTCCTGCCGGCGTTTGTGTCGCGCCGGTAGTCGAAAAAGTGATTTTTGCGAAATCCCGTACCAGAAAAACGGCAAAGTCCGGAGTGCGTCTCCCACAGTGAGGAGCTTCCCCCACCGTTCCGAGTCGGACCCTGCTGCCATAGCCGGCGTCGGAACGTCCGACGGAACGTCCGTGCGAAGTTTCCGGCGCGTGCCGGCATTGGCGACGCGATTTTGACCGATGTGAATATCTGATGATACATAGACAGAAATTCGAGAGTCGCAGCTACTCCCGCAGTTTACCCGATTTTTGCGAAATCCCGTAGGAGCATCCCCCGCCGTACCGAATCGGACCCTGCCGCCATAGCCGGCGTCGGAACGTCCGTCGGAACGTCCGTGCGAAGTTTCCGGCGCGTGCCGGCATTGGCGATGCGATTTTGACCGATGTGAAAATCTGATGATACATAGACAGAAATTCGAGAGTCGCAGCTACTCCCGCAGTTTACCCGATTTTTGCGAAATCCCGTAGGAGCATCCCCCGCCGTACCGAGTCGGACCCTGCCGCCATAGCCGGCGTCGGAACGTCCGTCGGAACGTCCGTGCGAAGTTTCGATGGCGTGCCGACAACGGCGATGCGATTTCGACCGATTTGAGAAACGTCGGTCCTCGGGGCTATCGACCGGCACGCGTCGCCCGGGCGAGGGCGGGGTCTTGCCGCCGAGCCTCGGCCGGTCGTCGAGGTCGGTTCGAGGAGAAAAATTTTTTCTTCCATAACCGGCGTCGGAACGTCCGTCGGAACGTCCGTGCGAAGGTTCCATGGCGTGCCGGCAACGGCGATGCGATTTCGACCGATTTGAGAAACGTCGGTCTTCGGGGCTATCGACCGGCACGCGTCGCCCGGGCGAGGGCGGGGTCTTGCCGCCGAGCCTCGGCCGGTCGTCGAGGTCGGTTCGAGGAGAAATTTTTTTTCTTCGAGATATCGAGACGCAGTCGCCTGCGTCCCATAGCCGGTGCCGGCCCCTGCACGAGACCGCAAGCGGCGGTCTCCTGCCGGCGTTTGTGTCGCGCCGGTAGTCGAAAAAGTGATTTTTGCGAAATCCCGTACCAGAAAAACGGCAAAGTCCGGAGTGCGTCTCCCACAGTGAGGAGCTTCCCCCACCGTTCCGAGTCGGACCCTGCTGCCATAGCCGGCGTCGGAACGTCCGACGGAACGTCCGTGCGAAGTTTCCGGCGCGTGCCGGCATTGGCGACGCGATTTTGACCGATGTGAATATCTGATGATACATAGACAGAAATTCGAGAGTCGCAGCTACTCCCGCAGTTTACCCGATTTTTGCGAAATCCCGTAGGAGCATCCCCCGCCGTACCGAATCGGACCCTGCCGCCATAGCCGGCGTCGGAACGTCCGTCGGAACGTCCGTGCGAAGTTTCCGGCGCGTGCCGGCATTGGCGATGCGATTTTGACCGATGTGAAAATCTGATGATACATAGACAGAAATTCGAGAGTCGCAGCTACTCCCGCAGTTTACCCGATTTTTGCGAAATCCCGTAGGAGCATCCCCCGCCGTACCGAGTCGGACCCTGCCGCCATAGCCGGCGTCGGAACGTCCGTCGGAACGTCCGTGCGAAGTTTCGATGGCGTGCCGACAACGGCGATGCGATTTCGACCGATTTGAGAAACGTCGGTCTTCGGGGCTATCGACCGGCACGCGTCGCCCGGGCGAGGGCGGGGTCTTGCCGCCGAGCCTCGGCCGGTCGTCGAGGTCGGTTCGAGGAGAATTTTTTTTTCTTCGAGATATCGAGACGCAGTCGCCTGCGTCCCATAGCCGGTGCCGGCCCCTGCACGAGACCGCAAGCGGCGGTCTCCTGCCGGCGTTTGTGTCGCGCCGGTAGTCGAAAAAGTGATTTTTGCGAAATCCCGTACCAGAAAAACGGCAAAGTCCGGAGTGCGTCTCCCACGGTGAGGAGCTTCCCCCACCGTTCCGAGTCGGACCCTGCTGCCATAGCCGGCGTCGGAACGTCCGTCGGAACGTCCGTGCGAAGTTTCCGGCGCGTGCCGGCATTGGCGACGCGATTTTGACCGATGTGAAAATCTGATGATACATAGACAGAAATTCGAGAGTCGCAGCTACTCCCGCAGTTTACCCGATTTTTGCGAAATCCCGTAGGAGCATCCCCCGCCGTACCGAATCGGACCCTGCCGCCATAGCCGGCGTCGGAACGTCCGTCGGAACGTCCGTGCGAAGTTTCCGGCGCGTGCCGGCATTGGCGACGCGATTTTGACCGATGTGAAAATCTGATGATACATAGACAGAAATTCGAGAGTCGCAGCTACTCCCGCAGTTTACCCGATTTTTGCGAAATCCCGTAGGAGCATCCCCCGCCGTACCGAGTCGGACCCTGCCGCCATAGCCGGCGTCGGAACATCCGTCGGAACGTCCGTGCGAAGTTTCGATGGCGTGCCGACAACGGCGATGCGATTTCGACCGATTTGAGAAACGTCGGTCCTCGGGGCTATCGACCGGCACGCGTCGCCCGGGCGAGGGCGGGGTCTTGCCGCCGAGCCTCGGCCGGTCGTCGAGGTCGGTTCGAGGATAATTTTTTTTTTTCCATAACCGGCGTCGGAACGTCCGTCGGAACGTCCGTGCGAAGGTTCCATGGCGTGCCGGCAACGGCGATGCGATTTCGACCGATTTGAGAAACGTCGGTCTTCGGGGCTATCGACCGGCACGCGTCGCCCGGGCGAGGGCGGGGTCTTGCCGCCGAGCCTCGGCCGGTCGTCGAGGTCGGTTCGAGGAGAAATTTTTTTTCTTCGAGATATCGAGACGCAGTCGCCTGCGTCCCATAGCCGGTGCCGGCCCCTGCACGAGACCGCAAGCGGAGGTCTCCTGCCGGCGTTTGTGTTGCGCCGGTAGTCGAAAAAGTGATTTTTGCGAAATCCCGTACCAGAAAAACGGCAAAGTCCGGAGTGCGTCTCCCACGGTGAGGAGCTTCCCCCACCGTTCCGAGTCGGACCCTGCTGCCATAGCCGGCGTCGGAACGTCCGTCGGAACGTCCGTGCGAAGTTTCCGGCGCGTGCCGGCATTGGCGACGCGATTTTGACCGATGTGAAAATCTGATGATACATAGACAGAAATTCGAGAGTCGCAGCTACTCCCGCAGTTTACCCGATTTTTGCGAAATCCCGTAGGAGCATCCCCCGCCGTACCGAATCGGACCCTGCCGCCATAGCCGGCGTCGGAACGTCCGTCGGAACGTCCGTGCGAAGTTTCCGGCGCGTGCCGGCATTGGCGACGCGATTTTGACCGATGTGAAAATCTGATGATACATAGACAGAAATTCGAGAGTCGCAGCTACTCCCGCAGTTTACCCGATTTTTGCGAAATCCCGTAGGAGCATCCCCCGCCGTACCGAGTCGGACCCTGCCGCCATAGCCGGCGTCGGAACGTCCGTCGGAACGTCCGTGCGAAGTTTCGATGGCGTGCCGACAACGGCGATGCGATTTCGACCGATTTGAGAAACGTCGGTCTTCGGGGCTATCGACCGGCACGCGTCGCCCGGGCGAGGGCGGGGTCTTGCCGCCGAGCCTCGGCCGGTCGTCGAGGTCGGTTCGAGGAGAAATTTTTTTTCTTCGAGATATCGAGACGCAGTCGCCTGCGTCCCATAGCCGGTGCCGGCCCCTGCACGAGACCGCAAGCGGCGGTCTCCTGCCGGCGTTTGTGTCGCGCCGGTAGTCGAAAAAGTGATTTTTGCGAAATCCCGTACCAGAAAAACGGCAAAGTCCGGAGTGCGTCTCCCACGGTGAGGAGCTTCCCCCACCGTTCCGAGTCGGACCCTGCTGCCATAGCCGGCGTCGGAACGTCCGTCGGAACGTCCGTGCGAAGTTTCCGGCGCGTGCCGGCATTGGCGACGCGATTTTGACCGATGTGAAAATCTGATGATACATAGACAGAAATTCGAGAGTCGCAGCTACTCCCGCAGTTTACCCGATTTTTGCGAAATCCCGTAGGAGCATCCCCCGCCGTACCGAATCGGACCCTGCCGCCATAGCCGGCGTCGGAACGTCCGTCGGAACGTCCGTGCGAAGTTTCCGGCGCGTGCCGGCATTGGCGACGCGATTTTGACCGATGTGAAAATCTGATGATACATAGACAGAAATTCGAGAGTCGCAGCTACTCCCGCAGTTTACCCGATTTTTGCGAAATCCCGTAGGAGCATCCCCCGCCGTACCGAGTCGGACCCTGCCGCCATAGCCGGCGTCGGAACGTCCGTCGGAACGTCCGTGCGAAGTTTCGATGGCGTGCCGACAACGGCGATGCGATTTCGACCGATTTGAGAAACGTCGGTCCTCGGGGCTATCGACCGGCACGCGTCGCCCGGGCGAGGGCGGGGTCTTGCCGCCGAGCCTCGGCCGGTCGTCGAGGTCGGTCCGAGGAGAAATTTTTTTTTTTCGAGATATCGAGACGCAGTCGCCTGCGTCCCATAGCCGGTGCCGGCCCCTGCACGAGACCGCAAGCGGCGGTCTCCTGCCGGCGTTTGTGTCGCGCCGGTAGTCGAAAAAGTGATTTTTGCGAAATCCCGTACCAGAAAAACGGCAAAGTCCGGAGTGCGTCTCCCACGGTGAGGAGCTTCCCCCACCGTTCCGAGTCGGACCGTGCTGCCATAGCCGGCGTCGGAACGTCCGTCGGAACGTCCGTGCGAAGTTTCCGGCGCGTGCCGGCATTGGCGACGCGATTTTGACCGATGTGAAAATCTGATGATACATAGACAGAAATTCGAGAGTCGCAGCTACTCCCGCAGTTTACCCGATTTTTGCGAAATCCCGTAGGAGCATCCCCCGCCGTACCGAATCGGACCCTGCCGCCATAGCCGGCGTCGGAACTTCCGTCGGAACGTCCGTGCGAAGTTTCCGGCGCGTGCCGGCATTGGCGACGCGATTTTGACCGATGTGAAAATCTGATGATACATAGACAGAAATTCGAGAGTCGCAGCTACTCCCGCAGTTTACCCGATTTTTGCGAAATCCCGTAGGAGCATCCCCCGCCGTACCGAGTCGGACCCTGCCGCCATAGCCGGCGTCGGAACGTCCGTCGGAACGTCCGTGCGAAGTTTCGATGGCGTGCCGACAACGGCGATGCGATTTCGACCGATTTGAGAAACGTCGGTCCTCGGGGCTATCGACCGGCACGCGTCGCCCGGGCGAGGGCGGGGTCTTGCCGCCGAGCCTCGGCCGGTCGTCGAGGTCGGTTCGAGGAGAAATTTTTTTTCTTCCATAACCGGCGTCGGAACGTCCGTCGGAACGTCCGTGCGAAGGTTCCATGGCGTGCCGGCAACGGCGATGCGATTTCGACCGATTTGAGAAACGTCGGTCTTCGGGGCTATCGACCGGCACGCGTCGCCCGGGCGAGGGCGGGGTCTTGCCGCCGAGCCTCGGCCGGTCGTCGAGGTCGGTTCGAGGAGAAATTTTTTTTCTTCGAGATATCGAGACGCAGTCGCCTGCGTCCCATAGCCGGTGCCGGCCCCTGCACGAGACCGCAAGCGGCGGTCTCCTGCCGGCGTTTGTGTCGCGCCGGTAGTCGAAAAAGTGATTTTTGCGAAATCCCGTACCAGAAAAACGGCAAAGTCCGGAGTGCGTCTCCCACGGCGAGGAGCTTCCCCCACCGTTCCGAGTCGGACCGTGCTGCCATAGCCGGCGTCGGAACGTCCGTCGGAACGTCCGTGCGAAGTTTCCGGCGCGTGCCGGCATTGGCGACGCGATTTTGACCGATGTGAAAATCTGATGATACATAGACAGAAATTCGAGAGTCGCAGCTACTCCCGCAGTTTACCCGATTTTTGCGAAATCCCGTAGGAGCATCCCCCGCCGTACCGAATCGGACCCTGCCGCCATAGCCGGCGTCGGAACGTCCGTCGGAACGTCCGTGCGAAGTTTCCGGCGCGTGCCGGCATTGGCGACGCGATTTTGACCGATGTGAAAATCTGATGATACATAGACAGAAATTCGAGAGTCGCAGCTACTCCCGCAGTTTACCCGATTTTTGCGAAATCCCGTAGGAGCATCCCCCGCCGTACCGAGTCGGACCCTGCCGCCATAGCCGGCGTCGGAACGTCCGTCGGAACGTCCGTGCGAAGTTTCGATGGCGTGCCGACAACGGCGATGCGATTTCGACCGATTTGAGAAACGTCGGTCTTCGGGGCTATCGACCGGCACGCGTCGCCCGGGCGAGGGCGGGGTCTTGCCGCCGAGCCTCGGCCGGTCGTCGAGGTCGGTTCGAGGAGAAATTTTTTTTCTTCGAGATATCGAGACGCAGTCGCCTGCGTCCCATAGCCGGTGCCGGCCCCTGCACGAGACCGCAAGCGGCGGTCTCCTGCCGGCGTTTGTGTCGCGCCGGTAGTCGAAAAAGTGATTTTTGCGAAATCCCGTACCAGAAAAACGGCAAAGTCCGGAGTGCGTCTCCCACGGCGAGGAGCTTCCCCCACCGTTCCGAGTCGGACCGTGCTGCCATAGCCGGCGTCGGAACGTCCGTCGGAACGTCCGTGCGAAGTTTCCGGCGCGTGCCGGCATTGGCGACGCGATTTTGACCGATGTGAAAATCTGATGATACATAGACAGAAATTCGAGAGTCGCAGCTACTCCCGCAGTTTACCCGATTTTTGCGAAATCCCGTAGGAGCATCCCCCGCCGTACCGAATCGGACCCTGCCGCCATAGCCGGCGTCGGAACGTCCGTCGGAACGTCCGTGCGAAGTTTCCGGCGCGTGCCGGCATTGGCGACGCGATTTTGACCGATGTGAAAATCTGATGATACATAGACAGAAATTCGAGAGTCGCAGCTACTCCCGCAGTTTACCCGATTTTTGCGAAATCCCGTAGGAGCATCCCCCGCCGTACCGAGTCGGACCCTGCCGCCATAGCCGGCGTCGGAACGTCCGTCGGAACGTCCGTGCGAAGTTTCGATGGCGTGCCGACAACGGCGATGCGATTTCGACCGATTTGAGAAACGTCGGTCTTCGGGGCTATCGACCGGCACGCGTCGCCCGGGCGAGGGCGGGGTCTTGCCGCCGAGCCTCGGCCGGTCGTCGAGGTCGGTTCGAGGAGAAATTTTTTTTCTTCGAGATATCGAGACGCAGTCGCCTGCGTCCCATAGCCGGTGCCGGCCCCTGCACGAGACCGCAAGCGGCGGTCTCCTGCCGGCGTTTGTGTCGCGCCGGTAGTCGAAAAAGTGATTTTTGCGAAATCCCGTACCAGAAAAACGGCAAAGTCCGGAGTGCGTCTCCCACGGCGAGGAGCTTCCCCCACCGTTCCGAGTCGGACCGTGCTGCCATAGCCGGCGTCGGAACGTCCGTCGGAACGTCCGTGCGAAGTTTCCGGCGCGTGCCGGCATTGGCGACGCGATTTTGACCGATGTGAAAATCTGATGATACATAGACAGAAATTCGAGAGTCGCAGCTACTCCCGCAGTTTACCCGATTTTTGCGAAATCCCGTAGGAGCATCCCCCGCCGTACCGAATCGGACCCTGCCGCCATAGCCGGCGTCGGAACGTCCGTCGGAACGTCCGTGCGAAGTTTCCGGCGCGTGCCGGCATTGGCGACGCGATTTTGACCGATGTGAAAATCTGATGATACATAGACAGAAATTCGAGAGTCGCAGCTACTCCCGCAGTTTACCCGATTTTTGCGAAATCCCGTAGGAGCATCCCCCGCCGTACCGAGTCGGACCCTGCCGCCATAGCCGGCGTCGGAACGTCCGTCGGAACGTCCGTGCGAAGTTTCGATGGCGTGCCGACAACGGCGATGCGATTTCGACCGATTTGAGAAACGTCGGTCTTCGGGGCTATCGACCGGCACGCGTCGCCCGGGCGAGGGCGGGGTCTTGCCGCCGAGCCTCGGCCGGTCGTCGAGGTCGGTTCGAGGAGAAAATTTTTTTCTTCGAGATATCGAGACGCAGTCGCCTGCGTCCCATAGCCGGTGCCGGCCCCTGCACGAGACCGCAAGCGGCGGTCTCCTGCCGGCGTTTGTGTCGCGCCGGTAGTCGAAAAAGTGATTTTTGCGAAATCCCGTACCAGAAAAACGGCAAAGTCCGGAGTGCGTCTCCCACGGCGAGGAGCTTCCCCCACCGTTCCGAGTCGGACCGTGCTGCCATAGCCGGCGTCGGAACGTCCGTCGGAACGTCCGTGCGAAGTTTCCGGCGCGTGCCGGCATTGGCGACGCGATTTTGACCGATGTGAAAATCTGATGATACATAGACAGAAATTCGAGAGTCGCAGCTACTCCCGCAGTTTACCCGATTTTTGCGAAATCCCGTAGGAGCATCCCCCGCCGTACCGAATCGGACCCTGCCGCCATAGCCGGCGTCGGAACGTCCGTCGGAACGTCCGTGCGAAGTTTCCGGCGCGTGCCGGCATTGGCGACGCGATTTTGACCGATGTGAAAATCTGATGATACATAGACAGAAATTCGAGAGTCGCAGCTACTCCCGCAGTTTACCCGATTTTTGCGAAATCCCGTAGGAGCATCCCCCGCCGTACCGAGTCGGACCCTGCCGCCATAGCCGGCGTCGGAACGTCCGTCGGAACGTCCGTGCGAAGTTTCGATGGCGTGCCGACAACGGCGATGCGATTTCGACCGATTTGAGAAACGTCGGTCTTCGGGGCTATCGACCGGCACGCGTCGCCCGGGCGAGGGCGGGGTCTTGCCGCCGAGCCTCGGCCGGTCGTCGAGGTCGGTTCGAGGAGAAATTTTTTTTCTTCGAGATATCGAGACGCAGTCGCCTGCGTCCCATAGCCGGTGCCGGCCCCTGCACGAGACCGCAAGCGGCGGTCTCCTGCCGGCGTTTGTGTCGCGCCGGTAGTCGAAAAAGTGATTTTTGCGAAATCCCGTACCAGAAAAACGGCAAAGTCCGGAGTGCGTCTCCCACGGCGAGGAGCTTCCCCCACCGTTCCGAGTCGGACCGTGCTGCCATAGCCGGCGTCGGAACGTCCGTCGGAACGTCCGTGCGAAGTTTCCGGCGCGTGCCGGCATTGGCGACGCGATTTTGACCGATGTGAAAATCTGATGATACATAGACAGAAATTCGAGAGTCGCAGCTACTCCCGCAGTTTACCCGATTTTTGCGAAATCCCGTAGGAGCATCCCCCGCCGTACCGAATCGGACCCTGCCGCCATAGCCGGCGTCGGAACGTCCGTCGGAACGTCCGTGCGAAGTTTCCGGCGCGTGCCGGCATTGGCGACGCGATTTTGACCGATGTGAAAATCTGATGATACATAGACAGAAATTCGAGAGTCGCAGCTACTCCCGCAGTTTACCCGATTTTTGCGAAATCCCGTAGGAGCATCCCCCGCCGTACCGAGTCGGACCCTGCCGCCATAGCCGGCGTCGGAACGTCCGTCGGAACGTCCGTGCGAAGTTTCGATGGCGTGCCGACAACGGCGATGCGATTTCGACCGATTTGAGAAACGTCGGTCTTCGGGGCTATCGACCGGCACGCGTCGCCCGGGCGAGGGCGGGGTCTTGCCGCCGAGCCTCGGCCGGTCGTCGAGGTCGGTTCGAGGAGAAAATTTTTTTCTTCCATAACCGGCGTCGGAACGTCCGTCGGAACGTCCGTGCGAAGGTTCCATGGCGTGCCGGCAACGGCGATGCGATTTCGACCGATTTGAGAAACGTCGGTCTTCGGGGCTATCGACCGGCACGCGTCGCCCGGGCGAGGGCGGGGTCTTGCCGCCGAGCCTCGGCCGGTCGTCGAGGTCGGTTCGAGGAGAAATTTTTTTTCTTCGAGATATCGAGACGCAGTCGCCTGCGTCCCATAGCCGGTGCCGGCCCCTGCACGAGACCGCAAGCGGCGGTCTCCTGCCGGCGTTTGTGTCGCGCCGGTAGTCGAAAAAGTGATTTTTGCGAAATCCCGTACCAGAAAAACGGCAAAGTCCGGAGTGCGTCTCCCACGGTGAGGAGCTTCCCCCACCGTTCCGAGTCGGACCCTGCTGCCATAGCCGGCGTCGGAACGTCCGTCGGAACGTCCGTGCGAAGTTTCCGGCGCGTGCCGGCATTGGCGACGCGATTTTGACCGATGTGAAAATCTGATGATACATAGACAGAAATTCGAGAGTCGCAGCTACTCCCGCAGTTTACCCGATTTTTGCATAAACCCGAAGGAGCATCCCCCGCCGTACCGAATCGGACCCTGCCGCCATAGCCGGCGTCGGAACGTCCGTCGGAACGTCCGTGCGAAGTTTCCGGCGCGTGCCGGCATTGGCGACGCGATTTTGACCGATGTGAAAATCTGATGATACATAGACAGAAATTCGAGAGTCGCAGCTACTCCCGCAGTTTACCTGATTTTTGCGAAATCCCGTAGGAGCATCCCCCGCCGTACCGCGTCGGACCCTGCCGCCATAGCCGGCGTCGGAACGTCCGTCGGAACGTCCGTGCGAAGTTTCGATGGCGTGCCGACAACGGCGATGCGATTTCGACCGATTTGAGAAACGTCGGTCCTCGGGGCTATCGACCGGCACGCGTCGCCCGGGCGAGGGCGGGGTCTTGCCGCCGAGCCTCGGCCGGTCGTCGAGGTCGGTTCGAGGAGAAAATTTTTTTCTTCCATAACCGGCGTCGGAACGTCCGTCGGAACGTCCGTGCGAAGGTTCCATGGCGTGGCGGCAACGGCGATGCGATTTCGACCGATTTGAGAAACGTCGGTCCTCGGGGCTATCGACCGGCACGCGTCGCCCGGGCGAGGGCGGGGTCTTGCCGCCGAGCCTCGGCCGGTCGTCGAGGTCGGTTCGAGGAGAAAATTTTTTTCTTCGAGATATCGAGACGCGATCGCCTGCGTCCCATAGCCGGTGCCGGCGCCTGCACGAGAACGCAAGCGGCGGTCTCCTGCCGGCGTTTGCGTCGCGCCGGTAGTCTTTTGCGAAATCCCGTACCAGAAAAACGGCAAAGTCCGGAGTGCGTCTCCCACAGTGAGGAGCTTCCCCCAGCGTTCCGAGTCGGACCCTGCTGCCATAGCCGGCGTCGGAACGTCCGTCGGAACGTCCGTGCGAAGTTTCCATGGCGTGCCGGCAACGGCGACGCGATTTCGACCGATTTGAGAAACGTCGGTCCTCGGGGCTATCGACCGGCACGCGTCGCCCGGGCGAGGGCGGGGTCTTGCCGCCGAGCCTCGGCCGGTCGTCGAGGTCGGTTCGAGGAGAAAAAATTTTTCTTCGAGATATCGAGACGCGGTCGCCTGCGTCCCATAGCCGGTGCCGGTGCCTGCACGAGACCGCAAGCGGCGGTCTCCTGCCGGCGTTTGCGTCGCGCCGGTAGTCTTTTGCGAAATCCCGTACCAGAAAAACGGCAAAGTCCGGAGTGCGTCTCCCACAGTGAGGAGCTTCCCCCAGCGTTCCGAGTCGGACCCTGCTGCCATAGCCGGCGTCGGAACGTCCGTCGGAACGTCCGTGCGAAGTTTCCATGGCGTGCCGGCAACGGCGATGCGATTTCGACCGATTTGAGAAACGTCGGTCCTCGGGGCTATCGACCGGCACGCGTCGCCCGGGCGAGGGCGGGGTCTTGCCGCCGAGCCTCGGCCGGTCGTCGAGGTCGGTTCGAGGAGAAATTTTTTTTCTTCGAGATATCGAGACGCAGTCGCCTGCGTCCCATAGCCGGTGCCGGCCCCTGCACGAGACCGCAAGCGGCGGTCTCCTGCCGGCGTTTGTGTCGCGCCGGTAGTCGAAAAAGTGATTTTTGCGAAATCCCGTACCAGAAAAACGGCAAAGTCCGGAGTGCGTCTCCCACGGTGAGGAGCTTCCCCCACCGTTCCGAGTCGGACCCTGCTGCCATAGCCGGCGTCGGAACGTCCGTCGGAACGTCCGTGCGAAGTTTCCGGCGCGTGCCGGCATTGGCGACGCGATTTTGACCGATGTGAAAATCTGATGATACATAGACAGAAATTCGAGAGTCGCAGCTACTCCCGCAGTTTACCCGATTTTTGCGAAATCCCGTAGGAGCATCCCCCGCCGTACCGAGTCGGACCCTGCCGCCATAGCCGGCGTCGGAACGTCCGTCGGAACGTCCGTGCGAAGTTTCGATGGCGTGCCGACAACGGCGATGCGATTTCGACCGATTTGAGAAACGTCGGTCTTCGGGGCTATCGACCGGCACGCGTCGCCCGGGAGAGGGCGGGGTCTTGCCGCCGAGCCTCGGCCGGTCGTCGAGGTCGGTTCGAGGAGAAATTTTTTTTCTTCGAGATATCGAGACGCAGTCGCCTGCGTCCCATAGCCGGTGCCGGCCCCTGCACGAGACCGCAAGCGGCGGTCTCCTGCCGGCGTTTGTGTCGCGCCGGTAGTCGAAAAAGTGATTTTTGCGAAATCCCGTACCAGAAAAACGGCAAAGTCCGGAGTGCGTCTCCCACGGTGAGGAGCTTCCCCCACCGTTCCGAGTCGGACCGTGCTGCCATAGCCGGCGTCGGAACGTCCGTCGGAACGTCCGTGCGAAGTTTCCGGCGCGTGCCGGCATTGGCGACGCGATTTTGACCGATGTGAATATCTGATGATACATAGACAGAAATTCGAGAGTCGCAGCTACTCCCGCAGTTTACCCGATTTTTGCGAAATCCCGTAGGAGCATCCCCCGCCGTACCGAATCGGACCCTGCCGCCATAGCCGGCGTCGGAACGTCCGTCGGAACGTCCGTGCGAAGTTTCCGGCGCGTGCCGGCATTGGCGACGCGATTTTGACCGATGTGAAAATCTGATGATACATAGACAGAAATTCGAGAGTCGCAGCTACTCCCGCAGTTTACCCGATTTTTGCGAAATCCCGTAGGAGCATCCCCCGCCGTACCGAGTCGGACCCTGCCGCCATAGCCGGCGTCGGAACGTCCGTCGGAACGTCCGTGCGAAGGTTCCATGGCGTGCCGACAACGGCGATGCGATTTCGACCGATTTGAGAAACGTCGGTCTTCGGGGCTATCGACCGGCACGCGTCGCCCGGGCGAGGGCGGGGTCTTGCCGCCGAGCCTCGGCCGGTCGTCGAGGTCGGTTCGAGGAGAAATTTTTTTTCTTCGAGATATCGAGACGCAGTCGCCTGCGTCCCATAGCCGGTGCCGGCCCCTGCACGAGACCGCAAGCGGCGGTCTCCTGCCGGCGTTTGTGTCGCGCCGGTAGTCGAAAAAGTGATTTTTGCGAAATCCCGTACCAGAAAAACGGCAAAGTCCGGAGTGCGTCTCCCACGGCGAGGAGCTTCCCCCACCGTTCCGAGTCGGACCGTGCTGCCATAGCCGGCGTCGGAACGTCCGTCGGAACGTCCGTGCGAAGTTTCCGGCGCGTGCCGGCATTGGCGACGCGATTTTGACCGATGTGAAAATCTGATGATACATAGACAGAAATTCGAGAGTCGCAGCTACTCCCGCAGTTTACCCGATTTTTGCGAAATCCCGTAGGAGCATCCCCCGCCGTACCGAATCGGACCCTGCCGCCATAGCCGGCGTCGGAACGTCCGTCGGAACGTCCGTGCGAAGTTTCCGGCGCGTGCCGGCATTGGCGACGCGATTTTGACCGATGTGAAAATCTGATGATACATAGACAGAAATTCGAGAGTCGCAGCTACTCCCGCAGTTTACCCGATTTTTGCGAAATCCCGTAGGAGCATCCCCCGCCGTACCGAGTCGGACCCTGCCGCCATAGCCGGCGTCGGAACGTCCGTCGGAACGTCCGTGCGAAGTTTCGATGGCGTGCCGACAACGGCGATGCGATTTCGACCGATTTGAGAAACGTCGGTCTTCGGGGCTATCGACCGGCACGCGTCGCCCGGGCGAGGGCGGGGTCTTGCCGCCGAGCCTCGGCCGGTCGTCGAGGTCGGTTCGAGGAGAAAATTTTTTTCTTCCATAACCGGCGTCGGAACGTCCGTCGGAACGTCCGTGCGAAGGTTCCATGGCGTGCCGGCAACGGCGATGCGATTTCGACCGATTTGAGAAACGTCGGTCTTCGGGGCTATCGACCGGCACGCGTCGCCCGGGCGAGGGCGGGGTCTTGCCGCCGAGCCTCGGCCGGTCGTCGAGGTCGGTTCGAGGAGAAATTTTTTTTCTTCGAGATATCGAGACGCAGTCGCCTGCGTCCCATAGCCGGTGCCGGCCCCTGCACGAGACCGCAAGCGGCGGTCTCCTGCCGGCGTTTGTGTCGCGCCGGTAGTCGAAAAAGTGATTTTTGCGAAATCCCGTACCAGAAAAACGGCAAAGTCCGGAGTGCGTCTCCCACGGCGAGGAGCTTCCCCCACCGTTCCGAGTCGGACCGTGCTGCCATAGCCGGCGTCGGAACGTCCGTCGGAACGTCCGTGCGAAGTTTCCGGCGCGTGCCGGCATTGGCGACGCGATTTTGACCGATGTGAAAATCTGATGATACATAGACAGAAATTCGAGAGTCGCAGCTACTCCCGCAGTTTACCCGATTTTTGCGAAATCCCGTAGGAGCATCCCCCGCCGTACCGAATCGGACCCTGCCGCCATAGCCGGCGTCGGAACGTCCGTCGGAACGTCCGTGCGAAGTTTCCGGCGCGTGCCGGCATTGGCGACGCGATTTTGACCGATGTGAAAATCTGATGATACATAGACAGAAATTCGAGAGTCGCAGCTACTCCCGCAGTTTACCCGATTTTTGCGAAATCCCGTAGGAGCATCCCCCGCCGTACCGAGTCGGACCCTGCCGCCATAGCCGGCGTCGGAACGTCCGTCGGAACGTCCGTGCGAAGTTTCGATGGCGTGCCGACAACGGCGATGCGATTTCGACCGATTTGAGAAACGTCGGTCTTCGGGGCTATCGACCGGCACGCGTCGCCCGGGCGAGGGCGGGGTCTTGCCGCCGAGCCTCGGCCGGTCGTCGAGGTCGGTTCGAGGAGAAATTTTTTTTCTTCGAGATATCGAGACGCAGTCGCCTGCGTCCCATAGCCGGTGCCGGCCCCTGCACGAGACCGCAAGCGGCGGTCTCCTGCCGGCGTTTGTGTCGCGCCGGTAGTCGAAAAAGTGATTTTTGCGAAATCCCGTACCAGAAAAACGGCAAAGTCCGGAGTGCGTCTCCCACGGCGAGGAGCTTCCCCCACCGTTCCGAGTCGGACCGTGCTGCCATAGCCGGCGTCGGAACGTCCGTCGGAACGTCCGTGCGAAGTTTCCGGCGCGTGCCGGCATTGGCGACGCGATTTTGACCGATGTGAAAATCTGATGATACATAGACAGAAATTCGAGAGTCGCAGCTACTCCCGCAGTTTACCCGATTTTTGCGAAATCCCGTAGGAGCATCCCCCGCCGTACCGAATCGGACCCTGCCGCCATAGCCGGCGTCGGAACGTCCGTCGGAACGTCCGTGCGAAGTTTCCGGCGCGTGCCGGCATTGGCGACGCGATTTTGACCGATGTGAAAATCTGATGATACATAGACAGAAATTCGAGAGTCGCAGCTACTCCCGCAGTTTACCCGATTTTTGCGAAATCCCGTAGGAGCATCCCCCGCCGTACCGAGTCGGACCCTGCCGCCATAGCCGGCGTCGGAACGTCCGTCGGAACGTCCGTGCGAAGTTTCGATGGCGTGCCGACAACGGCGATGCGATTTCGACCGATTTGAGAAACGTCGGTCTTCGGGGCTATCGACCGGCACGCGTCGCCCGGGCGAGGGCGGGGTCTTGCCGCCGAGCCTCGGCCGGTCGTCGAGGTCGGTTCGAGGAGAAAATTTTTTTCTTCGAGATATCGAGACGCAGTCGCCTGCGTCCCATAGCCGGTGCCGGCCCCTGCACGAGACCGCAAGCGGCGGTCTCCTGCCGGCGTTTGTGTCGCGCCGGTAGTCGAAAAAGTGATTTTTGCGAAATCCCGTACCAGAAAAACGGCAAAGTCCGGAGTGCGTCTCCCACGGCGAGGAGCTTCCCCCACCGTTCCGAGTCGGACCGTGCTGCCATAGCCGGCGTCGGAACGTCCGTCGGAACGTCCGTGCGAAGTTTCCGGCGCGTGCCGGCATTGGCGACGCGATTTTGACCGATGTGAAAATCTGATGATACATAGACAGAAATTCGAGAGTCGCAGCTACTCCCGCAGTTTACCCGATTTTTGCGAAATCCCGTAGGAGCATCCCCCGCCGTACCGAATCGGACCCTGCCGCCATAGCCGGCGTCGGAACGTCCGTCGGAACGTCCGTGCGAAGTTTCCGGCGCGTGCCGGCATTGGCGACGCGATTTTGACCGATGTGAAAATCTGATGATACATAGACAGAAATTCGAGAGTCGCAGCTACTCCCGCAGTTTACCCGATTTTTGCGAAATCCCGTAGGAGCATCCCCCGCCGTACCGAGTCGGACCCTGCCGCCATAGCCGGCGTCGGAACGTCCGTCGGAACGTCCGTGCGAAGTTTCGATGGCGTGCCGACAACGGCGATGCGATTTCGACCGATTTGAGAAACGTCGGTCTTCGGGGCTATCGACCGGCACGCGTCGCCCGGGCGAGGGCGGGGTCTTGCCGCCGAGCCTCGGCCGGTCGTCGAGGTCGGTTCGAGGAGAAATTTTTTTTCTTCGAGATATCGAGACGCAGTCGCCTGCGTCCCATAGCCGGTGCCGGCCCCTGCACGAGACCGCAAGCGGCGGTCTCCTGCCGGCGTTTGTGTCGCGCCGGTAGTCGAAAAAGTGATTTTTGCGAAATCCCGTACCAGAAAAACGGCAAAGTCCGGAGTGCGTCTCCCACGGCGAGGAGCTTCCCCCACCGTTCCGAGTCGGACCGTGCTGCCATAGCCGGCGTCGGAACGTCCGTCGGAACGTCCGTGCGAAGTTTCCGGCGCGTGCCGGCATTGGCGACGCGATTTTGACCGATGTGAAAATCTGATGATACATAGACAGAAATTCGAGAGTCGCAGCTACTCCCGCAGTTTACCCGATTTTTGCGAAATCCCGTAGGAGCATCCCCCGCCGTACCGAATCGGACCCTGCCGCCATAGCCGGCGTCGGAACGTCCGTCGGAACGTCCGTGCGAAGTTTCCGGCGCGTGCCGGCATTGGCGACGCGATTTTGACCGATGTGAAAATCTGATGATACATAGACAGAAATTCGAGAGTCGCAGCTACTCCCGCAGTTTACCCGATTTTTGCGAAATCCCGTAGGAGCATCCCCCGCCGTACCGAGTCGGACCCTGCCGCCATAGCCGGCGTCGGAACGTCCGTCGGAACGTCCGTGCGAAGTTTCGATGGCGTGCCGACAACGGCGATGCGATTTCGACCGATTTGAGAAACGTCGGTCTTCGGGGCTATCGACCGGCACGCGTCGCCCGGGCGAGGGCGGGGTCTTGCCGCCGAGCCTCGGCCGGTCGTCGAGGTCGGTTCGAGGAGAAAATTTTTTTCTTCCATAACCGGCGTCGGAACGTCCGTCGGAACGTCCGTGCGAAGGTTCCATGGCGTGCCGGCAACGGCGATGCGATTTCGACCGATTTGAGAAACGTCGGTCTTCGGGGCTATCGACCGGCACGCGTCGCCCGGGCGAGGGCGGGGTCTTGCCGCCGAGCCTCGGCCGGTCGTCGAGGTCGGTTCGAGGAGAAATTTTTTTTCTTCGAGATATCGAGACGCAGTCGCCTGCGTCCCATAGCCGGTGCCGGCCCCTGCACGAGACCGCAAGCGGCGGTCTCCTGCCGGCGTTTGTGTCGCGCCGGTAGTCGAAAAAGTGATTTTTGCGAAATCCCGTACCAGAAAAACGGCAAAGTCCGGAGTGCGTCTCCCACGGTGAGGAGCTTCCCCCACCGTTCCGAGTCGGACCCTGCTGCCATAGCCGGCGTCGGAACGTCCGTCGGAACGTCCGTGCGAAGTTTCCGGCGCGTGCCGGCATTGGCGACGCGATTTTGACCGATGTGAAAATCTGATGATACATAGACAGAAATTCGAGAGTCGCAGCTACTCCCGCAGTTTACCCGATTTTTGCATAAACCCGAAGGAGCATCCCCCGCCGTACCGAATCGGACCCTGCCGCCATAGCCGGCGTCGGAACGTCCGTCGGAACGTCCGTGCGAAGTTTCCGGCGCGTGCCGGCATTGGCGACGCGATTTTGACCGATGTGAAAATCTGATGATACATAGACAGAAATTCGAGAGTCGCAGCTACTCCCGCAGTTTACCTGATTTTTGCGAAATCCCGTAGGAGCATCCCCCGCCGTACCGCGTCGGACCCTGCCGCCATAGCCGGCGTCGGAACGTCCGTCGGAACGTCCGTGCGAAGTTTCGATGGCGTGCCGACAACGGCGATGCGATTTCGACCGATTTGAGAAACGTCGGTCCTCGGGGCTATCGACCGGCACGCGTCGCCCGGGCGAGGGCGGGGTCTTGCCGCCGAGCCTCGGCCGGTCGTCGAGGTCGGTTCGAGGAGAAAATTTTTTTCTTCCATAACCGGCGTCGGAACGTCCGTCGGAACGTCCGTGCGAAGGTTCCATGGCGTGGCGGCAACGGCGATGCGATTTCGACCGATTTGAGAAACGTCGGTCCTCGGGGCTATCGACCGGCACGCGTCGCCCGGGCGAGGGCGGGGTCTTGCCGCCGAGCCTCGGCCGGTCGTCGAGGTCGGTTCGAGGAGAAAATTTTTTTCTTCGAGATATCGAGACGCGATCGCCTGCGTCCCATAGCCGGTGCCGGCGCCTGCACGAGAACGCAAGCGGCGGTCTCCTGCCGGCGTTTGCGTCGCGCCGGTAGTCTTTTGCGAAATCCCGTACCAGAAAAACGGCAAAGTCCGGAGTGCGTCTCCCACAGTGAGGAGCTTCCCCCAGCGTTCCGAGTCGGACCCTGCTGCCATAGCCGGCGTCGGAACGTCCGTCGGAACGTCCGTGCGAAGTTTCCATGGCGTGCCGGCAACGGCGACGCGATTTCGACCGATTTGAGAAACGTCGGTCCTCGGGGCTATCGACCGGCACGCGTCGCCCGGGCGAGGGCGGGGTCTTGCCGCCGAGCCTCGGCCGGTCGTCGAGGTCGGTTCGAGGAGAAAAAATTTTTCTTCGAGATATCGAGACGCGGTCGCCTGCGTCCCATAGCCGGTGCCGGTGCCTGCACGAGACCGCAAGCGGCGGTCTCCTGCC
Source organism: Argentina silus (assembly GCF_951799395.1). Taxonomy (NCBI): domain Eukaryota; kingdom Metazoa; phylum Chordata; class Actinopteri; order Argentiniformes; family Argentinidae; genus Argentina; species Argentina silus. Next base: position 34,147 of record NW_028153247.1, read on the forward strand.
GGCGTTTGCGTCGCGCCGGTAGTCTTTTGCGAAATCCCGTACCAGAAAAACGGCAAAGTCCGGAGTGCGTCTCCCACAGTGAGGAGCTTCCCCCAGCGTTCCGAGTCGGACCCTGCTGCCATAGCCGGCGTCGGAACGTCCGTCGGAACGTCCGTGCGAAGTTTCCATGGCGTGCCGGCAACGGCGATGCGATTTCGACCGATTTGAGAAACGTCGGTCCTCGGGGCTATCGACCGGCACGCGTCGCCCGGGCGAGGGCGGGGTCTTGCCGCCGAGCCTCGGCCGGTCGTCGAGGTCGGTTCGAGGAGAAATTTTTTTTCTTCGAGATATCGAGACGCAGTCGCCTGCGTCCCATAGCCGGTGCCGGCCCCTGCACGAGACCGCAAGCGGCGGTCTCCTGCCGGCGTTTGTGTCGCGCCGGTAGTCGAAAAAGTGATTTTTGCGAAATCCCGTACCAGAAAAACGGCAAAGTCCGGAGTGCGTCTCCCACGGTGAGGAGCTTCCCCCACCGTTCCGAGTCGGACCCTGCTGCCATAGCCGGCGTCGGAACGTCCGTCGGAACGTCCGTGCGAAGTTTCCGGCGCGTGCCGGCATTGGCGACGCGATTTTGACCGATGTGAAAATCTGATGATACATAGACAGAAATTCGAGAGTCGCAGCTACTCCCGCAGTTTACCCGATTTTTGCGAAATCCCGTAGGAGCATCCCCCGCCGTACCGAGTCGGACCCTGCCGCCATAGCCGGCGTCGGAACGTCCGTCGGAACGTCCGTGCGAAGTTTCGATGGCGTGCCGACAACGGCGATGCGATTTCGACCGATTTGAGAAACGTCGGTCTTCGGGGCTATCGACCGGCACGCGTCGCCCGGGAGAGGGCGGGGTCTTGCCGCCGAGCCTCGGCCGGTCGTCGAGGTCGGTTCGAGGAGAAATTTTTTTTCTTCGAGATATCGAGACGCAGTCGCCTGCGTCCCATAGCCGGTGCCGGCCCCTGCACGAGACCGCAAGCGGCGGTCTCCTGCCGGCGTTTGTGTCGCGCCGGTAGTCGAAAAAGTGATTTTTGCGAAATCCCGTACCAGAAAAACGGCAAAGTCCGGAGTGCGTCTCCCACGGTGAGGAGCTTCCCCCACCGTTCCGAGTCGGACCGTGCTGCCATAGCCGGCGTCGGAACGTCCGTCGGAACGTCCGTGCGAAGTTTCCGGCGCGTGCCGGCATTGGCGACGCGATTTTGACCGATGTGAATATCTGATGATACATAGACAGAAATTCGAGAGTCGCAGCTACTCCCGCAGTTTACCCGATTTTTGCGAAATCCCGTAGGAGCATCCCCCGCCGTACCGAATCGGACCCTGCCGCCATAGCCGGCGTCGGAACGTCCGTCGGAACGTCCGTGCGAAGTTTCCGGCGCGTGCCGGCATTGGCGACGCGATTTTGACCGATGTGAAAATCTGATGATACATAGACAGAAATTCGAGAGTCGCAGCTACTCCCGCAGTTTACCCGATTTTTGCGAAATCCCGTAGGAGCATCCCCCGCCGTACCGAGTCGGACCCTGCCGCCATAGCCGGCGTCGGAACGTCCGTCGGAACGTCCGTGCGAAGGTTCCATGGCGTGCCGACAACGGCGATGCGATTTCGACCGATTTGAGAAACGTCGGTCTTCGGGGCTATCGACCGGCACGCGTCGCCCGGGCGAGGGCGGGGTCTTGCCGCCGAGCCTCGGCCGGTCGTCGAGGTCGGTTCGAGGAGAAATTTTTTTTCTTCGAGATATCGAGACGCAGTCGCCTGCGTCCCATAGCCGGTGCCGGCCCCTGCACGAGACCGCAAGCGGCGGTCTCCTGCCGGCGTTTGTGTCGCGCCGGTAGTCGAAAAAGTGATTTTTGCGAAATCCCGTACCAGAAAAACGGCAAAGTCCGGAGTGCGTCTCCCACGGCGAGGAGCTTCCCCCACCGTTCCGAGTCGGACCGTGCTGCCATAGCCGGCGTCGGAACGTCCGTCGGAACGTCCGTGCGAAGTTTCCGGCGCGTGCCGGCATTGGCGACGCGATTTTGACCGATGTGAAAATCTGATGATACATAGACAGAAATTCGAGAGTCGCAGCTACTCCCGCAGTTTACCCGATTTTTGCGAAATCCCGTAGGAGCATCCCCCGCCGTACCGAATCGGACCCTGCCGCCATAGCCGGCGTCGGAACGTCCGTCGGAACGTCCGTGCGAAGTTTCCGGCGCGTGCCGGCATTGGCGACGCGATTTTGACCGATGTGAAAATCTGATGATACATAGACAGAAATTCGAGAGTCGCAGCTACTCCCGCAGTTTACCCGATTTTTGCGAAATCCCGTAGGAGCATCCCCCGCCGTACCGAGTCGGACCCTGCCGCCATAGCCGGCGTCGGAACGTCCGTCGGAACGTCCGTGCGAAGTTTCGATGGCGTGCCGACAACGGCGATGCGATTTCGACCGATTTGAGAAACGTCGGTCTTCGGGGCTATCGACCGGCACGCGTCGCCCGGGCGAGGGCGGGGTCTTGCCGCCGAGCCTCGGCCGGTCGTCGAGGTCGGTTCGAGGAGAAAATTTTTTTCTTCCATAACCGGCGTCGGAACGTCCGTCGGAACGTCCGTGCGAAGGTTCCATGGCGTGCCGGCAACGGCGATGCGATTTCGACCGATTTGAGAAACGTCGGTCTTCGGGGCTATCGACCGGCACGCGTCGCCCGGGCGAGGGCGGGGTCTTGCCGCCGAGCCTCGGCCGGTCGTCGAGGTCGGTTCGAGGAGAAATTTTTTTTCTTCGAGATATCGAGACGCAGTCGCCTGCGTCCCATAGCCGGTGCCGGCCCCTGCACGAGACCGCAAGCGGCGGTCTCCTGCCGGCGTTTGTGTCGCGCCGGTAGTCGAAAAAGTGATTTTTGCGAAATCCCGTACCAGAAAAACGGCAAAGTCCGGAGTGCGTCTCCCACGGCGAGGAGCTTCCCCCACCGTTCCGAGTCGGACCGTGCTGCCATAGCCGGCGTCGGAACGTCCGTCGGAACGTCCGTGCGAAGTTTCCGGCGCGTGCCGGCATTGGCGACGCGATTTTGACCGATGTGAAAATCTGATGATACATAGACAGAAATTCGAGAGTCGCAGCTACTCCCGCAGTTTACCCGATTTTTGCGAAATCCCGTAGGAGCATCCCCCGCCGTACCGAATCGGACCCTGCCGCCATAGCCGGCGTCGGAACGTCCGTCGGAACGTCCGTGCGAAGTTTCCGGCGCGTGCCGGCATTGGCGATGCGATTTTGACCGATGTGAAAATCTGATGATACATAGACAGAAATTCGAGAGTCGCAGCTACTCCCGCAGTTTACCCGATTTTTGCGAAATCCCGTAGGAGCATCCCCCGCCGTACCGAGTCGGACCCTGCCGCCATAGCCGGCGTCGGAACGTCCGTCGGAACGTCCGTGCGAAGTTTCGATGGCGTGCCGACAACGGCGATGCGATTTCGACCGATTTGAGAAACGTCGGTCCTCGGGTCTATCGACCGGCACGCGTCGCCCGGGCGAGGGCGGGGTCTTGCCGCCGAGCCTCGGCCGGTCGTCGAGGTCGGTTCGAGGAGAAAATTTTTTTCTTCCATAACCGGCGTCGGAACGTCCGTCGGAACGTCCGTGCGAAGGTTCCATGGCGTGCCGGCAACGGCGATGCGATTTCGACCGATTTGAGAAACGTCGGTCTTCGGGGCTATCGACCGGCACGCGCCGCCCGGGCGAGGGCGGGGTCTTGCCGCCGAGCCTCGGCCGGTCGTCGAGGTCGGTTCGAGGAGAAATTTTTTTTCTTCGAGATATCGAGACGCAGTCGCCTGCGTCCCATAGCCGGTGCCGGCCCCTGCACGAGACCGCAAGCGGCGGTCTCCTGCCGGCGTTTGTGTCGCGCCGGTAGTCGAAAAAGTGATTTTTGCGAAATCCCGTACCAGAAAAACGGCAAAGTCCGGAGTGCGTCTCCCACAGTGAGGAGCTTCCCCCACCGTTCCGAGTCGGACCCTGCTGCCATAGCCGGCGTCGGAACGTCCGACGGAACGTCCGTGCGAAGTTTCCGGCGCGTGCCGGCATTGGCGACGCGATTTTGACCGATGTGAATATCTGATGATACATAGACAGAAATTCGAGAGTCGCAGCTACTCCCGCAGTTTACCCGATTTTTGCGAAATCCCGTAGGAGCATCCCCCGCCGTACCGAGTCGGACCCTGCCGCCATAGCCGGCGTCGGAACGTCCGTCGGAACGTCCGTGCGAAGTTTCGATGGCGTGCCGACAACGGCGATGCGATTTCGACCGATTTGAGAAACGTCGGTCCTCGGGGCTATCGACCGGCACGCGTCGCCCGGGCGAGGGCGGGGTCTTGCCGCCGAGCCTCGGCCGGTCGTCGAGGTCGGTTCGAGGAGAAAATTTTTTTCTTCCATAACCGGCGTCGGAACGTCCGTCGGAACGTCCGTGCGAAGGTTCGATGGCGTGCCGGCAACGGCGATGCGATTTCGACCGATTTGAGAAACGTCGGTCCTCGGGGCTATCGACCGGCACGCGTCGCCCGGGCGAGGGCGGGGTCTTGCCGCCGAGCCTCGGCCGGTCGTCGAGGTCGGTTCGAGGAGAAAAAAATTTTCTTCGAGATATCGAGACGCGGTCGCCTGCGTCCCATAGCCGGTGCCGGCGCCTGCACGAGACCGCAAGCGGCGGTCTCCTGCCGGCGTTTGCGTCGCGCCGGTAGTCTTTTGCGAAATCCCGTACCAGAAAAACGGCAAAGTCCGGAGTGCGTCTCCCACAGTGAGGAGCTTCCCCCAGCGTTCCGAGTCGGACCCTGCTGCCATAGCCGGCGTCGGAACGTCCGTCGGAACGTCCGTGCGAAGTTTCCATGGCGTGCCGGCAACGGCGACGCGATTTCGACCGATTTGAGAAACGTCGGTCCTCGGGGCTATCGACCGGCACGCGTCGCCCGGGCGAGGGCGGGGTCTTGCCGCCGAGCCTCGGCCGGTCGTCGAGGTCGGTTCGAGGAGAAAAAAATTTTCTTCGAGATATCGAGACGCGGTCGCCTGCGTCCCATAGCCGGTGCCGGCGCCTGCACGAGACCGCAAGCGGCGGTCTCCTGCCGGCGTTTGCGTCGCGCCGGTAGTCTTTTGCGAAATCCCGTACCAGAAAAACGGCAAAGTCCGGAGTGCGTCTCCCACAGTGAGGAGCTTCCCCCACCGTTCCGAGTCGGACCCTGCTGCCATAGCCGGCGTCGGAACGTCCGTCGGAACGTCCGTGCGAAGTTTCCATGGCGTGCCGGCAACGGCGATGCGATTTCGACCGATTTGAGAAACGTCGGTCCTCGGGGCTATCGACCGGCACGCGTCGCCCGGGCGAGGGCGGGGTCTTGCCGCCGAGCCTCGGCCGGTCGTCGAGGTCGGTTCGAGGAGAAATTTTTTTTCTTCCATAACCGGCGTCGGAACGTCCGTCGGAACGTCCGTGCGAAGGTTCCATGGCGTGGCGGCAACGGCGATGCGATTTCGACCGATTTGAGAAACGTCGGTCCTCGGGGCTATCGACCGGCACGCGTCGCCCGGGCGAGGGCGGGGTCTTGCCGCCGAGCCTCGGCCGGTCGTCGAGGTCGGTTCGAGGAGAAAATTTTTTTCTTCGAGATATCGAGACGCGATCGCCTGCGTCCCATAGCCGGTGCCGGCGCCTGCACGAGAACGCAAGCGGCGGTCTCCTGCCGGCGTTTGCGTCGCGCCGGTAGTCGAAAAAGTGATTTTTGCGAAAATCAGAAAAACGGCTAAGTCCGGAATGCGACTCCCACAGTGCGGAGCATCCCCTGCCGTTCCGAGTCGGACCCTGCGACCATCGGCGGCGTCGGTACG
>NW_028153247.1:50000-72500 GCF_951799395.1 Argentina silus
TTTTTGGATTTTAGTACAATCTCAACACGGGGTCGAATTCGTACTCAACCTAGGTTGTGTCACAGTTGAAACAGGAATTCTATAATATATATATATAATACGAATTCTATAGTGAAATAGAAATTACATAATGCATTGTAACGTCCAAAGGATGTTCCATGCAAAGTTTCCGCCGAATACTGGCATCGGGGACGCGATTTCGAAAGATGTAAAAATCTGATGAAATTCGAGAGTCGCAGCTACTCCCGCAGTTTACCCGATTTTTGCGAAATCCCGTAGGAGCATCCCCCGCCGTACCGAGTCGGACCCTGCCGCCATAGCCGGCGTCGGAACGTCCGTCGGAACGTCCGTGCGAAGTTTCGATGGCGTGCCGACAACGGCGATGCGATTTCGACCGATTTGAGAAACGTCGGTCCTCGGGGCTATCGACCGGCACGCGTCGCCCGGGCGAGGGCGGGGTCTTGCCGCCGAGCCTCGGCCTGTCGTCGAGGTCGGTTCGAGGAGAAAAATTTTTTCTTCCATAACCGGCGTCGGAACGTCCGTCGGAACGTCCGTGCGAAGGTTCCATGGCGTGCCGGCAACGGCGATGCGATTTCGACCGATTTGAGAAACGTCGGTCTTCGGGGCTATCGACCGGCACGCGTCGCCCGGGCGAGGGCGGGGTCTTGCCGCAGAGCCTCGGCCGGTCGTCGAGGTCGGTTCGATGAGAAATTTTTTTTCTTCGAGATATCGAGACGCAGTCGCCTGCGTCCCATAGCCGGTGCCGGCCCCTGCACGAGACCGCAAGCGGCGGTCTCCTGCCGGCGTTTGTGTCGCGCCGGTAGTCGAAAAAGTGATTTTTGCGAAATCCCGTACCAGAAAAACGGCAAAGTCCGGAGTGCGTCTCCCACAGTGAGGAGCTTCCCCCACCGTTCCGAGTCGGACCCTGCTGCCATAGCCGGCGTCGGAACGTCCGTCGGAACGTCCGTGCGAAGTTTCCATGGCGTGCCGGCAACGGCGATGCGATTTCGACCGATTTGAGAAACGTCGGTCTTCGGGGCTATCGACCGGCACGCGTCGCCCGGGCGAGGGCGGGGTCTTGCCGCCGAGCCTCGGCCGGTCGTCGAGGTCGGTTCGAGGAGAAAAAAATTTTCTTCCATAACCGGCGTCGGAACGTCCGTCGGAACGTCCGTGCGAAGGTTCCATGGCGTGCCGGCAACGGCGATGCGATTTCGACCGATTTGAGAAACGTCGGTCTTCGGGGCTATCGACCGGCACGCGTCGCCCGGGCGAGGGCGGGGTCTTGCCGCCGAGCCTCGGCCGGTCGTCGAGGTCGGTTCGAGGAGAAAAAATTTTTCTTCGAGATATCGAGACGCGGTCGCCTGCGTCCCATAGCCGGTGCCGGCGCCTGTACGAGAACGCAAGCGGCGGTCTCCGATGATAGCCTCATAAACATATCTTAGAATCAGTTGTGTGGATCAGGACTTAGTCGTTTTTTGTTTCAAAAAAATTCCTTCTGATGATACATAGACAGGATTAGGGTTATCGAACCATATGTCTCATCGAAATGAAAGCAGTCATTTTCTGTACACGATGATAGCCTCATAAACATATCTTAGAATCAGTTGTGTGGATCAGGACTTAGTCGTTTTTTTGGGGGTTTTTGTTTCAAAAAATTCCTTCTGATGATACATAGACAGGATTAGGGTTATCGAACCATATGTCTCATCGAAATGAAAGCATTCATTTTCTGTACACGATGATAGCCTCATAAACATATCTTAGAATCAGTTGTGTGGATCAGGACTTAGTCGTTTTTTTGGGGGTTTTTGTTTCAAAAAATTCCTTCTGATGATACATAGACAGGATTAGGGTTATCGAACCATATGTCTCATCGAAATGAAAGCATTCATTTTCTGTACACGATGATAGCCTCATAAACATATCTTAGAATCAGTTGTGTGGATCAGGACTTAGTCGTTTTTTTGGGGGTTTAAAAAAAAAAAATTTCCTTCTGATGATACATAGACAGGATTAGGGTTATCGAACCATATGTCTCATCGAAATGAAAGCAGTCATTTTCTGTACACGATGATAGCCTCATAAACATATCTTAGAATCAGTTGTGTGGATCAGGACTTAGTCGTTTTTTTGGGGGTTTTTGTTTCAAAAAATTCCTTCTGATGATACATAGACAGGATTAGGGTTATCGAACCATATGTCTCATCGAAATGAAAGCATTCATTTTCTGTACACGATGATAGCCTCATAAACATATCTTAGAATCAGTTGTGTGGATCAGGACTTAGTCGTTTTTTTGGGGGTTTTTGTTTCAAAAAATTCCTTCTGATGATACATAGACAGGATTAGGGTTATCGAACCATATGTCTCATCGAAATGAAAGCATTCATTTTCTGTACACGATGATAGCCTCATAAACATATCTTAGAATCAGTTGTGTGGATCAGGACTTAGTCGTTTTTTTGGGGGTTTAAAAAAAAAAAATTTCCTTCTGATGATACATAGACAGGATTAGGGTTATCGAACCATATGTCTCATCGAAATGAAAGCAGTCATTTTCTGTACACGATGATAGCCTCATAAACATATCTTAGAATCAGTTGTGTGGATCAGGACTTAGTCGTTTTTTTGGGGGTTTTTGTTTCAAAAAATTCCTTCTGATGATACATAGACAGGATTAGGGTTATCGAACCATATGTCTCATCGAAATGAAAGCATTCATTTTCTGTACACGATGATAGCCTCATAAACATATCTTAGAATCAGTTGTGTGGATCAGGACTTAGTCGTTTTTTTGGGGGTTTTTGTTTCAAAAAATTCCTTCTGATGATACATAGACAGGATTAGGGTTATCGAACCATATGTCTCATCGAAATGAAAGCATTCATTTTCTGTACACGATGATAGCCTCATAAACATATCTTAGAATCAGTTGTGTGGATCAGGACTTAGTCGTTTTTTTGGGGGTTTAAAAAAAAAAAATTTCCTTCTGATGATACATAGACAGGATTAGGGTTATCGAACCATATGTCTCATCGAAATGAAAGCAGTCATTTTCTGTACACGATGATAGCCTCATAAACATATCTTAGAATCAGTTGTGTGGATCAGGACTTAGTCGTTTTTTTGGGGGTTTTTGTTTCAAAAAATTCCTTCTGATGATACATAGACAGGATTAGGGTTATCGAACCATATGTCTCATCGAAATGAAAGCATTCATTTTCTGTACACGATGATAGCCTCATAAACATATCTTAGAATCAGTTGTGTGGATCAGGACTTAGTCGTTTTTTTGGGGGTTTAAAAAAAAAAAATTTCCTTCTGATGATACATAGACAGGATTAGGGTTATCGAACCATATGTCTCATCGAAATGAAAGCAGTCATTTTCTGTACACGATGATAGCCTCATAAACATATCTTAGAATCAGTTGTGTGGATCAGGACTTAGTCGTTTTTTTGGGGGTTTAAAAAAAAAAAAATTCCTTCTGATGATACATAGACAGGATTAGGGTTATCGAACCATATGTCTCATCGAAATGAAAGCAGTCATTTTCTGTACACGATGATAGCCTCATAAACATATCTTAGAATCAGTTGTGTGGATCAGGACTTAGTCGTTTTTTTGGGGGTTTTAAAAAAAAAAAATTCCTTCTGATGATACATAGACAGGATTAGGGTTATCGAACCATATGTCTCATCGAAATGAAAGCAGTCATTTTCTGTACACGATGATAGCCTCATAAACATATCTTAGAATCAGTTGTGTGGATCAGGACTTAGTCGTTTTTTTGGGGGTTTTTCCAAAAAAAAATTCCTTCTGATGATACATAGACAGGATTAGGGTTATCGAACCATATGTCTCATCGAAATGAAAGCAGTCATTTTCTGTACACGATGATAGCCTCATAAACATATCTTAGAATCAGTTGTGTGGATCAGGACTTAGTCGTTTTTTTGGGGGTTTAAAAAAAAAAAAATTCCTTCTGATGATACATAGACAGGATTAGGGTTATCGAACCATATGTCTCATCGAAATGAAAGCAGTCATTTTCTGTACACGATGATAGCCTCATAAACATATCTTAGAATCAGTTGTGTGGTTATGGTTGCTTGCCGGTGATACGTTGATCAAATGAAAAGGGGTTTATCTCAGTTAACCCTAGGGTTAGGGTTATCGAACCGAATGACCTATCGAGATTATACCACCGCCATTCGATACAGCAGAATACACTGATAAACATATTGCAGAATCAGTTCTGTCGTATGGGTGCATTTCCGATAGAACAGTTTTGAAATGAAGACATTTTTGCATTTTAGTACAATCTCAACACGGGGTCGAATTCGTACTCCACCTAGGTTGTGTCACAGTTGAAACAGGAATTCTATAATATATATATATAATACGAATTCTATAGTGAAATAGAAATTACATAATGCATTGTAACGTCCAAAGGATGTTCCATGCCAAGTTTCCGCCGAATACTGGCATCTGGGACGCGATTTCGAAAGATGTAAAAATCTGATGAAATTCGAGAGTCGCAGCTACTCCCGCAGTTTACCCGATTTTTGCGAAATCCCGTAGGAGCATCCCCCGCCGTACCGAGTCGGACCCTGCCGCCATAGCCGGCGTCGGAACGTCCGTCGGAACGTCCGTGCGAAGTTTCGATGGCGTGCCGACAACGGCGATGCGATTTCGACCGATTTGAGAAACGTCGGTCCTCGGGGCTATCGACCGGCACGCGTCGCCCGGGCGAGGGCGGGGTCTTGCCGCCGAGCCTCGGCCGGTCGTCGAGGTCGGTTCGAGGAGAAAATTTTTTTCTTCCATAACCGGCGTCGGAACGTCCGTCGGAACGTCCGTGCGAAGGTTCCATGGCGTGCCGGCAACGGCGATGCGATTTCGACCGATTTGAGAAACGTCGGTCTTCGGGGCTATCGACCGGCACGCGTCGCCCGGGCGAGGGCGGGGTCTTGCCGCCGAGCCTCGGCCGGTCGTCGAGGTCGGTTCGAGGAGAAATTTTTTTTCTTCGAGATATCGAGACGCAGTCGCCTGCGTCCCATAGCCGGTGCCGGCCCCTGCACGAGACCGCAAGCGGCGGTCTCCTGCCGGCGTTTGTGTCGCGCCGGTAGTCGAAAAAGTGATTTTTGCGAAATCCCGTACCAGAAAAACGGCAAAGTCCGGAGTGCGTCTCCCACAGTGAGGAGCTTCCCCCACCGTTCCGAGTCGGACCCTGCTGCCATAGCCGGCGTCGGAACGTCCGACGGAACGTCCGTGCGAAGTTTCCGGCGCGTGCCGGCATTGGCGACGCGATTTTGACCGATGTGAATATCTGATGATACATAGACAGAAATTCGAGAGTCGCAGCTACTCCCGCAGTTTACCCGATTTTTGCGAAATCCCGTAGGAGCATCCCCCGCCGTACCGAATCGGACCCTGCCGCCATAGCCGGCGTCGGAACGTCCGTCGGAACGTCCGTGCGAAGTTTCCGGCGCGTGCCGGCATTGGCGATGCGATTTTGACCGATGTGAAAATCTGATGATACATAGACAGAAATTCGAGAGTCGCAGCTACTCCCGCAGTTTACCCGATTTTTGCGAAATCCCGTAGGAGCATCCCCCGCCGTACCGAGTCGGACCCTGCCGCCATAGCCGGCGTCGGAACGTCCGTCGGAACGTCCGTGCGAAGTTTCGATGGCGTGCCGACAACGGCGATGCGATTTCGACCGATTTGAGAAACGTCGGTCCTCGGGGCTATCGACCGGCACGCGTCGCCCGGGCGAGGGCGGGGTCTTGCCGCCGAGCCTCGGCCGGTCGTCGAGGTCGGTTCGAGGAGAAAAATTTTTTCTTCCATAACCGGCGTCGGAACGTCCGTCGGAACGTCCGTGCGAAGGTTCCATGGCGTGCCGGCAACGGCGATGCGATTTCGACCGATTTGAGAAACGTCGGTCTTCGGGGCTATCGACCGGCACGCGTCGCCCGGGCGAGGGCGGGGTCTTGCCGCCGAGCCTCGGCCGGTCGTCGAGGTCGGTTCGAGGAGAAATTTTTTTTCTTCGAGATATCGAGACGCAGTCGCCTGCGTCCCATAGCCGGTGCCGGCCCCTGCACGAGACCGCAAGCGGCGGTCTCCTGCCGGCGTTTGTGTCGCGCCGGTAGTCGAAAAAGTGATTTTTGCGAAATCCCGTACCAGAAAAACGGCAAAGTCCGGAGTGCGTCTCCCACAGTGAGGAGCTTCCCCCACCGTTCCGAGTCGGACCCTGCTGCCATAGCCGGCGTCGGAACGTCCGACGGAACGTCCGTGCGAAGTTTCCGGCGCGTGCCGGCATTGGCGACGCGATTTTGACCGATGTGAATATCTGATGATACATAGACAGAAATTCGAGAGTCGCAGCTACTCCCGCAGTTTACCCGATTTTTGCGAAATCCCGTAGGAGCATCCCCCGCCGTACCGAATCGGACCCTGCCGCCATAGCCGGCGTCGGAACGTCCGTCGGAACGTCCGTGCGAAGTTTCCGGCGCGTGCCGGCATTGGCGATGCGATTTTGACCGATGTGAAAATCTGATGATACATAGACAGAAATTCGAGAGTCGCAGCTACTCCCGCAGTTTACCCGATTTTTGCGAAATCCCGTAGGAGCATCCCCCGCCGTACCGAGTCGGACCCTGCCGCCATAGCCGGCGTCGGAACGTCCGTCGGAACGTCCGTGCGAAGTTTCGATGGCGTGCCGACAACGGCGATGCGATTTCGACCGATTTGAGAAACGTCGGTCTTCGGGGCTATCGACCGGCACGCGTCGCCCGGGCGAGGGCGGGGTCTTGCCGCCGAGCCTCGGCCGGTCGTCGAGGTCGGTTCGAGGAGAATTTTTTTTTCTTCGAGATATCGAGACGCAGTCGCCTGCGTCCCATAGCCGGTGCCGGCCCCTGCACGAGACCGCAAGCGGCGGTCTCCTGCCGGCGTTTGTGTCGCGCCGGTAGTCGAAAAAGTGATTTTTGCGAAATCCCGTACCAGAAAAACGGCAAAGTCCGGAGTGCGTCTCCCACGGTGAGGAGCTTCCCCCACCGTTCCGAGTCGGACCCTGCTGCCATAGCCGGCGTCGGAACGTCCGTCGGAACGTCCGTGCGAAGTTTCCGGCGCGTGCCGGCATTGGCGACGCGATTTTGACCGATGTGAAAATCTGATGATACATAGACAGAAATTCGAGAGTCGCAGCTACTCCCGCAGTTTACCCGATTTTTGCGAAATCCCGTAGGAGCATCCCCCGCCGTACCGAATCGGACCCTGCCGCCATAGCCGGCGTCGGAACGTCCGTCGGAACGTCCGTGCGAAGTTTCCGGCGCGTGCCGGCATTGGCGACGCGATTTTGACCGATGTGAAAATCTGATGATACATAGACAGAAATTCGAGAGTCGCAGCTACTCCCGCAGTTTACCCGATTTTTGCGAAATCCCGTAGGAGCATCCCCCGCCGTACCGAGTCGGACCCTGCCGCCATAGCCGGCGTCGGAACATCCGTCGGAACGTCCGTGCGAAGTTTCGATGGCGTGCCGACAACGGCGATGCGATTTCGACCGATTTGAGAAACGTCGGTCCTCGGGGCTATCGACCGGCACGCGTCGCCCGGGCGAGGGCGGGGTCTTGCCGCCGAGCCTCGGCCGGTCGTCGAGGTCGGTTCGAGGATAATTTTTTTTTTTCCATAACCGGCGTCGGAACGTCCGTCGGAACGTCCGTGCGAAGGTTCCATGGCGTGCCGGCAACGGCGATGCGATTTCGACCGATTTGAGAAACGTCGGTCTTCGGGGCTATCGACCGGCACGCGTCGCCCGGGCGAGGGCGGGGTCTTGCCGCCGAGCCTCGGCCGGTCGTCGAGGTCGGTTCGAGGAGAAATTTTTTTTCTTCGAGATATCGAGACGCAGTCGCCTGCGTCCCATAGCCGGTGCCGGCCCCTGCACGAGACCGCAAGCGGAGGTCTCCTGCCGGCGTTTGTGTTGCGCCGGTAGTCGAAAAAGTGATTTTTGCGAAATCCCGTACCAGAAAAACGGCAAAGTCCGGAGTGCGTCTCCCACGGTGAGGAGCTTCCCCCACCGTTCCGAGTCGGACCCTGCTGCCATAGCCGGCGTCGGAACGTCCGTCGGAACGTCCGTGCGAAGTTTCCGGCGCGTGCCGGCATTGGCGACGCGATTTTGACCGATGTGAAAATCTGATGATACATAGACAGAAATTCGAGAGTCGCAGCTACTCCCGCAGTTTACCCGATTTTTGCGAAATCCCGTAGGAGCATCCCCCGCCGTACCGAATCGGACCCTGCCGCCATAGCCGGCGTCGGAACGTCCGTCGGAACGTCCGTGCGAAGTTTCCGGCGCGTGCCGGCATTGGCGACGCGATTTTGACCGATGTGAAAATCTGATGATACATAGACAGAAATTCGAGAGTCGCAGCTACTCCCGCAGTTTACCCGATTTTTGCGAAATCCCGTAGGAGCATCCCCCGCCGTACCGAGTCGGACCCTGCCGCCATAGCCGGCGTCGGAACGTCCGTCGGAACGTCCGTGCGAAGTTTCGATGGCGTGCCGACAACGGCGATGCGATTTCGACCGATTTGAGAAACGTCGGTCTTCGGGGCTATCGACCGGCACGCGTCGCCCGGGCGAGGGCGGGGTCTTGCCGCCGAGCCTCGGCCGGTCGTCGAGGTCGGTTCGAGGAGAAATTTTTTTTCTTCGAGATATCGAGACGCAGTCGCCTGCGTCCCATAGCCGGTGCCGGCCCCTGCACGAGACCGCAAGCGGCGGTCTCCTGCCGGCGTTTGTGTCGCGCCGGTAGTCGAAAAAGTGATTTTTGCGAAATCCCGTACCAGAAAAACGGCAAAGTCCGGAGTGCGTCTCCCACGGTGAGGAGCTTCCCCCACCGTTCCGAGTCGGACCCTGCTGCCATAGCCGGCGTCGGAACGTCCGTCGGAACGTCCGTGCGAAGTTTCCGGCGCGTGCCGGCATTGGCGACGCGATTTTGACCGATGTGAAAATCTGATGATACATAGACAGAAATTCGAGAGTCGCAGCTACTCCCGCAGTTTACCCGATTTTTGCGAAATCCCGTAGGAGCATCCCCCGCCGTACCGAATCGGACCCTGCCGCCATAGCCGGCGTCGGAACGTCCGTCGGAACGTCCGTGCGAAGTTTCCGGCGCGTGCCGGCATTGGCGACGCGATTTTGACCGATGTGAAAATCTGATGATACATAGACAGAAATTCGAGAGTCGCAGCTACTCCCGCAGTTTACCCGATTTTTGCGAAATCCCGTAGGAGCATCCCCCGCCGTACCGAGTCGGACCCTGCCGCCATAGCCGGCGTCGGAACGTCCGTCGGAACGTCCGTGCGAAGTTTCGATGGCGTGCCGACAACGGCGATGCGATTTCGACCGATTTGAGAAACGTCGGTCCTCGGGGCTATCGACCGGCACGCGTCGCCCGGGCGAGGGCGGGGTCTTGCCGCCGAGCCTCGGCCGGTCGTCGAGGTCGGTCCGAGGAGAAATTTTTTTTTTTCGAGATATCGAGACGCAGTCGCCTGCGTCCCATAGCCGGTGCCGGCCCCTGCACGAGACCGCAAGCGGCGGTCTCCTGCCGGCGTTTGTGTCGCGCCGGTAGTCGAAAAAGTGATTTTTGCGAAATCCCGTACCAGAAAAACGGCAAAGTCCGGAGTGCGTCTCCCACGGTGAGGAGCTTCCCCCACCGTTCCGAGTCGGACCGTGCTGCCATAGCCGGCGTCGGAACGTCCGTCGGAACGTCCGTGCGAAGTTTCCATGGCGTGCCGGCAACGGCGATGCGATTTCGACCGATTTGAGAAACGTCGGTCTTCGGGGCTATCGACCGGCACGCGTCGCCCGGGCGAGGGCGGGGTCTTGCCGCCGAGCCTCGGCCGGTCGTCGAGGTCGGTTCGAGGAGAAAAAAATTTTCTTCCATAACCGGCGTCGGAACGTCCGTCGGAACGTCCGTGCGAAGGTTCCATGGCGTGCCGGCAACGGCGATGCGATTTCGACCGATTTGAGAAACGTCGGTCTTCGGGGCTATCGACCGGCACGCGTCGCCCGGGCGAGGGCGGGGTCTTGCCGCCGAGCCTCGGCCGGTCGTCGAGGTCGGTTCGAGGAGAAAAAATTTTTCTTCGAGATATCGAGACGCGGTCGCCTGCGTCCCATAGCCGGTGCCGGCGCCTGTACGAGAACGCAAGCGGCGGTCTCCGATGATAGCCTCATAAACATATCTTAGAATCAGTTGTGTGGATCAGGACTTAGTCGTTTTTTGTTTCAAAAAAATTCCTTCTGATGATACATAGACAGGATTAGGGTTATCGAACCATATGTCTCATCGAAATGAAAGCAGTCATTTTCTGTACACGATGATAGCCTCATAAACATATCTTAGAATCAGTTGTGTGGATCAGGACTTAGTCGTTTTTTTGGGGGTTTTTGTTTCAAAAAATTCCTTCTGATGATACATAGACAGGATTAGGGTTATCGAACCATATGTCTCATCGAAATGAAAGCATTCATTTTCTGTACACGATGATAGCCTCATAAACATATCTTAGAATCAGTTGTGTGGATCAGGACTTAGTCGTTTTTTTGGGGGTTTTTGTTTCAAAAAATTCCTTCTGATGATACATAGACAGGATTAGGGTTATCGAACCATATGTCTCATCGAAATGAAAGCATTCATTTTCTGTACACGATGATAGCCTCATAAACATATCTTAGAATCAGTTGTGTGGATCAGGACTTAGTCGTTTTTTTGGGGGTTTAAAAAAAAAAAATTTCCTTCTGATGATACATAGACAGGATTAGGGTTATCGAACCATATGTCTCATCGAAATGAAAGCAGTCATTTTCTGTACACGATGATAGCCTCATAAACATATCTTAGAATCAGTTGTGTGGATCAGGACTTAGTCGTTTTTTTGGGGGTTTTTGTTTCAAAAAATTCCTTCTGATGATACATAGACAGGATTAGGGTTATCGAACCATATGTCTCATCGAAATGAAAGCATTCATTTTCTGTACACGATGATAGCCTCATAAACATATCTTAGAATCAGTTGTGTGGATCAGGACTTAGTCGTTTTTTTGGGGGTTTTTGTTTCAAAAAATTCCTTCTGATGATACATAGACAGGATTAGGGTTATCGAACCATATGTCTCATCGAAATGAAAGCATTCATTTTCTGTACACGATGATAGCCTCATAAACATATCTTAGAATCAGTTGTGTGGATCAGGACTTAGTCGTTTTTTTGGGGGTTTAAAAAAAAAAAATTTCCTTCTGATGATACATAGACAGGATTAGGGTTATCGAACCATATGTCTCATCGAAATGAAAGCAGTCATTTTCTGTACACGATGATAGCCTCATAAACATATCTTAGAATCAGTTGTGTGGATCAGGACTTAGTCGTTTTTTTGGGGGTTTTTGTTTCAAAAAATTCCTTCTGATGATACATAGACAGGATTAGGGTTATCGAACCATATGTCTCATCGAAATGAAAGCATTCATTTTCTGTACACGATGATAGCCTCATAAACATATCTTAGAATCAGTTGTGTGGATCAGGACTTAGTCGTTTTTTTGGGGGTTTTTGTTTCAAAAAATTCCTTCTGATGATACATAGACAGGATTAGGGTTATCGAACCATATGTCTCATCGAAATGAAAGCATTCATTTTCTGTACACGATGATAGCCTCATAAACATATCTTAGAATCAGTTGTGTGGATCAGGACTTAGTCGTTTTTTTGGGGGTTTAAAAAAAAAAAATTTCCTTCTGATGATACATAGACAGGATTAGGGTTATCGAACCATATGTCTCATCGAAATGAAAGCAGTCATTTTCTGTACACGATGATAGCCTCATAAACATATCTTAGAATCAGTTGTGTGGATCAGGACTTAGTCGTTTTTTTGGGGGTTTTTGTTTCAAAAAATTCCTTCTGATGATACATAGACAGGATTAGGGTTATCGAACCATATGTCTCATCGAAATGAAAGCATTCATTTTCTGTACACGATGATAGCCTCATAAACATATCTTAGAATCAGTTGTGTGGATCAGGACTTAGTCGTTTTTTTGGGGGTTTTTGTTTCAAAAAATTCCTTCTGATGATACATAGACAGGATTAGGGTTATCGAACCATATGTCTCATCGAAATGAAAGCATTCATTTTCTGTACACGATGATAGCCTCATAAACATATCTTAGAATCAGTTGTGTGGATCAGGACTTAGTCGTTTTTTTGGGGGTTTAAAAAAAAAAAATTTCCTTCTGATGATACATAGACAGGATTAGGGTTATCGAACCATATGTCTCATCGAAATGAAAGCAGTCATTTTCTGTACACGATGATAGCCTCATAAACATATCTTAGAATCAGTTGTGTGGATCAGGACTTAGTCGTTTTTTTGGGGGTTTTTGTTTCAAAAAATTCCTTCTGATGATACATAGACAGGATTAGGGTTATCGAACCATATGTCTCATCGAAATGAAAGCATTCATTTTCTGTACACGATGATAGCCTCATAAACATATCTTAGAATCAGTTGTGTGGATCAGGACTTAGTCGTTTTTTTGGGGGTTTAAAAAAAAAAAATTTCCTTCTGATGATACATAGACAGGATTAGGGTTATCGAACCATATGTCTCATCGAAATGAAAGCAGTCATTTTCTGTACACGATGATAGCCTCATAAACATATCTTAGAATCAGTTGTGTGGATCAGGACTTAGTCGTTTTTTTGGGGGTTTAAAAAAAAAAAAATTCCTTCTGATGATACATAGACAGGATTAGGGTTATCGAACCATATGTCTCATCGAAATGAAAGCAGTCATTTTCTGTACACGATGATAGCCTCATAAACATATCTTAGAATCAGTTGTGTGGATCAGGACTTAGTCGTTTTTTTGGGGGTTTTAAAAAAAAAAAATTCCTTCTGATGATACATAGACAGGATTAGGGTTATCGAACCATATGTCTCATCGAAATGAAAGCAGTCATTTTCTGTACACGATGATAGCCTCATAAACATATCTTAGAATCAGTTGTGTGGATCAGGACTTAGTCGTTTTTTTGGGGGTTTTTCCAAAAAAAAATTCCTTCTGATGATACATAGACAGGATTAGGGTTATCGAACCATATGTCTCATCGAAATGAAAGCAGTCATTTTCTGTACACGATGATAGCCTCATAAACATATCTTAGAATCAGTTGTGTGGATCAGGACTTAGTCGTTTTTTTGGGGGTTTAAAAAAAAAAAAATTCCTTCTGATGATACATAGACAGGATTAGGGTTATCGAACCATATGTCTCATCGAAATGAAAGCAGTCATTTTCTGTACACGATGATAGCCTCATAAACATATCTTAGAATCAGTTGTGTGGTTATGGTTGCTTGCCGGTGATACGTTGATCAAATGAAAAGGGGTTTATCTCAGTTAACCCTAGGGTTAGGGTTATCGAACCGAATGACCTATCGAGATTATACCACCGCCATTCGATACAGCAGAATACACTGATAAACATATTGCAGAATCAGTTCTGTCGTATGGGTGCATTTCCGATAGAACAGTTTTGAAATGAAGACATTTTTGCATTTTAGTACAATCTCAACACGGGGTCGAATTCGTACTCCACCTAGGTTGTGTCACAGTTGAAACAGGAATTCTATAATATATATATATAATACGAATTCTATAGTGAAATAGAAATTACATAATGCATTGTAACGTCCAAAGGATGTTCCATGCCAAGTTTCCGCCGAATACTGGCATCTGGGACGCGATTTCGAAAGATGTAAAAATCTGATGAAATTCGAGAGTCGCAGCTACTCCCGCAGTTTACCCGATTTTTGCGAAATCCCGTAGGAGCATCCCCCGCCGTACCGAGTCGGACCCTGCCGCCATAGCCGGCGTCGGAACGTCCGTCGGAACGTCCGTGCGAAGTTTCGATGGCGTGCCGACAACGGCGATGCGATTTCGACCGATTTGAGAAACGTCGGTCCTCGGGGCTATCGACCGGCACGCGTCGCCCGGGCGAGGGCGGGGTCTTGCCGCCGAGCCTCGGCCGGTCGTCGAGGTCGGTTCGAGGAGAAAATTTTTTTCTTCCATAACCGGCGTCGGAACGTCCGTCGGAACGTCCGTGCGAAGGTTCCATGGCGTGCCGGCAACGGCGATGCGATTTCGACCGATTTGAGAAACGTCGGTCTTCGGGGCTATCGACCGGCACGCGTCGCCCGGGCGAGGGCGGGGTCTTGCCGCCGAGCCTCGGCCGGTCGTCGAGGTCGGTTCGAGGAGAAATTTTTTTTCTTCGAGATATCGAGACGCAGTCGCCTGCGTCCCATAGCCGGTGCCGGCCCCTGCACGAGACCGCAAGCGGCGGTCTCCTGCCGGCGTTTGTGTCGCGCCGGTAGTCGAAAAAGTGATTTTTGCGAAATCCCGTACCAGAAAAACGGCAAAGTCCGGAGTGCGTCTCCCACAGTGAGGAGCTTCCCCCACCGTTCCGAGTCGGACCCTGCTGCCATAGCCGGCGTCGGAACGTCCGACGGAACGTCCGTGCGAAGTTTCCGGCGCGTGCCGGCATTGGCGACGCGATTTTGACCGATGTGAATATCTGATGATACATAGACAGAAATTCGAGAGTCGCAGCTACTCCCGCAGTTTACCCGATTTTTGCGAAATCCCGTAGGAGCATCCCCCGCCGTACCGAATCGGACCCTGCCGCCATAGCCGGCGTCGGAACGTCCGTCGGAACGTCCGTGCGAAGTTTCCGGCGCGTGCCGGCATTGGCGATGCGATTTTGACCGATGTGAAAATCTGATGATACATAGACAGAAATTCGAGAGTCGCAGCTACTCCCGCAGTTTACCCGATTTTTGCGAAATCCCGTAGGAGCATCCCCCGCCGTACCGAGTCGGACCCTGCCGCCATAGCCGGCGTCGGAACGTCCGTCGGAACGTCCGTGCGAAGTTTCGATGGCGTGCCGACAACGGCGATGCGATTTCGACCGATTTGAGAAACGTCGGTCCTCGGGGCTATCGACCGGCACGCGTCGCCCGGGCGAGGGCGGGGTCTTGCCGCCGAGCCTCGGCCGGTCGTCGAGGTCGGTTCGAGGAGAAAAATTTTTTCTTCCATAACCGGCGTCGGAACGTCCGTCGGAACGTCCGTGCGAAGGTTCCATGGCGTGCCGGCAACGGCGATGCGATTTCGACCGATTTGAGAAACGTCGGTCTTCGGGGCTATCGACCGGCACGCGTCGCCCGGGCGAGGGCGGGGTCTTGCCGCCGAGCCTCGGCCGGTCGTCGAGGTCGGTTCGAGGAGAAATTTTTTTTCTTCGAGATATCGAGACGCAGTCGCCTGCGTCCCATAGCCGGTGCCGGCCCCTGCACGAGACCGCAAGCGGCGGTCTCCTGCCGGCGTTTGTGTCGCGCCGGTAGTCGAAAAAGTGATTTTTGCGAAATCCCGTACCAGAAAAACGGCAAAGTCCGGAGTGCGTCTCCCACAGTGAGGAGCTTCCCCCACCGTTCCGAGTCGGACCCTGCTGCCATAGCCGGCGTCGGAACGTCCGACGGAACGTCCGTGCGAAGTTTCCGGCGCGTGCCGGCATTGGCGACGCGATTTTGACCGATGTGAATATCTGATGATACATAGACAGAAATTCGAGAGTCGCAGCTACTCCCGCAGTTTACCCGATTTTTGCGAAATCCCGTAGGAGCATCCCCCGCCGTACCGAATCGGACCCTGCCGCCATAGCCGGCGTCGGAACGTCCGTCGGAACGTCCGTGCGAAGTTTCCGGCGCGTGCCGGCATTGGCGATGCGATTTTGACCGATGTGAAAATCTGATGATACATAGACAGAAATTCGAGAGTCGCAGCTACTCCCGCAGTTTACCCGATTTTTGCGAAATCCCGTAGGAGCATCCCCCGCCGTACCGAGTCGGACCCTGCCGCCATAGCCGGCGTCGGAACGTCCGTCGGAACGTCCGTGCGAAGTTTCGATGGCGTGCCGACAACGGCGATGCGATTTCGACCGATTTGAGAAACGTCGGTCTTCGGGGCTATCGACCGGCACGCGTCGCCCGGGCGAGGGCGGGGTCTTGCCGCCGAGCCTCGGCCGGTCGTCGAGGTCGGTTCGAGGAGAATTTTTTTTTCTTCGAGATATCGAGACGCAGTCGCCTGCGTCCCATAGCCGGTGCCGGCCCCTGCACGAGACCGCAAGCGGCGGTCTCCTGCCGGCGTTTGTGTCGCGCCGGTAGTCGAAAAAGTGATTTTTGCGAAATCCCGTACCAGAAAAACGGCAAAGTCCGGAGTGCGTCTCCCACGGTGAGGAGCTTCCCCCACCGTTCCGAGTCGGACCCTGCTGCCATAGCCGGCGTCGGAACGTCCGTCGGAACGTCCGTGCGAAGTTTCCGGCGCGTGCCGGCATTGGCGACGCGATTTTGACCGATGTGAAAATCTGATGATACATAGACAGAAATTCGAGAGTCGCAGCTACTCCCGCAGTTTACCCGATTTTTGCGAAATCCCGTAGGAGCATCCCCCGCCGTACCGAATCGGACCCTGCCGCCATAGCCGGCGTCGGAACGTCCGTCGGAACGTCCGTGCGAAGTTTCCGGCGCGTGCCGGCATTGGCGACGCGATTTTGACCGATGTGAAAATCTGATGATACATAGACAGAAATTCGAGAGTCGCAGCTACTCCCGCAGTTTACCCGATTTTTGCGAAATCCCGTAGGAGCATCCCCCGCCGTACCGAATCGGACCCTGCCGCCATAGCCGGCGTCGGAACGTCCGTCGGAACGTCCGTGCGAAGTTTCCGGCGCGTGCCGGCATTGGCGACGCGATTTTGACCGATGTGAAAATCTGATGATACATAGACAGAAATTCGAGAGTCGCAGCTACTCCCGCAGTTTACCCGATTTTTGCGAAATCCCGTAGGAGCATCCCCCGCCGTACCGAGTCGGACCCTGCCGCCATAGCCGGCGTCGGAACGTCCGTCGGAACGTCCGTGCGAAGTTTCGATGGCGTGCCGACAACGGCGATGCGATTTCGACCGATTTGAGAAACGTCGGTCTTCGGGGCTATCGACCGGCACGCGTCGCCCGGGCGAGGGCGGGGTCTTGCCGCCGAGCCTCGGCCGGTCGTCGAGGTCGGTTCGAGGAGAAATTTTTTTTCTTCGAGATATCGAGACGCAGTCGCCTGCGTCCCATAGCCGGTGCCGGCCCCTGCACGAGACCGCAAGCGGCGGTCTCCTGCCGGCGTTTGTGTCGCGCCGGTAGTCGAAAAAGTGATTTTTGCGAAATCCCGTACCAGAAAAACGGCAAAGTCCGGAGTGCGTCTCCCACGGTGAGGAGCTTCCCCCACCGTTCCGAGTCGGACCGTGCTGCCATAGCCGGCGTCGGAACGTCCGTCGGAACGTCCGTGCGAAGTTTCCGGCGCGTGCCGGCATTGGCGACGCGATTTTGACCGATGTGAAAATCTGATGATACATAGACAGAAATTCGAGAGTCGCAGCTACTCCCGCAGTTTACCCGATTTTTGCGAAATCCCGTAGGAGCATCCCCCGCCGTACCGAATCGGACCCTGCCGCCATAGCCGGCGTCGGAACGTCCGTCGGAACGTCCGTGCGAAGTTTCCGGCGCGTGCCGGCATTGGCGACGCGATTTTGACCGATGTGAAAATCTGATGATACATAGACAGAAATTCGAGAGTCGCAGCTACTCCCGCAGTTTACCCGATTTTTGCGAAATCCCGTAGGAGCATCCCCCGCCGTACCGAGTCGGACCCTGCCGCCATAGCCGGCGTCGGAACGTCCGTCGGAACGTCCGTGCGAAGTTTCGATGGCGTGCCGACAACGGCGATGCGATTTCGACCGATTTGAGAAACGTCGGTCTTCGGGGCTATCGACCGGCACGCGTCGCCCGGGCGAGGGCGGGGTCTTGCCGCCGAGCCTCGGCCGGTCGTCGAGGTCGGTTCGAGGAGAAATTTTTTTTCTTCGAGATATCGAGACGCAGTCGCCTGCGTCCCATAGCCGGTGCCGGCCCCTGCACGAGACCGCAAGCGGCGGTCTCCTGCCGGCGTTTGTGTCGCGCCGGTAGTCGAAAAAGTGATTTTTGCGAAATCCCGTACCAGAAAAACGGCAAAGTCCGGAGTGCGTCTCCCACGGTGAGGAGCTTCCCCCACCGTTCCGAGTCGGACCGTGCTGCCATAGCCGGCGTCGGAACGTCCGTCGGAACGTCCGTGCGAAGTTTCCGGCGCGTGCCGGCATTGGCGACGCGATTTTGACCGATGTGAAAATCTGATGATACATAGACAGAAATTCGAGAGTCGCAGCTACTCCCGCAGTTTACCCGATTTTTGCGAAATCCCGTAGGAGCATCCCCCGCCGTACCGAATCGGACCCTGCCGCCATAGCCGGCGTCGGAACGTCCGTCGGAACGTCCGTGCGAAGTTTCCGGCGCGTGCCGGCATTGGCGACGCGATTTTGACCGATGTGAAAATCTGATGATACATAGACAGAAATTCGAGAGTCGCAGCTACTCCCGCAGTTTACCCGATTTTTGCGAAATCCCGTAGGAGCATCCCCCGCCGTACCGAGTCGGACCCTGCCGCCATAGCCGGCGTCGGAACGTCCGTCGGAACGTCCGTGCGAAGTTTCGATGGCGTGCCGACAACGGCGATGCGATTTCGACCGATTTGAGAAACGTCGGTCTTCGGGGCTATCGACCGGCACGCGTCGCCCGGGCGAGGGCGGGGTCTTGCCGCCGAGCCTCGGCCGGTCGTCGAGGTCGGTTCGAGGAGAAATTTTTTTTCTTCGAGATATCGAGACGCAGTCGCCTGCGTCCCATAGCCGGTGCCGGCCCCTGCACGAGACCGCAAGCGGCGGTCTCCTGCCGGCGTTTGTGTCGCGCCGGTAGTCGAAAAAGTGATTTTTGCGAAATCCCGTACCAGAAAAACGGCAAAGTCCGGAGTGCGTCTCCCACGGTGAGGAGCTTCCCCCACCGTTCCGAGTCGGACCGTGCTGCCATAGCCGGCGTCGGAACGTCCGTCGGAACGTCCGTGCGAAGTTTCCGGCGCGTGCCGGCATTGGCGACGCGATTTTGACCGATGTGAAAATCTGATGATACATAGACAGAAATTCGAGAGTCGCAGCTACTCCCGCAGTTTACCCGATTTTTGCGAAATCCCGTAGGAGCATCCCCCGCCGTACCGAATCGGACCCTGCCGCCATAGCCGGCGTCGGAACGTCCGTCGGAACGTCCGTGCGAAGTTTCCGGCGCGTGCCGGCATTGGCGACGCGATTTTGACCGATGTGAAAATCTGATGATACATAGACAGAAATTCGAGAGTCGCAGCTACTCCCGCAGTTTACCCGATTTTTGCGAAATCCCGTAGGAGCATCCCCCGCCGTACCGAGTCGGACCCTGCCGCCATAGCCGGCGTCGGAACGTCCGTCGGAACGTCCGTGCGAAGTTTCGATGGCGTGCCGACAACGGCGATGCGATTTCGACCGATTTGAGAAACGTCGGTCTTCGGGGCTATCGACCGGCACGCGTCGCCCGGGCGAGGACGGGGTCTTGCCGCCGAGCCTCGGCCGGTCGTCGAGGTCGGTTCGAGGAGAAATTTTTTTTCTTCGAGATATCGAGACGCAGTCGCCTGCGTCCCATAGCCGGTGCCGGCCCCTGCACGAGACCGCAAGCGGCGGTCTCCTGCCGGCGTTTGTGTCGCGCCGGTAGTCGAAAAAGTGATTTTTGCGAAATCCCGTACCAGAAAAACGGCAAAGTCCGGAGTGCGTCTCCCACGGTGAGGCGCTTCCCCCACCGTTCCGAGTCGGACCGTGCTGCCATAGCCGGCGTCGGAACGTCCGTCGGAACGTCCGTGCGAAGTTTCCGGCGCGTGCCGGCATTGGCGACGCGATTTTGACCGATGTGAAAATCTGATGATACATAGACAGAAATTCGAGAGTCGCAGCTACTCCCGCAGTTTACCCGATTTTTGCGAAATCCCGTAGGAGCATCCCCCGCCGTACCGAATCGGACCCTGCCGCCATAGCCGGCGTCGGAACGTCCGTCGGAACGTCCGTGCGAAGTTTCCGGCGCGTGCCGGCATTGGCGACGCGATTTTGACCGATGTGAAAATCTGATGATACATAGACAGAAATTCGAGAGTCGCAGCTACTCCCGCAGTTTACCCGATTTTTGCGAAATCCCGTAGGAGCATCCCCCGCCGTACCGAGTCGGACCCTGCCGCCATAGCCGGCGTCGGAACGTCCGTCGGAACGTCCGTGCGAAGTTTCGATGGCGTGCCGACAACGGCGATGCGATTTCGACCGATTTGAGAAACGTCGGTCTTCGGGGCTATCGACCGGCACGCGTCGCCCGGGCGAGGGCGGGGTCTTGCCGCCGAGCCTCGGCCGGTCGTCGAGGTCGGTTCGAGGAGAAATTTTTTTTCTTCGAGATATCGAGACGCAGTCGCCTGCGTCCCATAGCCGGTGCCGGCCCCTGCACGAGACCGCAAGCGGCGGTCTCCTGCCGGCGTTTTTGTCGCGCCGGTAGTCGAAAAAGTGATTTTTGCGAAATCCCGTACCAGAAAAACGGCAAAGTCCGGAGTGCGTCTCCCACGGTGAGGAGCTTCCCCCACCGTTCCGAGTCGGACCCTGCTGCCATAGCCGGCGTCGGAACGTCCGTCGGAACGTCCGTGCGAAGTTTCCGGCGCGTGCCGGCATTGGCGACGCGATTTTGACCGATGTGAAAATCTGATGATACATAGACAGAAATTCGAGAGTCGCAGCTACTCCCGCAGTTTACCCGATTTTTGCATAAACCCGAAGGAGCATCCCCCGCCGTACCGAATCGGACCCTGCCGCCATAGCCGGCGTCGGAACGTCCGTCGGAACGTCCGTGCGAAGTTTCCGGCGCGTGCCGGCATTGGCGACGCGATTTTGACCGATGTGAAAATCTGATGATACATAGACAGAAATTCGAGAGTCGCAGCTACTCCCGCAGTTTACCTGATTTTTGCGAAATCCCGTAGGAGCATCCCCCGCCGTACCGCGTCGGACCCTGCCGCCATAGCCGGCGTCGGAACGTCCGTCGGAACGTCCGTGCGAAGTTTCGATGGCGTGCCGACAACGGCGATGCGATTTCGACCGATTTGAGAAACGTCGGTCCTCGGGGCTATCGACCGGCACGCGTCGCCCGGGCGAGGGCGGGGTCTTGCCGCCGAGCCTCGGCCGGTCGTCGAGGTCGGTTCGAGGAGAAAATTTTTTTCTTCCATAACCGGCGTCGGAACGTCCGTCGGAACGTCCGTGCGAAGGTTCCATGGCGTGGCGGCAACGGCGATGCGATTTCGACCGATTTGAGAAACGTCGGTCCTCGGGGCTATCGACCGGCACGCGTCGCCCGGGCGAGGGCGGGGTCTTGCCGCCGAGCCTCGGCCGGTCGTCGAGGTCGGTTCGAGGAGAAAAAATTTTTCTTCGAGATATCGAGACGCGATCGCCTGCGTCCCATAGCCGGTGCCGGCGCCTGCACGAGAACGCAAGCGGCGGTCTCCTGCCGGCGTTTGCGTCGCGCCGGTAGTCTTTTGCGAAATCCCGTACCAGAAAAACGGCAAAGTCCGGAGTGCGTCTCCCACAGTGAGGAGCTTCCCCCAGCGTTCCGAGTCGGACCCTGCTGCCATAGCCGGCGTCGGAACGTCCGTCGGAACGTCCGTGCGAAGTTTCCATGGCGTGCCGGCAACGGCGATGCGATTTCGACCGATTTGAGAAACGTCGGTCCTCGGGGCTATCGACCGGCACGCGTCGCCCGGGCGAGGGCGGGGTCTTGCCGCCGAGCCTCGGCCGGTCGTCGAGGTCGGTTCGAGGCGAAAAAATTTTTCTTCCATAACCGTCGTCGGAACGTCCGTCGGAACGTCCGTGCGAAGGTTCCATGGCGTGCCGGCAACGGCGATGCGATTTCGACCGATTTGAGAAACGTCGGTCCTCGGGGCTATCGACCGGCACGCGTCGCCCGGGCGAGGGCGGGGTCTTGCCGCCGAGCCTCGGCCGGTCGTCGAGGTCGGTTCGAGGAGAAAAAAATTTTCTTCGAGATATCGAGACGCGGTCGCCTGCGTCCCATAGCCGGTGCCGGCGCCTGCACGAGACCGCAAGCGGCGGTCTCCTGCCGGCGTTTGCGTCGCGCCGGTAGTCGAAAAAGTGATTTTTGCGAAAATCAGAAAAACGGCTAAGTCCGGAATGCGACTCCCACAGTGCGGAGCATCCCCTGCCGTTCCGAGTCGGACCCTGCGACCATCGGCGGCGTCGGTACGTCCGGCGGAACTCCCGTGCGAAGTTTCCGGCGCGTGCCGGCATCGGCGGCGTGCTTTCGACCGATCGGAATATCTGATGATACATAGACAGCTTGCTTATGCAGACAGGTCACCCGCCCGTGCTATACATATGGAGAGCAGTTGGTCGCTGGTCGGTTGGCGCAAAAGTCGTAACG
>NW_028153247.1:80000-95000 GCF_951799395.1 Argentina silus
TTTCTCAAAAA
The DNA here is from genome assembly GCF_951799395.1 of Argentina silus. Classification (NCBI taxonomy): domain Eukaryota; kingdom Metazoa; phylum Chordata; class Actinopteri; order Argentiniformes; family Argentinidae; genus Argentina; species Argentina silus. The sequence goes on from NW_028153247.1 coordinate 80,012, forward strand.
TTCCTTCTGATGATACATAGACAGCATCAGAACTTAGTCGTTTTCTTTTTATTTTTTTCTCAAAAATTCCTTCTGATGATACATAGACAGCATCAGAACTTAGTCGTTTTCTTTTTATTGTTTTCCCAAAAATTCCTTCTGATGATACATAGACAGGGTTAGGGTTATCGAACCATATGTCTCATCGAAATGAAAGCAGTCATTTTCTGTACACGATGATAGCCTCATAAACATATCTTAGAATCAGTTGTGTGGATCAGGACTTAGTCGTTTTTTTTGGGGTTTTTGTTTCAAAAAAATTCCTTCTGATGATACATAGACAGGATTAGGGTTATCGAACCATATGTCTCATCGAAATGAAAGCAGTCATTTTCTGTACACGATGATAGCCTCATAAACATATCTTAGAATCAGTTGTGTGGATCAGGACTTAGTCGTTTTTTTGGGGGTTTAAAAAAAAAAAAATTCCTTCTGATGATACATAGACAGGATTAGGGTTATCGAACCATATGTCTCATCGAAATGAAAGCAGTCATTTTCTGTACACGATGATAGCCTCATAAACATATCTTAGAATCAGTTGTGTGGATCAGGACTTGGTCGTTTTTTTGGGGGTTTAAAAAAAAAAAAATTCCTTCTGATGATACATAGACAGGATTAGGGTTATCGAACCATATGTCTCATCGAAATGAAAGCAGTCATTTTCTGTACACGATGATAGCCTCATAAACATATCTTAGAATCAGTTGTGTGGATCAGGACTTAGTCGTTTTTTTGGGGGTTTTAAAAAAAAAAAATTCCTTCTGATGATACATAGACAGGATTAGGGTTATCGAACCATATGTCTCATCGAAATGAAAGCAGTCATTTTCTGTACACGATGATAGCCTCATAAACATATCTTAGAATCAGTTGTGTGGATCAGGACTTAGTCGTTTTTTTTGGGGTTTTAAAAAAAAAAATTCCTTCTGATGATACATAGACAGGATTAGGGTTATCGAACCATATGTCTCATCGAAATGAAAGCAGTCATTTTCTGTACACGATGATAGCCTCATAAACATATCTTAGAATCAGTTGTGTGGATCAGGACTTAGTCGTTTTTTTGGGGGTTTTTCCAAAAAAAAATTCCTTCTGATGATACATAGACAGGATTAGGGTTATCGAACCATATGTCTCATCGAAATGAAAGCAGTCATTTTCTGTACACGATGATAGCCTCATAAACATATCTTAGAATCAGTTGTGTGGATCAGGACTTAGTCGTTTTTTGGGGGGTTTTTCCAAAAAAAAATTCCTTCTGATGATACATAGACAGGATTAGGGTTATCGAACCATATGTCTCATCGAAATGAAAGCAGTCATTTTCTGTACACGATGATAGCCTCATAAACATATCTTAGAATCAGTTGTGTGGATCAGGACTTAGTCGTTTTTTTGGGGGTTTAAAAAAAAAAAAATTCCTTCTGATGATACATAGACAGGATTAGGGTTATCGAACCATATGTCTCATCGAAATGAAAGCAGTCATTTTCTGTACACGATGATAGCCTCATAAACATATCTTAGAATCAGTTGTGTGGTTATGGTGCTTTCCGGTGATAAGTTGATCAAGTGAAAAGGGGTTTATCTCAGTTAACCCTAGGGTTAGGGTTATCGAACCGAATGACCTATCGAGATTATACCACCGCCATTCGATACAGCAGAATACACTGATAAACATATTGCAGAATCAGTTCTGTCGTATGGGTGCATTTCCGATAGAACAGTTTTGAAATGAAGACATTTTTGAATTTTATTACAATCTCAACACGGGGTCGAATTCGTACTCCATCTAGTGTGTGTCACAGTTGAAACAGTAATTCTATAATACATATATATAATACGAATTCTATAGTGAAATAGAAATTATATAATGCATCGTAACGTCCAAAGGATGTTCCATGCCAAGTTTCCGCCGAATACTGGCATCGGGGACGTGATTTCGAAAGATGTAAAAATCTGATGATACATAGACAGGATTAGGGTTATCGAACCATATGTCTCATCGAAATGAAAGCAGTCATTTTCTGTACACGATGATAGCCTCATAAACATATCTTAGAATCAGTTGTGTGGATCAGGACTTAGTCGTTTTTTTGGGGGTTTAAAAAAAAAAAAATTCCTTCTGATGATACATAGACAGGATTAGGGTTATCGAACCATATGTCTCATCGAAATGAAAGCAGTCATTTTCTGTACACGATGATAGCCTCATAAACATATCTTAGAATCAGTTGTGTGGATCAGGACTTAGTCGTTTTTTTTGGGGTTTAAAAAAAAAAAAATTCCTTCTGATGATACATAGACAGGATTAGGGTTATCGAACCATATGTCTCATCGAAATGAAAGCAGTCATTTTCTGTACACGATGATAGCCTCATAAACATATCTTAGAATCAGTTGTGTGGATCAGGACTTAGTCGTTTTTTTGGGGGTTTAAAAAAAAAAAAATTCCTTCTGATGATACATAGACAGGATTAGGGTTATCGAACCATATGTCTCATCGAAATGAAAGCAGTCATTTTCTGTACACGATGATAGCCTCATAAACATATCTTAGAATCAGTTGTGTGGATCAGGACTTAGTCGTTTTTTTGGGGGTTTAAAAAAAAAAAAATTCCTTCTGATGATACATAGACAGGATTAGGGTTATCGAACCATATGTCTCATCGAAATGAAAGCAGTCATTTTCTGTACACGATGATAGCCTCATAAACATATCTTAGAATCAGTTGTGTGGATCAGGACTTAGTCGTTTTTTTGGGGGTTTTAAAAAAAAAAAATTCCTTCTGATGATACATAGACAGGATTAGGGTTATCGAACCATATGTCTCATCGAAATGAAAGCAGTCATTTTCTGTACACGATGATAGCCTCATAAACATATCTTAGAATCAGTTGTGTGGATCAGGACTTAGTCGTTTTTTTGGGGGTTTAAAAAAAAAAAAATTCCTTCTGATGATACATAGACAGGATTAGGGTTATCGAACCATATGTCTCATCGAAATGAAAGCAGTCATTTTCTGTACACGATGATAGCCTCATAAACATATCTTAGAATCAGTTGTGTGGATCAGGTCTTAGTCGTTTTTTTGGGGGTTTAAAAAAAAAAAAATTCCTTCTGATGATACATAGACAGGATTAGGGTTATCGAACCATATGTCTCATCGAAATGAAAGCAGTCATTTTCTGTACACGATGATAGCCTCATAAACATATCTTAGAATCAGTTGTGTGGATCAGGACTTAGTCGTTTTTTTGGGGGTTTTTCAAAAAAAAAATTCCTTCTGATGATACATAGACAGGATTAGGGTTATCGAACCATATGTCTCATCGAAATGAAAGCAGTGATTTTCTGTACAAGATGATAGCCGCATAAACATATCTTACAATCAGTTGTGTGGTTATGGTTGCTTGCCGGTGATACGTTGATCAAATGAAAAGGGGTTTATCTCAGTTAACCCTAGGGTTAGGGTTATCGAACCGAATGACCTATCGAGATTATACCACCGCCATTCGATACAGCAGAATACACTGATAAACATATTGCAGAATCAGTTCTGTCGTATGGGTGCATTTCCGATAGAACAGTTTTGAAATGAAGACATTTTTGGATTTTAGTACAATCTCAACACGGGGTCGAATTCGTACTCCACCTAGGTTGTGTCACAGTTGAAACAGGAATTCTATAATATATATATATAATACGAATTCTATAGTGAAATAGAAATTACATAATGCATTGTAACGTCCAAAGGATGTTCCATGCCAAGTTTCCGCCGAATACTGGCATCGGGGACGCGATTTCGAAAGATGTAAAAATCTGATGAAATTCGAGAGTCGCAGCTACTCCCGCAGTTTACCCGATTTTTGCGAAATCCCGTAGGAGCATCCCCCGCCGTACCGAGTCGGACCCTGCCGCCATAGCCGGCGTCGGAACGTCCGTCGGAACGTCCGTGCGAAGTTTCGATGGCGTGCCGACAACGGCGATGCGATTTCGACCGATTTGAGAAACGTCGGTCCTCGGGGCTATCGACCGGCACGCGTCGCCCGGGCGAGGGCGGGGTCTTGCCGCCGAGCCTCGGCCGGTCGTCGAGGTCGGTTCGAGGAGAAAATTTTTTTCTTCCATAACCGGCGTCGGAACGTCCGTCGGAACGTCCGTGCGAAGGTTCCATGGCGTGCCGGCAACGGCGATGCGATTTCGACCGATTTGAGAAACGTCGGTCTTCGGGGCTATCGACCGGCACGCGTCGCCCGGGCGAGGGCGGGTTCTTGCCGCCGAGCCTCGGCCGGTCGTCGAGGTCGGTTCGAGGAGAAATTTTTTTTCTTCGAGATATCGAGACGCAGTCGCCTGCGTCCCATAGCCGGTGCCGGCCCCTGCACGAGACCGCAAGCGGCGGTCTCCTGCCGGCGTTTGTGTCGCGCCGGTAGTCGAAAAAGTGATTTTTGCGAAATCCCGTACCAGAAAAACGGCAAAGTCCGGAGTGCGTCTGACACAGTGAGGAGCTTCCCCCACCGTTCCGAGTCGGACCCTGCTGCCATAGCCGGCGTCGGAACGTCCGACGGAACGTCCGTGCGAAGTTTCCGGCGCGTGCCGGCATTGGCGACGCGATTTTGACCGATGTGAATATCTGATGATACATAGACAGAAATTCGAGAGTCGCAGCTACTCCCGCAGTTTACCCGATTTTTGCGAAATCCCGTAGGAGCATCTCCCGCCGTACCGAATCGGACCCTGCCGCCATAGCCGGCGTCGGAACGTCCGTCGGAACGTCCGTGCGAAGTTTCCGGCGCGTGCCGGCATTGGCGATGCGATTTTGACCGATGTGAAAATCTGATGATACATAGACAGAAATTCGAGAGTCGCAGCTACTCCCGCAGTTTACCCGATTTTTGCGAAATCCCGTAGGAGCATCCCCCGCCGTACCGAGTCGGACCCTGCCGCCATAGCCGGCGTCGGAACGTCCGTCGGAACGTCCGTGCGAAGTTTCGATGGCGTGCCGACAACGGCGATGCGATTTCGACCGATTTGAGAAACGTCGGTCCTCGGGGCTATCGACCGGCACGCGTCGCCCGGGCGAGGGCGGGGTCTTGCCGCCGAGCCTCGGCCGGTCGTCGAGGTCGGTTCGAGGAGAAAAAATTTTTCTTCCATAACCGGCGTCGGAACGTCCGTCGGAACGTCCGTGCGAAGGTTCCATGGCGTGCCGGCAACGGCGATGCGATTTCGACCGATTTGAGAAACGTCGGTCTTCGGGGCTATCGACCGGCACGCGTCGCCCGGGCGAGGGCGGGTTCTTGCCGCCGAGCCTCGGCCGGTCGTCGAGGTCGGTTCGAGGAGAAATTTTTTTTCTTCGAGATATCGAGACGCAGTCGCCTGCGTCCCATAGCCGGTGCCGGCCCCTGCACGAGACCGCAAGCGGCGGTCTCCTGCCGGCGTTTGTGTCGCGCCGGTAGTCGAAAAAGTGATTTTTGCGAAATCCCGTACCAGAAAAACGGCAAAGTCCGGAGTGCGTCTGACACAGTGAGGAGCTTCCCCCACCGTTCCGAGTCGGACCCTGCTGCCATAGCCGGCGTCGGAACGTCCGACGGAACGTCCGTGCGAAGTTTCCGGCGCGTGCCGGCATTGGCGACGCGATTTTGACCGATGTGAATATCTGATGATACATAGACAGAAATTCGAGAGTCGCAGCTACTCCCGCAGTTTACCCGATTTTTGCGAAATCCCGTAGGAGCATCCCCCGCCGTACCGAATCGGACCCTGCCGCCATAGCCGGCGTCGGAACGTCCGTCGGAACGTCCGTGCGAAGTTTCCGGCGCGTGCCGGCATTGGCGATGCGATTTTGACCGATGTGAAAATCTGATGATACATAGACAGAAATTCGAGAGTCGCAGCTACTCCCGCAGTTTACCCGATTTTTGCGAAATCCCGTAGGAGCATCCCCCGCCGTACCGAGTCGGACCCTGCCGCCATAGCCGGCGTCGGAACGTCCGTCGGAACGTCCGTGCGAAGTTTCGATGGCGTGCCGACAACGGCGATGCGATTTCGACCGATTTGAGAAACGTCGGTCCTCGGGGCTATCGACCGGCACGCGTCGCCCGGGCGAGGGCGGGGTCTTGCCGCCGAGCCTCGGCCGGTCGTCGAGGTCGGTTCGAGGAGAAAAAATTTTTCTTCCATAACCGGCGTCGGAACGTCCGTCGGAACGTCCGTGCGAAGGTTCCATGGCGTGCCGGCAACGGCGATGCGATTTCGACCGATTTGAGAAACGTCGGACTTCGGGGCTATCGACCGGCACGCGCCGCCCGGGCGAGGGCGGGGTCTTGCCGCCGAGCCTCGGCCGGTCGTCGAGGTCGGTTCGAGGAGAAATTTTTTTTCTTCGAGATATCGAGACGCAGTCGCCTGCGTCCCATAGCCGGTGCCGGCCCCTGCACGAGACCGCAAGCGGCGGTCTCCTGCCGGCGTTTGTGTCGCGCCGGTAGTCGAAAAAGTGATTTTTGCGAAATCCCGTACCAGAAAAACGGCAAAGTCCGGAGTGCGTCTCCCACAGTGAGGAGCTTCCCCCACCGTTCCGAGTCGGACCCTGCTGCCATAGCCGGCGTCGGAACGTCCGACGGAACGTCCGTGCGAAGTTTCCGGCGCGTGCCGGCATTGGCGACGCGATTTTGACCGATGTGAATATCTGATGATACATAGACAGAAATTCGAGAGTCGCAGCTACTCCCGCAGTTTACCCGATTTTTGCGAAATCCCGTTGGAGCATCCCCCGCCGTACCGAATCGGACCCTGCCGCCATAGCCGGCGTCGGAACGTCCGTCGGAACGTCCGTGCGAAGTTTCCGGCGCGTGCCGGCATTGGCGATGCGATTTTGACCGATGTGAAAATCTGATGATACATAGACAGAAATTCGAGAGTCGCAGCTACTCCCGCAGTTTACCCGATTTTTGCGAAATCCCGTAGGAGCATCCCCCGCCGTACCGAGTCGGACCCTGCCGCCATAGCCGGCGTCGGAACGTCCGTCGGAACGTCCGTGCGAAGTTTCGATGGCGTGCCGACAACGGCGATGCGATTTCGACCGATTTGAGAAACGTCGGTCCTCGGGGCTATCGACCGGCACGCGTCGCCCGGGCGAGGGCGGGGTCTTGCCGCCGAGCCTCGGCCGGTCGTCGAGGTCGGTTCGAGGAGAAAAATTTTTTCTTCCATAACCGGCGTCGGAACGTCCGTCGGAACGTCCGTGCGAAGGTTCCATGGCGTGCCGGCAACGGCGATGCGATTTCGACCGATTTGAGAAACGTCGGTCTTCGGGGCTATCGACCGGCACGCGTCGCCCGGGCGAGGGCGGGGTCTTGCCGCCGAGCCTCGGCCGGTCGTCGAGGTCGGTTCGAGGAGAAATTTTTTTTCTTCGAGATATCGAGACGCAGTCGCCTGCGTCCCATAGCCGGTGCCGGTCCCTGCACGAGACCGCAAGCGGCGGTCTCCTGCCGGCGTTTGTGTCGCGCCGGTAGTCGAAAAAGTGATTTTTGCGAAATCCCGTACCAGAAAAACGGCAAAGTCCGGAGTGCGTCTCCCACGGTGAGGAGCTTCCCCCACCGTTCCGAGTCGGACCGTGCTGCCATAGCCGGCGTCGGAACGTCCGTCGGAACGTCCGTGCGAAGTTTCCGGCGCGTGCCGGCATTGGCGACGCGATTTTGACCGATGTGAAAATCTGATGATACATAGACAGAAATTCGAGAGTCGCAGCTACTCCCGCAGTTTACCCGATTTTTGCGAAATCCCGTAGGAGCATCCCCCGCCGTACCGAGTCGGACCTTGCCGCCATAGCCGGCGTCGGAACGTCCGTCGGAACGTCCGTGCGAAGTTTCGATGGCGTGCCGACAACGGCGATGCGATTTCGACCGATTTGAGAAACGTCGGTCTTCGGGGCTATCGACCTGCACGCGTCGCCCGGGCGAGGGCGGGGTCTTGCCGCCGAGCCTCGGCCGGTCGTCGAGGTCGGTTCGAGGAGAAATTTTTTTTCTTCGAGATATCGAGACGCAGTCGCCTGCGTCCCATAGCCGGTGCCGGCCCCTGCACGAGACCGCAAGCGGCGGTCTCCTGCCGGCGTTTGTGTCGCGCCGGTAGTCGAAAAAGTGATTTTTGCGAAATCCCGTACCAGAAAAACGGCAAAGTCCGGAGTGCGTCTCCCACGGTGAGGAGCTTCCCCCACCGTTCCGAGTCGGACCGTGCTGCCATAGCCGGCGTCGGAACGTCCGTCGGAACGTCCGTGCGAAGTTTCCGGCGCGTGCCGGCATTGGCGACGCGATTTTGACCGATGTGAAAATCTGATGATACATAGACAGAAATTCGAGAGTCGCAGCTACTCCCGCAGTTTACCCGATTTTTGCGAAATCCCGTAGGAGCATCCCCCGCCGTACCGAATCGGACCCTGCCGCCATAGCCGGCGTCGGAACGTCCGTCGGAACGTCCGTGCGAAGTTTCCGGCGCGTGCCGGCATTGGCGACGCGATTTTGACCGATGTGAAAATCTGATGATACATAGACAGAAATTCGAGAGTCGCAGCTACTCCCGCAGTTTACCCGATTTTTGCGAAATCCCGTAGGAGCATCCCCCGCCGTACCGAGTCGGACCCTGCCGCCATAGCCGGCGTCGGAACGTCCGTCGGAACGTCCGTGCGAAGTTTCGATGGCGTGCCGACAACGGCGATGCGATTTCGACCGATTTGAGAAACGTCGGTCTTCGGGGCTATCGACCGGCACGCGTCGCCCGGGCGAGGGCGGGGTCTTGCCGCCGAGCCTCGGCCGGTCGTCGAGGTCGGTTCGAGGAGAAATTTTTTTTCTTCGAGATATCGAGACGCAGTCGCCTGCGTCCCATAGCCGGTGCCGGCCCCTGCACGAGACCGCAAGCGGCGGTCTCCTGCCGGCGTTTGTGTCGCGCCGGTAGTCGAAAAAGTGATTTTTGCGAAATCCCGTACCAGAAAAACGGCAAAGTCCGGAGTGCGTCTCCCACGGTGAGGAGCTTCCCCCACCGTTCCGAGTCGGACCGTGCTGCCATAGCCGGCGTCGGAACGTCCGTCGGAACGTCCGTGCGAAGTTTCCGGCGCGTGCCGGCATTGGCGACGCGATTTTGACCGATGTGAAAATCTGATGATACATAGACAGAAATTCGAGAGTCGCAGCTACTCCCGCAGTTTACCCGATTTTTGCGAAATCCCGTAGGAGCATCCCCCGCCGTACCGAATCGGACCCTGCCGCCATAGCCGGCGTCGGAACGTCCGTCGGAACGTCCGTGCGAAGTTTCCGGCGCGTGCCGGCATTGGCGACGCGATTTTGACCGATGTGAAAATCTGATGATACATAGACAGAAATTCGAGAGTCGCAGCTACTCCCGCAGTTTACCCGATTTTTGCGAAATCCCGTAGGAGCATCCCCCGCCGTACCGAGTCGGACCCTGCCGCCATAGCCGGCGTCGGAACGTCCGTCGGAACGTCCGTGCGAAGTTTCGATGGCGTGCCGACAACGGCGATGCGATTTCGACCGATTTGAGAAACGTCGGTCTTCGGGGCTATCGACCGGCACGCGTCGCCCGGGCGAGGGCGGGGTCTTGCCGCCGAGCCTCGGCCGGTCGTCGAGGTCGGTTCGAGGAGAAATTTTTTTTCTTCGAGATATCGAGACGCAGTCGCCTGCGTCCCATAGCCGGTGCCGGCCCCTGCACGAGACCGCAAGCGGCGGTCTCCTGCCGGCGTTTGTGTCGCGCCGGTAGTCGAAAAAGTGATTTTTGCGAAATCCCGTACCAGAAAAACGGCAAAGTCCGGAGTGCGTCTCCCACGGTGAGGAGCTTCCCCCACCGTTCCGAGTCGGACCGTGCTGCCATAGCCGGCGTCGGAACGTCCGTCGGAACGTCCGTGCGAAGTTTCCGGCGCGTGCCGGCATTGGCGACGCGATTTTGACCGATGTGAAAATCTGATGATACATAGACAGAAATTCGAGAGTCGCAGCTACTCCCGCAGTTTACCCGATTTTTGCGAAATCCCGTAGGAGCATCCCCCGCCGTACCGAATCGGACCCTGCCGCCATAGCCGGCGTCGGAACGTCCGTCGGAACGTCCGTGCGAAGTTTCCGGCGCGTGCCGGCATTGGCGACGCGATTTTGACCGATGTGAAAATCTGATGATACATAGACAGAAATTCGAGAGTCGCAGCTACTCCCGCAGTTTACCCGATTTTTGCGAAATCCCGTAGGAGCATCCCCCGCCGTACCGAGTCGGACCCTGCCGCCATAGCCGGCGTCGGAACGTCCGTCGGAACGTCCGTGCGAAGTTTCGATGGCGTGCCGACAACGGCGATGCGATTTCGACCGATTTGAGAAACGTCGGTCTTCGGGGCTATCGACCGGCACGCGTCGCCCGGGCGAGGGCGGGGTCTTGCCGCCGAGCCTCGGCCGGTCGTCGAGGTCGGTTCGAGGAGAAATTTTTTTTCTTCGAGATATCGAGACGCAGTCGCCTGCGTCCCATAGCCGGTGCCGGCCCCTGCACGAGACCGCAAGCGGCGGTCTCCTGCCGGCGTTTGTGTCGCGCCGGTAGTCGAAAAAGTGATTTTTGCGAAATCCCGTACCAGAAAAACGGCAAAGTCCGGAGTGCGTCTCCCACGGTGAGGAGCTTCCCCCACCGTTCCGAGTCGGACCGTGCTGCCATAGCCGGCGTCGGAACGTCCGTCGGAACGTCCGTGCGAAGTTTCCGGCGCGTGCCGGCATTGGCGACGCGATTTTGACCGATGTGAAAATCTGATGATACATAGACAGAAATTCGAGAGTCGCAGCTACTCCCGCAGTTTACCCGATTTTTGCGAAATCCCGTAGGAGCATCCCCCGCCGTACCGAATCGGACCCTGCCGCCATAGCCGGCGTCGGAACGTCCGTCGGAACGTCCGTGCGAAGTTTCCGGCGCGTGCCGGCATTGGCGACGCGATTTTGACCGATGTGAAAATCTGATGATACATAGACAGAAATTCGAGAGTCGCAGCTACTCCCGCAGTTTACCCGATTTTTGCGAAATCCCGTAGGAGCATCCCCCGCCGTACCGAGTCGGACCCTGCCGCCATAGCCGGCGTCGGAACGTCCGTCGGAACGTCCGTGCGAAGTTTCGATGGCGTGCCGACAACGGCGATGCGATTTCGACCGATTTGAGAAACGTCGGTCTTCGGGGCTATCGACCGGCACGCGTCGCCCGGGCGAGGACGGGGTCTTGCCGCCGAGCCTCGGCCGGTCGTCGAGGTCGGTTCGAGGAGAAATTTTTTTTCTTCGAGATATCGAGACGCAGTCGCCTGCGTCCCATAGCCGGTGCCGGCCCCTGCACGAGACCGCAAGCGGCGGTCTCCTGCCGGCGTTTGTGTCGCGCCGGTAGTCGAAAAAGTGATTTTTGCGAAATCCCGTACCAGAAAAACGGCAAAGTCCGGAGTGCGTCTCCCACGGTGAGGCGCTTCCCCCACCGTTCCGAGTCGGACCGTGCTGCCATAGCCGGCGTCGGAACGTCCGTCGGAACGTCCGTGCGAAGTTTCCGGCGCGTGCCGGCATTGGCGACGCGATTTTGACCGATGTGAAAATCTGATGATACATAGACAGAAATTCGAGAGTCGCAGCTACTCCCGCAGTTTACCCGATTTTTGCGAAATCCCGTAGGAGCATCCCCCGCCGTACCGAATCGGACCCTGCCGCCATAGCCGGCGTCGGAACGTCCGTCGGAACGTCCGTGCGAAGTTTCCGGCGCGTGCCGGCATTGGCGACGCGATTTTGACCGATGTGAAAATCTGATGATACATAGACAGAAATTCGAGAGTCGCAGCTACTCCCGCAGTTTACCCGATTTTTGCGAAATCCCGTAGGAGCATCCCCCGCCGTACCGAGTCGGACCCTGCCGCCATAGCCGGCGTCGGAACGTCCGTCGGAACGTCCGTGCGAAGTTTCGATGGCGTGCCGACAACGGCGATGCGATTTCGACCGATTTGAGAAACGTCGGTCTTCGGGGCTATCGACCGGCACGCGTCGCCCGGGCGAGGGCGGGGTCTTGCCGCCGAGCCTCGGCCGGTCGTCGAGGTCGGTTCGAGGAGAAATTTTTTTTCTTCGAGATATCGAGACGCAGTCGCCTGCGTCCCATAGCCGGTGCCGGCCCCTGCACGAGACCGCAAGCGGCGGTCTCCTGCCGGCGTTTTTGTCGCGCCGGTAGTCGAAAAAGTGATTTTTGCGAAATCCCGTACCAGAAAAACGGCAAAGTCCGGAGTGCGTCTCCCACGGTGAGGAGCTTCCCCCACCGTTCCGAGTCGGACCCTGCTGCCATAGCCGGCGTCGGAACGTCCGTCGGAACGTCCGTGCGAAGTTTCCGGCGCGTGCCGGCATTGGCGACGCGATTTTGACCGATGTGAAAATCTGATGATACATAGACAGAAATTCGAGAGTCGCAGCTACTCCCGCAGTTTACCCGATTTTTGCATAAACCCGAAGGAGCATCCCCCGCCGTACCGAATCGGACCCTGCCGCCATAGCCGGCGTCGGAACGTCCGTCGGAACGTCCGTGCGAAGTTTCCGGCGCGTGCCGGCATTGGCGACGCGATTTTGACCGATGTGAAAATCTGATGATACATAGACAGAAATTCGAGAGTCGCAGCTACTCCCGCAGTTTACCTGATTTTTGCGAAATCCCGTAGGAGCATCCCCCGCCGTACCGCGTCGGACCCTGCCGCCATAGCCGGCGTCGGAACGTCCGTCGGAACGTCCGTGCGAAGTTTCGATGGCGTGCCGACAACGGCGATGCGATTTCGACCGATTTGAGAAACGTCGGTCCTCGGGGCTATCGACCGGCACGCGTCGCCCGGGCGAGGGCGGGGTCTTGCCGCCGAGCCTCGGCCGGTCGTCGAGGTCGGTTCGAGGAGAAAATTTTTTTCTTCCATAACCGGCGTCGGAACGTCCGTCGGAACGTCCGTGCGAAGGTTCCATGGCGTGGCGGCAACGGCGATGCGATTTCGACCGATTTGAGAAACGTCGGTCCTCGGGGCTATCGACCGGCACGCGTCGCCCGGGCGAGGGCGGGGTCTTGCCGCCGAGCCTCGGCCGGTCGTCGAGGTCGGTTCGAGGAGAAAAAATTTTTCTTCGAGATATCGAGACGCGATCGCCTGCGTCCCATAGCCGGTGCCGGCGCCTGCACGAGAACGCAAGCGGCGGTCTCCTGCCGGCGTTTGCGTCGCGCCGGTAGTCTTTTGCGAAATCCCGTACCAGAAAAACGGCAAAGTCCGGAGTGCGTCTCCCACAGTGAGGAGCTTCCCCCAGCGTTCCGAGTCGGACCCTGCTGCCATAGCCGGCGTCGGAACGTCCGTCGGAACGTCCGTGCGAAGTTTCCATGGCGTGCCGGCAACGGCGACGCGATTTCGACCGATTTGAGAAACGTCGGTCCTCGGGGCTATCGACCGGCACGCGTCGCCCGGGCGAGGGCGGGGTCTTGCCGCCGAGCCTCGGCCGGTCGTCGAGGTCGGTTCGAGGAGAAAAAATTTTTCTTCGAGATATCGAGACGCGGTCGCCTGCGTCCCATAGCCGGTGCCGGTGCCTGCACGAGACCGCAAGCGGCGGTCTCCTGCCGGCGTTTGCGTCGCGCCGGTAGTCTTTTGCGAAATCCCGTACCAGAAAAACGGCAAAGTCCGGAGTGCGTCTCCCACAGTGAGGAGCTTCCCCCAGCGTTCCGAGTCGGACCCTGCTGCCATAGCCGGCGTCGGAACGTCCGTCGGAACGTCCGTGCGAAGTTTCCATGGCGTGCCGGCAACGGCGATGCGATTTCGACCGATTTGAGAAACGTCGGTCCTCGGGGCTATCGACCGGCACGCGTCGCCCGGGCGAGGGCGGGGTCTTGCCGCCGAGCCTCGGCCGGTCGTCGAGGTCGGTTCGAGGCGAAAAAATTTTTCTTCCATAACCGTCGTCGGAACGTCCGTCGGAACGTCCGTGCGAAGGTTCCATGGCGTGCCGGCAACGGCGATGCGATTTCGACCGATTTGAGAAACGTCGGTCCTCGGGGCTATCGACCGGCACGCGTCGCCCGGGCGAGGGCGGGGTCTTGCCGCCGAGCCTCGGCCGGTCGTCGAGGTCGGTTCGAGGAGAAAAAAATTTTCTTCGAGATATCGAGACGCGGTCGCCTGCGTCCCATAGCCGGTGCCGGCGCCTGCACGAGACCGCAAGCGGCGGTCTCCTGCCGGCGTTTGCGTCGCGCCGGTAGTCGAAAAAGTGATTTTTGCGAAAATCAGAAAAACGGCTAAGTCCGGAATGCGACTCCCACAGTGCGGAGCATCCCCTGCCGTTCCGAGTCGGACCCTGCGACCATCGGCGGCGTCGGTACGTCCGGCGGAACTCCCGTGCGAAGTTTCCGGCGCGTGCCGGCATCGGCGGCGTGCTTTCGACCGATCGGAATATCTGATGATACATAGACAGCTTGCTTATGCAGACAGGTCACCCGCCCGTGCTATACATATGGAGAGCAGTTGGTCGCTGGTCGGTTGGCGCAAAAGTCGTAACGTCTTCTTTTGTTCTCTCCCGTGTTCCCGCGTGGGGACTGTTGCCGATTCGTGGCTGCGAACTCTCGTTCGGCAGGTGCACACACTCGGCATCGGAATGGGCATCTTTGTGGGGAACGGTCTCGTGGAGCGCGTCGGACGTGCTAATCGTGATATCGACCTGACGGTCTTGTTAAGTTCGACCTCCGGATGGAGGACTCGAGCGGCGCGTGGCAGAGCGGCTTCTCGACCGACCGACCGACCGCGCGCGGCAGCGGCGGCGGCGAGAGCCGAAGGCAAACGGCTAACAAACGATGTAACTAACGATGGTGGGAGTCGGGACCGTGCGCCCGACCCGATCGGATCGGACCGGACCGGATCGGCGGCGGCGGCGTCGCCCGCCTCGCGGCGGCGGTGGCGTCGACCGACCG
>NW_028153247.1:102500-115000 GCF_951799395.1 Argentina silus
ACATATCTTAGAATCAGTTGTGTGGATCAGGACTTAGTCGTTTTTTTGGGGGTTTAAAAAAAAAAAAATTCCTTCTGATGATACATAGACAGGATTAGGGTTATCGAACCATATGTCTCATCGAAATGAGAGCAGTCATTTTCTGTACACGATGATAGCCTCATAAACATATCTTAGAATCAGTTGTGTGGATCAGGACTTGGTCGTTTT
Source organism: Argentina silus (assembly GCF_951799395.1). Taxonomy (NCBI): domain Eukaryota; kingdom Metazoa; phylum Chordata; class Actinopteri; order Argentiniformes; family Argentinidae; genus Argentina; species Argentina silus. The sequence goes on from NW_028153247.1 coordinate 102,711, forward strand.
TTTGGGGGTTTAAAAAAAAAAAAATTCCTTCTGATGATACATAGACAGGATTAGGGTTATCGAACCATATGTCTCATCGAAATGAAAGCAGTCATTTTCTGTACACGATGATAGCCTCATAAACATATCTTAGAATCAGTTGTGTGGATCAGGACTTAGTCGTTTTTTTGGGGGTTTTAAAAAAAAAAATTCCTTCTGATGATACATAGACAGGATTAGGGTTATCGAACCATATGTCTCATCGAAATGAAAGCAGTCATTTTCTGTACACGATGATAGCCTCATAAACATATCTTAGAATCAGTTGTGTGGATCAGGACTTAGTCGTTTTTTTTGGGGTTTTAAAAAAAAAAATTCCTTCTGATGATACATAGACAGGATTAGGGTTATCGAACCATATGTCTCATCGAAATGAAAGCAGTCATTTTCTGTACACGATGATAGCCTCATAAACATATCTTAGAATCAGTTGTGTGGATCAGGACTTAGTCGTTTTTTTGGGGGTTTTTCCAAAAAAAAATTCCTTCTGATGATACATAGACAGGATTAGGGTTATCGAACCATATGTCTCATCGAAATGAAAGCAGTCATTTTCTGTACACGATGATAGCCTCATAAACATATCTTAGAATCAGTTGTGTGGATCAGGACTTAGTCGTTTTTTGGGGGGTTTTTCCAAAAAAAAATTCCTTCTGATGATACATAGACAGGATTAGGGTTATCGAACCATATGTCTCATCGAAATGAAAGCAGTCATTTTCTGTACACGATGATAGCCTCATAAACATATCTTAGAATCAGTTGTGTGGATCAGGACTTAGTCGTTTTTTTGGGGGTTTAAAAAAAAAAAAATTCCTTCTGATGATACATAGACAGGATTAGGGTTATCGAACCATATGTCTCATCGAAATGAAAGCAGTCATTTTCTGTACACGATGATAGCCTCATAAACATATCTTAGAATCAGTTGTGTGGTTATGGTGCTTTCCGGTGATAAGTTGATCAAGTGAAAAGGGGTTTATCTCAGTTAACCCTAGGGTTAGGGTTATCGAACCGAATGACCTATCGAGATTATACCACCGCCATTCGATACAGCAGAATACACTGATAAACATATTGCAGAATCAGTTCTGTCGTATGGGTGCATTTCCGATAGAACAGTTTTGAAATGAAGACATTTTTGAATTTTATTACAATCTCAACACGGGGTCGAATTCGTACTCCATCTAGTGTGTGTCACAGTTGAAACAGTAATTCTATAATACATATATATAATACGAATTCTATAGTGAAATAGAAATTATATAATGCATCGTAACGTCCAAAGGATGTTCCATGCCAAGTTTCCGCCGAATACTGGCATCGGGGACGTGATTTCGAAAGATGTAAAAATCTGATGATACATAGACAGGATTAGGGTTATCGAACCATATGTCTCATCGAAATGAAAGCAGTCATTTTCTGTACACGATGATAGCCTCATAAACATATCTTAGAATCAGTTGTGTGGATCAGGACTTAGTCGTTTTTTTGGGGGTTTAAAAAAAAAAAAATTCCTTCTGATGATACATAGACAGGATTAGGGTTATCGAACCATATGTCTCATCGAAATGAAAGCAGTCATTTTCTGTACACGATGATAGCCTCATAAACATATCTTAGAATCAGTTGTGTGGATCAGGACTTAGTCGTTTTTTTTGGGGTTTAAAAAAAAAAAAATTCCTTCTGATGATACATAGACAGGATTAGGGTTATCGAACCATATGTCTCATCGAAATGAAAGCAGTCATTTTCTGTACACGATGATAGCCTCATAAACATATCTTAGAATCAGTTGTGTGGATCAGGACTTAGTCGTTTTTTTGGGGGTTTAAAAAAAAAAAAATTCCTTCTGATGATACATAGACAGGATTAGGGTTATCGAACCATATGTCTCATCGAAATGAAAGCAGTCATTTTCTGTACACGATGATAGCCTCATAAACATATCTTAGAATCAGTTGTGTGGATCAGGACTTAGTCGTTTTTTTGGGGGTTTAAAAAAAAAAAAATTCCTTCTGATGATACATAGACAGGATTAGGGTTATCGAACCATATGTCTCATCGAAATGAAAGCAGTCATTTTCTGTACACGATGATAGCCTCATAAACATATCTTAGAATCAGTTGTGTGGATCAGGACTTAGTCGTTTTTTTGGGGGTTTTAAAAAAAAAAAATTCCTTCTGATGATACATAGACAGGATTAGGGTTATCGAACCATATGTCTCATCGAAATGAAAGCAGTCATTTTCTGTACACGATGATAGCCTCATAAACATATCTTAGAATCAGTTGTGTGGATCAGGACTTAGTCGTTTTTTTGGGGGTTTAAAAAAAAAAAAATTCCTTCTGATGATACATAGACAGGATTAGGGTTATCGAACCATATGTCTCATCGAAATGAAAGCAGTCATTTTCTGTACACGATGATAGCCTCATAAACATATCTTAGAATCAGTTGTGTGGATCAGGTCTTAGTCGTTTTTTTGGGGGTTTAAAAAAAAAAAAATTCCTTCTGATGATACATAGACAGGATTAGGGTTATCGAACCATATGTCTCATCGAAATGAAAGCAGTCATTTTCTGTACACGATGATAGCCTCATAAACATATCTTAGAATCAGTTGTGTGGATCAGGACTTAGTCGTTTTTTTGGGGGTTTTTCAAAAAAAAAATTCCTTCTGATGATACATAGACAGGATTAGGGTTATCGAACCATATGTCTCATCGAAATGAAAGCAGTGATTTTCTGTACAAGATGATAGCCGCATAAACATATCTTACAATCAGTTGTGTGGTTATGGTTGCTTGCCGGTGATACGTTGATCAAATGAAAAGGGGTTTATCTCAGTTAACCCTAGGGTTAGGGTTATCGAACCGGATGACCTATCGAGATTATACCACCGCCATTCGATACAGCAGAATACACTGATAAACATATTGCAGAATCAGTTCTGTCGTATGGGTGCATTTCCGATAGAACAGTTTTGAAATGAAGACATTTTTGGATTTTAGTACAATCTCAACACGGGGTCGAATTCGTACTCCACCTAGGTTGTGTCACAGTTGAAACAGGAATTCTATAATATATATATATAATACGAATTCTATAGTGAAATAGAAATTACATAATGCATTGTAACGTCCAAAGGATGTTCCATGCCAAGTTTCCGCCGAATACTGGCATCGGGGACGCGATTTCGAAAGATGTAAAAATCTGATGAAATTCGAGAGTCGCAGCTACTCCCGCAGTTTACCCGATTTTTGCGAAATCCCGTAGGAGCATCCCCCGCCGTACCGAGTCGGACCCTGCCGCCATAGCCGGCGTCGGAACGTCCGTCGGAACGTCCGTGCGAAGTTTCGATGGCGTGCCGACAACGGCGATGCGATTTCGACCGATTTGAGAAACGTCGGTCCTCGGGGCTATCGACCGGCACGCGTCGCCCGGGCGAGGGCGGGGTCTTGCCGCCGAGCCTCGGCCGGTCGTCGAGGTCGGTTCGAGGAGAAAATTTTTTTCTTCCATAACCGGCGTCGGAACGTCCGTCGGAACGTCCGTGCGAAGGTTCCATGGCGTGCCGGCAACGGCGATGCGATTTCGACCGATTTGAGAAACGTCGGTCTTCGGGGCTATCGACCGGCACGCGTCGCCCGGGCGAGGGCGGGTTCTTGCCGCCGAGCCTCGGCCGGTCGTCGAGGTCGGTTCGAGGAGAAATTTTTTTTCTTCGAGATATCGAGACGCAGTCGCCTGCGTCCCATAGCCGGTGCCGGCCCCTGCACGAGACCGCAAGCGGCGGTCTCCTGCCGGCGTTTGTGTCGCGCCGGTAGTCGAAAAAGTGATTTTTGCGAAATCCCGTACCAGAAAAACGGCAAAGTCCGGAGTGCGTCTGACACAGTGAGGAGCTTCCCCCACCGTTCCGAGTCGGACCCTGCTGCCATAGCCGGCGTCGGAACGTCCGACGGAACGTCCGTGCGAAGTTTCCGGCGCGTGCCGGCATTGGCGACGCGATTTTGACCGATGTGAATATCTGATGATACATAGACAGAAATTCGAGAGTCGCAGCTACTCCCGCAGTTTACCCGATTTTTGCGAAATCCCGTAGGAGCATCTCCCGCCGTACCGAATCGGACCCTGCCGCCATAGCCGGCGTCGGAACGTCCGTCGGAACGTCCGTGCGAAGTTTCCGGCGCGTGCCGGCATTGGCGATGCGATTTTGACCGATGTGAAAATCTGATGATACATAGACAGAAATTCGAGAGTCGCAGCTACTCCCGCAGTTTACCCGATTTTTGCGAAATCCCGTAGGAGCATCCCCCGCCGTACCGAGTCGGACCCTGCCGCCATAGCCGGCGTCGGAACGTCCGTCGGAACGTCCGTGCGAAGTTTCGATGGCGTGCCGACAACGGCGATGCGATTTCGACCGATTTGAGAAACGTCGGTCCTCGGGGCTATCGACCGGCACGCGTCGCCCGGGCGAGGGCGGGGTCTTGCCGCCGAGCCTCGGCCGGTCGTCGAGGTCGGTTCGAGGAGAAAAATTTTTTCTTCCATAACCGGCGTCGGAACGTCCGTCGGAACGTCCGTGCGAAGGTTCCATGGCGTGCCGGCAACGGCGATGCGATTTCGACCGATTTGAGAAACGTCGGTCTTCGGGGCTATCGACCGGCACGCGTCGCCCGGGCGAGGGCGGGTTCTTGCCGCCGAGCCTCGGCCGGTCGTCGAGGTCGGTTCGAGGAGAAATTTTTTTTCTTCGAGATATCGAGACGCAGTCGCCTGCGTCCCATAGCCGGTGCCGGCCCCTGCACGAGACCGCAAGCGGCGGTCTCCTGCCGGCGTTTGTGTCGCGCCGGTAGTCGAAAAAGTGATTTTTGCGAAATCCCGTACCAGAAAAACGGCAAAGTCCGGAGTGCGTCTGACACAGTGAGGAGCTTCCCCCACCGTTCCGAGTCGGACCCTGCTGCCATAGCCGGCGTCGGAACGTCCGACGGAACGTCCGTGCGAAGTTTCCGGCGCGTGCCGGCATTGGCGACGCGATTTTGACCGATGTGAATATCTGATGATACATAGACAGAAATTCGAGAGTCGCAGCTACTCCCGCAGTTTACCCGATTTTTGCGAAATCCCGTAGGAGCATCCCCCGCCGTACCGAATCGGACCCTGCCGCCATAGCCGGCGTCGGAACGTCCGTCGGAACGTCCGTGCGAAGTTTCCGGCGCGTGCCGGCATTGGCGATGCGATTTTGACCGATGTGAAAATCTGATGATACATAGACAGAAATTCGAGAGTCGCAGCTACTCCCGCAGTTTACCCGATTTTTGCGAAATCCCGTAGGAGCATCCCCCGCCGTACCGAGTCGGACCCTGCCGCCATAGCCGGCGTCGGAACGTCCGTCGGAACGTCCGTGCGAAGTTTCGATGGCGTGCCGACAACGGCGATGCGATTTCGACCGATTTGAGAAACGTCGGTCCTCGGGGCTATCGACCGGCACGCGTCGCCCGGGCGAGGGCGGGGTCTTGCCGCCGAGCCTCGGCCGGTCGTCGAGGTCGGTTCGAGGAGAAAAAATTTTTCTTCCATAACCGGCGTCGGAACGTCCGTCGGAACGTCCGTGCGAAGGTTCCATGGCGTGCCGGCAACGGCGATGCGATTTCGACCGATTTGAGAAACGTCGGACTTCGGGGCTATCGACCGGCACGCGCCGCCCGGGCGAGGGCGGGGTCTTGCCGCCGAGCCTCGGCCGGTCGTCGAGGTCGGTTCGAGGAGAAATTTTTTTTCTTCGAGATATCGAGACGCAGTCGCCTGCGTCCCATAGCCGGTGCCGGCCCCTGCACGAGACCGCAAGCGGCGGTCTCCTGCCGGCGTTTGTGTCGCGCCGGTAGTCGAAAAAGTGATTTTTGCGAAATCCCGTACCAGAAAAACGGCAAAGTCCGGAGTGCGTCTCCCACAGTGAGGAGCTTCCCCCACCGTTCCGAGTCGGACCCTGCTGCCATAGCCGGCGTCGGAACGTCCGACGGAACGTCCGTGCGAAGTTTCCGGCGCGTGCCGGCATTGGCGACGCGATTTTGACCGATGTGAATATCTGATGATACATAGACAGAAATTCGAGAGTCGCAGCTACTCCCGCAGTTTACCCGATTTTTGCGAAATCCCGTTGGAGCATCCCCCGCCGTACCGAATCGGACCCTGCCGCCATAGCCGGCGTCGGAACGTCCGTCGGAACGTCCGTGCGAAGTTTCCGGCGCGTGCCGGCATTGGCGATGCGATTTTGACCGATGTGAAAATCTGATGATACATAGACAGAAATTCGAGAGTCGCAGCTACTCCCGCAGTTTACCCGATTTTTGCGAAATCCCGTAGGAGCATCCCCCGCCGTACCGAGTCGGACCCTGCCGCCATAGCCGGCGTCGGAACGTCCGTCGGAACGTCCGTGCGAAGTTTCGATGGCGTGCCGACAACGGCGATGCGATTTCGACCGATTTGAGAAACGTCGGTCCTCGGGGCTATCGACCGGCACGCGTCGCCCGGGCGAGGGCGGGGTCTTGCCGCCGAGCCTCGGCCGGTCGTCGAGGTCGGTTCGAGGAGAAAATTTTTTTCTTCCATAACCGGCGTCGGAACGTCCGTCGGAACGTCCGTGCGAAGGTTCCATGGCGTGCCGGCAACGGCGATGCGATTTCGACCGATTTGAGAAACGTCGGTCTTCGGGGCTATCGACCGGCACGCGTCGCCCGGGCGAGGGCGGGGTCTTGCCGCCGAGCCTCGGCCGGTCGTCGAGGTCGGTTCGAGGAGAAATTTTTTTTCTTCGAGATATCGAGACGCAGTCGCCTGCGTCCCATAGCCGGTGCCGGTCCCTGCACGAGACCGCAAGCGGCGGTCTCCTGCCGGCGTTTGTGTCGCGCCGGTAGTCGAAAAAGTGATTTTTGCGAAATCCCGTACCAGAAAAACGGCAAAGTCCGGAGTGCGTCTCCCACGGTGAGGAGCTTCCCCCACCGTTCCGAGTCGGACCGTGCTGCCATAGCCGGCGTCGGAACGTCCGTCGGAACGTCCGTGCGAAGTTTCCGGCGCGTGCCGGCATTGGCGACGCGATTTTGACCGATGTGAAAATCTGATGATACATAGACAGAAATTCGAGAGTCGCAGCTACTCCCGCAGTTTACCCGATTTTTGCGAAATCCCGTAGGAGCATCCCCCGCCGTACCGAGTCGGACCTTGCCGCCATAGCCGGCGTCGGAACGTCCGTCGGAACGTCCGTGCGAAGTTTCGATGGCGTGCCGACAACGGCGATGCGATTTCGACCGATTTGAGAAACGTCGGTCTTCGGGGCTATCGACCTGCACGCGTCGCCCGGGCGAGGGCGGGGTCTTGCCGCCGAGCCTCGGCCGGTCGTCGAGGTCGGTTCGAGGAGAAATTTTTTTTCTTCGAGATATCGAGACGCAGTCGCCTGCGTCCCATAGCCGGTGCCGGCCCCTGCACGAGACCGCAAGCGGCGGTCTCCTGCCGGCGTTTGTGTCGCGCCGGTAGTCGAAAAAGTGATTTTTGCGAAATCCCGTACCAGAAAAACGGCAAAGTCCGGAGTGCGTCTCCCACGGTGAGGAGCTTCCCCCACCGTTCCGAGTCGGACCGTGCTGCCATAGCCGGCGTCGGAACGTCCGTCGGAACGTCCGTGCGAAGTTTCCGGCGCGTGCCGGCATTGGCGACGCGATTTTGACCGATGTGAAAATCTGATGATACATAGACAGAAATTCGAGAGTCGCAGCTACTCCCGCAGTTTACCCGATTTTTGCGAAATCCCGTAGGAGCATCCCCCGCCGTACCGAATCGGACCCTGCCGCCATAGCCGGCGTCGGAACGTCCGTCGGAACGTCCGTGCGAAGTTTCCGGCGCGTGCCGGCATTGGCGACGCGATTTTGACCGATGTGAAAATCTGATGATACATAGACAGAAATTCGAGAGTCGCAGCTACTCCCGCAGTTTACCCGATTTTTGCGAAATCCCGTAGGAGCATCCCCCGCCGTACCGAGTCGGACCCTGCCGCCATAGCCGGCGTCGGAACGTCCGTCGGAACGTCCGTGCGAAGTTTCGATGGCGTGCCGACAACGGCGATGCGATTTCGACCGATTTGAGAAACGTCGGTCTTCGGGGCTATCGACCGGCACGCGTCGCCCGGGCGAGGGCGGGGTCTTGCCGCCGAGCCTCGGCCGGTCGTCGAGGTCGGTTCGAGGAGAAATTTTTTTTCTTCGAGATATCGAGACGCAGTCGCCTGCGTCCCATAGCCGGTGCCGGCCCCTGCACGAGACCGCAAGCGGCGGTCTCCTGCCGGCGTTTGTGTCGCGCCGGTAGTCGAAAAAGTGATTTTTGCGAAATCCCGTACCAGAAAAACGGCAAAGTCCGGAGTGCGTCTCCCACGGTGAGGAGCTTCCCCCACCGTTCCGAGTCGGACCGTGCTGCCATAGCCGGCGTCGGAACGTCCGTCGGAACGTCCGTGCGAAGTTTCCGGCGCGTGCCGGCATTGGCGACGCGATTTTGACCGATGTGAAAATCTGATGATACATAGACAGAAATTCGAGAGTCGCAGCTACTCCCGCAGTTTACCCGATTTTTGCGAAATCCCGTAGGAGCATCCCCCGCCGTACCGAATCGGACCCTGCCGCCATAGCCGGCGTCGGAACGTCCGTCGGAACGTCCGTGCGAAGTTTCCGGCGCGTGCCGGCATTGGCGACGCGATTTTGACCGATGTGAAAATCTGATGATACATAGACAGAAATTCGAGAGTCGCAGCTACTCCCGCAGTTTACCCGATTTTTGCGAAATCCCGTAGGAGCATCCCCCGCCGTACCGAGTCGGACCCTGCCGCCATAGCCGGCGTCGGAACGTCCGTCGGAACGTCCGTGCGAAGTTTCGATGGCGTGCCGACAACGGCGATGCGATTTCGACCGATTTGAGAAACGTCGGTCTTCGGGGCTATCGACCGGCACGCGTCGCCCGGGCGAGGGCGGGGTCTTGCCGCCGAGCCTCGGCCGGTCGTCGAGGTCGGTTCGAGGAGAAATTTTTTTTCTTCGAGATATCGAGACGCAGTCGCCTGCGTCCCATAGCCGGTGCCGGCCCCTGCACGAGACCGCAAGCGGCGGTCTCCTGCCGGCGTTTGTGTCGCGCCGGTAGTCGAAAAAGTGATTTTTGCGAAATCCCGTACCAGAAAAACGGCAAAGTCCGGAGTGCGTCTCCCACGGTGAGGAGCTTCCCCCACCGTTCCGAGTCGGACCGTGCTGCCATAGCCGGCGTCGGAACGTCCGTCGGAACGTCCGTGCGAAGTTTCCGGCGCGTGCCGGCATTGGCGACGCGATTTTGACCGATGTGAAAATCTGATGATACATAGACAGAAATTCGAGAGTCGCAGCTACTCCCGCAGTTTACCCGATTTTTGCGAAATCCCGTAGGAGCATCCCCCGCCGTACCGAATCGGACCCTGCCGCCATAGCCGGCGTCGGAACGTCCGTCGGAACGTCCGTGCGAAGTTTCCGGCGCGTGCCGGCATTGGCGACGCGATTTTGACCGATGTGAAAATCTGATGATACATAGACAGAAATTCGAGAGTCGCAGCTACTCCCGCAGTTTACCCGATTTTTGCGAAATCCCGTAGGAGCATCCCCCGCCGTACCGAGTCGGACCCTGCCGCCATAGCCGGCGTCGGAACGTCCGTCGGAACGTCCGTGCGAAGTTTCGATGGCGTGCCGACAACGGCGATGCGATTTCGACCGATTTGAGAAACGTCGGTCTTCGGGGCTATCGACCGGCACGCGTCGCCCGGGCGAGGGCGGGGTCTTGCCGCCGAGCCTCGGCCGGTCGTCGAGGTCGGTTCGAGGAGAAATTTTTTTTCTTCGAGATATCGAGACGCAGTCGCCTGCGTCCCATAGCCGGTGCCGGCCCCTGCACGAGACCGCAAGCGGCGGTCTCCTGCCGGCGTTTGTGTCGCGCCGGTAGTCGAAAAAGTGATTTTTGCGAAATCCCGTACCAGAAAAACGGCAAAGTCCGGAGTGCGTCTCCCACGGTGAGGAGCTTCCCCCACCGTTCCGAGTCGGACCGTGCTGCCATAGCCGGCGTCGGAACGTCCGTCGGAACGTCCGTGCGAAGTTTCCGGCGCGTGCCGGCATTGGCGACGCGATTTTGACCGATGTGAAAATCTGATGATACATAGACAGAAATTCGAGAGTCGCAGCTACTCCCGCAGTTTACCCGATTTTTGCGAAATCCCGTAGGAGCATCCCCCGCCGTACCGAATCGGACCCTGCCGCCATAGCCGGCGTCGGAACGTCCGTCGGAACGTCCGTGCGAAGTTTCCGGCGCGTGCCGGCATTGGCGACGCGATTTTGACCGATGTGAAAATCTGATGATACATAGACAGAAATTCGAGAGTCGCAGCTACTCCCGCAGTTTACCCGATTTTTGCGAAATCCCGTAGGAGCATCCCCCGCCGTACCGAGTCGGACCCTGCCGCCATAGCCGGCGTCGGAACGTCCGTCGGAACGTCCGTGCGAAGTTTCGATGGCGTGCCGACAACGGCGATGCGATTTCGACCGATTTGAGAAACGTCGGTCTTCGGGGCTATCGACCGGCACGCGTCGCCCGGGCGAGGACGGGGTCTTGCCGCCGAGCCTCGGCCGGTCGTCGAGGTCGGTTCGAGGAGAAATTTTTTTTCTTCGAGATATCGAGACGCAGTCGCCTGCGTCCCATAGCCGGTGCCGGCCCCTGCACGAGACCGCAAGCGGCGGTCTCCTGCCGGCGTTTGTGTCGCGCCGGTAGTCGAAAAAGTGATTTTTGCGAAATCCCGTACCAGAAAAACGGCAAAGTCCGGAGTGCGTCTCCCACGGTGAGGCGCTTCCCCCACCGTTCCGAGTCGGACCGTGCTGCCATAGCCGGCGTCGGAACGTCCGTCGGAACGTCCGTGCGAAGTTTCCGGCGCGTGCCGGCATTGGCGACGCGATTTTGACCGATGTGAAAATCTGATGATACATAGACAGAAATTCGAGAGTCGCAGCTACTCCCGCAGTTTACCCGATTTTTGCGAAATCCCGTAGGAGCATCCCCCGCCGTACCGAATCGGACCCTGCCGCCATAGCCGGCGTCGGAACGTCCGTCGGAACGTCCGTGCGAAGTTTCCGGCGCGTGCCGGCATTGGCGACGCGATTTTGACCGATGTGAAAATCTGATGATACATAGACAGAAATTCGAGAGTCGCAGCTACTCCCGCAGTTTACCCGATTTTTGCGAAATCCCGTAGGAGCATCCCCCGCCGTACCGAGTCGGACCCTGCCGCCATAGCCGGCGTCGGAACGTCCGTCGGAACGTCCGTGCGAAGTTTCGATGGCGTGCCGACAACGGCGATGCGATTTCGACCGATTTGAGAAACGTCGGTCTTCGGGGCTATCGACCGGCACGCGTCGCCCGGGCGAGGGCGGGGTCTTGCCGCCGAGCCTCGGCCGGTCGTCGAGGTCGGTTCGAGGAGAAATTTTTTTTCTTCGAGATATCGAGACGCAGTCGCCTGCGTCCCATAGCCGGTGCCGGCCCCTGCACGAGACCGCAAGCGGCGGTCTCCTGCCGGCGTTTTTGTCGCGCCGGTAGTCGAAAAAGTGATTTTTGCGAAATCCCGTACCAGAAAAACGGCAAAGTCCGGAGTGCGTCTCCCACGGTGAGGAGCTTCCCCCACCGTTCCGAGTCGGACCCTGCTGCCATAGCCGGCGTCGGAACGTCCGTCGGAACGTCCGTGCGAAGTTTCCGGCGCGTGCCGGCATTGGCGACGCGATTTTGACCGATGTGAAAATCTGATGATACATAGACAGAAATTCGAGAGTCGCAGCTACTCCCGCAGTTTACCCGATTTTTGCATAAACCCGAAGGAGCATCCCCCGCCGTACCGAATCGGACCCTGCCGCCATAGCCGGCGTCGGAACGTCCGTCGGAACGTCCGTGCGAAGTTTCCGGCGCGTGCCGGCATTGGCGACGCGATTTTGACCGATGTGAAAATCTGATGATACATAGACAGAAATTCGAGAGTCGCAGCTACTCCCGCAGTTTACCTGATTTTTGCGAAATCCCGTAGGAGCATCCCCCGCCGTACCGCGTCGGACCCTGCCGCCATAGCCGGCGTCGGAACGTCCGTCGGAACGTCCGTGCGAAGTTTCGATGGCGTGCCGACAACGGCGATGCGATTTCGACCGATTTGAGAAACGTCGGTCCTCGGGGCTATCGACCGGCACGCGTCGCCCG
>NW_028153247.1:125000-137500 GCF_951799395.1 Argentina silus
ATGATACATAGACAGGATTAGGGTTATCGAACCATATGTCTCATCGAAATGAAAGCAGTCATTTTCTGTACACGATGATAGCCTCATAAACATATCTTAGAATCAGTTGTGTGGATCAGGACTTAGTCGTTTTTTTTGGGGTTTTAAAAAAAAAAATTCCTTCTGATGATACATAGACAGGATTAGGGTTATCGAACCATATGTCTCATCGAAATGAAAGCAGTCATTTTCTGTACACGATGATAGCCTCATAAACATATCTTAGAATCAGTTGTGTGGATCAGGACTTAGTCGTTTTTTTGGGGGTTTTTCCAAAAAAAAATTCCTTCTGATGATACATAGACAGGATTAGGGTTATCGAACCATATGTCTCATCGAAATGAAAGCAGTCATTTTCTGTACACGATGATAGCCTCATAAACATATCTTAGAATCAGTTGTGTGGATCAGGACTTAGTCGTTTTTTGGGGGGTTTTTCCAAAAAAAAATTCCTTCTGATGATACATAGACAGGATTAGGGTTATCGAACCATATGTCTCATCGAAATGAAAGCAGTCATTTTCTGTACACGATGATAGCCTCATAAACATATCTTAGAATCAGTTGTGTGGATCAGGACTTAGTCGTTTTTTTGGGGGTTTAAAAAAAAAAAAATTCCTTCTGATGATACATAGACAGGATTAGGGTTATCGAACCATATGTCTCATCGAAATGAAAGCAGTCATTTTCTGTACACGATGATAGCCTCATAAACATATCTTAGAATCAGTTGTGTGGTTATGGTGCTTTCCGGTGATAAGTTGATCAAGTGAAAAGGGGTTTATCTCAGTTAACCCTAGGGTTAGGGTTATCGAACCGAATGACCTATCGAGATTATACCACCGCCATTCGATACAGCAGAATACACTGATAAACATATTGCAGAATCAGTTCTGTCGTATGGGTGCATTTCCGATAGAACAGTTTTGAAATGAAGACATTTTTGAATTTTATTACAATCTCAACACGGGGTCGAATTCGTACTCCATCTAGTGTGTGTCACAGTTGAAACAGTAATTCTATAATACATATATATAATACGAATTCTATAGTGAAATAGAAATTATATAATGCATCGTAACGTCCAAAGGATGTTCCATGCCAAGTTTCCGCCGAATACTGGCATCGGGGACGTGATTTCGAAAGATGTAAAAATCTGATGATACATAGACAGGATTAGGGTTATCGAACCATATGTCTCATCGAAATGAAAGCAGTCATTTTCTGTACACGATGATAGCCTCATAAACATATCTTAGAATCAGTTGTGTGGATCAGGACTTAGTCGTTTTTTTGGGGGTTTAAAAAAAAAAAAATTCCTTCTGATGATACATAGACAGGATTAGGGTTATCGAACCATATGTCTCATCGAAATGAAAGCAGTCATTTTCTGTACACGATGATAGCCTCATAAACATATCTTAGAATCAGTTGTGTGGATCAGGACTTAGTCGTTTTTTTTGGGGTTTAAAAAAAAAAAAATTCCTTCTGATGATACATAGACAGGATTAGGGTTATCGAACCATATGTCTCATCGAAATGAAAGCAGTCATTTTCTGTACACGATGATAGCCTCATAAACATATCTTAGAATCAGTTGTGTGGATCAGGACTTAGTCGTTTTTTTGGGGGTTTAAAAAAAAAAAAATTCCTTCTGATGATACATAGACAGGATTAGGGTTATCGAACCATATGTCTCATCGAAATGAAAGCAGTCATTTTCTGTACACGATGATAGCCTCATAAACATATCTTAGAATCAGTTGTGTGGATCAGGACTTAGTCGTTTTTTTGGGGGTTTAAAAAAAAAAAAATTCCTTCTGATGATACATAGACAGGATTAGGGTTATCGAACCATATGTCTCATCGAAATGAAAGCAGTCATTTTCTGTACACGATGATAGCCTCATAAACATATCTTAGAATCAGTTGTGTGGATCAGGACTTAGTCGTTTTTTTGGGGGTTTTAAAAAAAAAAAATTCCTTCTGATGATACATAGACAGGATTAGGGTTATCGAACCATATGTCTCATCGAAATGAAAGCAGTCATTTTCTGTACACGATGATAGCCTCATAAACATATCTTAGAATCAGTTGTGTGGATCAGGACTTAGTCGTTTTTTTGGGGGTTTAAAAAAAAAAAAATTCCTTCTGATGATACATAGACAGGATTAGGGTTATCGAACCATATGTCTCATCGAAATGAAAGCAGTCATTTTCTGTACACGATGATAGCCTCATAAACATATCTTAGAATCAGTTGTGTGGATCAGGTCTTAGTCGTTTTTTTGGGGGTTTAAAAAAAAAAAAATTCCTTCTGATGATACATAGACAGGATTAGGGTTATCGAACCATATGTCTCATCGAAATGAAAGCAGTCATTTTCTGTACACGATGATAGCCTCATAAACATATCTTAGAATCAGTTGTGTGGATCAGGACTTAGTCGTTTTTTTGGGGGTTTTTCAAAAAAAAAATTCCTTCTGATGATACATAGACAGGATTAGGGTTATCGAACCATATGTCTCATCGAAATGAAAGCAGTGATTTTCTGTACAAGATGATAGCCGCATAAACATATCTTACAATCAGTTGTGTGGTTATGGTTGCTTGCCGGTGATACGTTGATCAAATGAAAAGGGGTTTATCTCAGTTAACCCTAGGGTTAGGGTTATCGAACCGAATGACCTATCGAGATTATACCACCGCCATTCGATACAGCAGAATACACTGATAAACATATTGCAGAATCAGTTCTGTCGTATGGGTGCATTTCCGATAGAACAGTTTTGAAATGAAGACATTTTTGGATTTTAGTACAATCTCAACACGGGGTCGAATTCGTACTCCACCTAGGTTGTGTCACAGTTGAAACAGGAATTCTATAATATATATATATAATACGAATTCTATAGTGAAATAGAAATTACATAATGCATTGTAACGTCCAAAGGATGTTCCATGCCAAGTTTCCGCCGAATACTGGCATCGGGGACGCGATTTCGAAAGATGTAAAAATCTGATGAAATTCGAGAGTCGCAGCTACTCCCGCAGTTTACCCGATTTTTGCGAAATCCCGTAGGAGCATCCCCCGCCGTACCGAGTCGGACCCTGCCGCCATAGCCGGCGTCGGAACGTCCGTCGGAACGTCCGTGCGAAGTTTCGATGGCGTGCCGACAACGGCGATGCGATTTCGACCGATTTGAGAAACGTCGGTCCTCGGGGCTATCGACCGGCACGCGTCGCCCGGGCGAGGGCGGGGTCTTGCCGCCGAGCCTCGGCCGGTCGTCGAGGTCGGTTCGAGGAGAAAATTTTTTTCTTCCATAACCGGCGTCGGAACGTCCGTCGGAACGTCCGTGCGAAGGTTCCATGGCGTGCCGGCAACGGCGATGCGATTTCGACCGATTTGAGAAACGTCGGTCTTCGGGGCTATCGACCGGCACGCGTCGCCCGGGCGAGGGCGGGTTCTTGCCGCCGAGCCTCGGCCGGTCGTCGAGGTCGGTTCGAGGAGAAATTTTTTTTCTTCGAGATATCGAGACGCAGTCGCCTGCGTCCCATAGCCGGTGCCGGCCCCTGCACGAGACCGCAAGCGGCGGTCTCCTGCCGGCGTTTGTGTCGCGCCGGTAGTCGAAAAAGTGATTTTTGCGAAATCCCGTACCAGAAAAACGGCAAAGTCCGGAGTGCGTCTGACACAGTGAGGAGCTTCCCCCACCGTTCCGAGTCGGACCCTGCTGCCATAGCCGGCGTCGGAACGTCCGACGGAACGTCCGTGCGAAGTTTCCGGCGCGTGCCGGCATTGGCGACGCGATTTTGACCGATGTGAATATCTGATGATACATAGACAGAAATTCGAGAGTCGCAGCTACTCCCGCAGTTTACCCGATTTTTGCGAAATCCCGTAGGAGCATCTCCCGCCGTACCGAATCGGACCCTGCCGCCATAGCCGGCGTCGGAACGTCCGTCGGAACGTCCGTGCGAAGTTTCCGGCGCGTGCCGGCATTGGCGATGCGATTTTGACCGATGTGAAAATCTGATGATACATAGACAGAAATTCGAGAGTCGCAGCTACTCCCGCAGTTTACCCGATTTTTGCGAAATCCCGTAGGAGCATCCCCCGCCGTACCGAGTCGGACCCTGCCGCCATAGCCGGCGTCGGAACGTCCGTCGGAACGTCCGTGCGAAGTTTCGATGGCGTGCCGACAACGGCGATGCGATTTCGACCGATTTGAGAAACGTCGGTCCTCGGGGCTATCGACCGGCACGCGTCGCCCGGGCGAGGGCGGGGTCTTGCCGCCGAGCCTCGGCCGGTCGTCGAGGTCGGTTCGAGGAGAAAAAATTTTTCTTCCATAACCGGCGTCGGAACGTCCGTCGGAACGTCCGTGCGAAGGTTCCATGGCGTGCCGGCAACGGCGATGCGATTTCGACCGATTTGAGAAACGTCGGTCTTCGGGGCTATCGACCGGCACGCGTCGCCCGGGCGAGGGCGGGTTCTTGCCGCCGAGCCTCGGCCGGTCGTCGAGGTCGGTTCGAGGAGAAATTTTTTTTCTTCGAGATATCGAGACGCAGTCGCCTGCGTCCCATAGCCGGTGCCGGCCCCTGCACGAGACCGCAAGCGGCGGTCTCCTGCCGGCGTTTGTGTCGCGCCGGTAGTCGAAAAAGTGATTTTTGCGAAATCCCGTACCAGAAAAACGGCAAAGTCCGGAGTGCGTCTGACACAGTGAGGAGCTTCCCCCACCGTTCCGAGTCGGACCCTGCTGCCATAGCCGGCGTCGGAACGTCCGACGGAACGTCCGTGCGAAGTTTCCGGCGCGTGCCGGCATTGGCGACGCGATTTTGACCGATGTGAATATCTGATGATACATAGACAGAAATTCGAGAGTCGCAGCTACTCCCGCAGTTTACCCGATTTTTGCGAAATCCCGTAGGAGCATCCCCCGCCGTACCGAATCGGACCCTGCCGCCATAGCCGGCGTCGGAACGTCCGTCGGAACGTCCGTGCGAAGTTTCCGGCGCGTGCCGGCATTGGCGATGCGATTTTGACCGATGTGAAAATCTGATGATACATAGACAGAAATTCGAGAGTCGCAGCTACTCCCGCAGTTTACCCGATTTTTGCGAAATCCCGTAGGAGCATCCCCCGCCGTACCGAGTCGGACCCTGCCGCCATAGCCGGCGTCGGAACGTCCGTCGGAACGTCCGTGCGAAGTTTCGATGGCGTGCCGACAACGGCGATGCGATTTCGACCGATTTGAGAAACGTCGGTCCTCGGGGCTATCGACCGGCACGCGTCGCCCGGGCGAGGGCGGGGTCTTGCCGCCGAGCCTCGGCCGGTCGTCGAGGTCGGTTCGAGGAGAAAAAATTTTTCTTCCATAACCGGCGTCGGAACGTCCGTCGGAACGTCCGTGCGAAGGTTCCATGGCGTGCCGGCAACGGCGATGCGATTTCGACCGATTTGAGAAACGTCGGACTTCGGGGCTATCGACCGGCACGCGCCGCCCGGGCGAGGGCGGGGTCTTGCCGCCGAGCCTCGGCCGGTCGTCGAGGTCGGTTCGAGGAGAAATTTTTTTTCTTCGAGATATCGAGACGCAGTCGCCTGCGTCCCATAGCCGGTGCCGGCCCCTGCACGAGACCGCAAGCGGCGGTCTCCTGCCGGCGTTTGTGTCGCGCCGGTAGTCGAAAAAGTGATTTTTGCGAAATCCCGTACCAGAAAAACGGCAAAGTCCGGAGTGCGTCTCCCACAGTGAGGAGCTTCCCCCACCGTTCCGAGTCGGACCCTGCTGCCATAGCCGGCGTCGGAACGTCCGACGGAACGTCCGTGCGAAGTTTCCGGCGCGTGCCGGCATTGGCGACGCGATTTTGACCGATGTGAATATCTGATGATACATAGACAGAAATTCGAGAGTCGCAGCTACTCCCGCAGTTTACCCGATTTTTGCGAAATCCCGTTGGAGCATCCCCCGCCGTACCGAATCGGACCCTGCCGCCATAGCCGGCGTCGGAACGTCCGTCGGAACGTCCGTGCGAAGTTTCCGGCGCGTGCCGGCATTGGCGATGCGATTTTGACCGATGTGAAAATCTGATGATACATAGACAGAAATTCGAGAGTCGCAGCTACTCCCGCAGTTTACCCGATTTTTGCGAAATCCCGTAGGAGCATCCCCCGCCGTACCGAGTCGGACCCTGCCGCCATAGCCGGCGTCGGAACGTCCGTCGGAACGTCCGTGCGAAGTTTCGATGGCGTGCCGACAACGGCGATGCGATTTCGACCGATTTGAGAAACGTCGGTCCTCGGGGCTATCGACCGGCACGCGTCGCCCGGGCGAGGGCGGGGTCTTGCCGCCGAGCCTCGGCCGGTCGTCGAGGTCGGTTCGAGGAGAAAAATTTTTTCTTCCATAACCGGCGTCGGAACGTCCGTCGGAACGTCCGTGCGAAGGTTCCATGGCGTGCCGGCAACGGCGATGCGATTTCGACCGATTTGAGAAACGTCGGTCTTCGGGGCTATCGACCGGCACGCGTCGCCCGGGCGAGGGCGGGGTCTTGCCGCCGAGCCTCGGCCGGTCGTCGAGGTCGGTTCGAGGAGAAATTTTTTTTCTTCGAGATATCGAGACGCAGTCGCCTGCGTCCCATAGCCGGTGCCGGTCCCTGCACGAGACCGCAAGCGGCGGTCTCCTGCCGGCGTTTGTGTCGCGCCGGTAGTCGAAAAAGTGATTTTTGCGAAATCCCGTACCAGAAAAACGGCAAAGTCCGGAGTGCGTCTCCCACGGTGAGGAGCTTCCCCCACCGTTCCGAGTCGGACCGTGCTGCCATAGCCGGCGTCGGAACGTCCGTCGGAACGTCCGTGCGAAGTTTCCGGCGCGTGCCGGCATTGGCGACGCGATTTTGACCGATGTGAAAATCTGATGATACATAGACAGAAATTCGAGAGTCGCAGCTACTCCCGCAGTTTACCCGATTTTTGCGAAATCCCGTAGGAGCATCCCCCGCCGTACCGAGTCGGACCTTGCCGCCATAGCCGGCGTCGGAACGTCCGTCGGAACGTCCGTGCGAAGTTTCGATGGCGTGCCGACAACGGCGATGCGATTTCGACCGATTTGAGAAACGTCGGTCTTCGGGGCTATCGACCTGCACGCGTCGCCCGGGCGAGGGCGGGGTCTTGCCGCCGAGCCTCGGCCGGTCGTCGAGGTCGGTTCGAGGAGAAATTTTTTTTCTTCGAGATATCGAGACGCAGTCGCCTGCGTCCCATAGCCGGTGCCGGCCCCTGCACGAGACCGCAAGCGGCGGTCTCCTGCCGGCGTTTGTGTCGCGCCGGTAGTCGAAAAAGTGATTTTTGCGAAATCCCGTACCAGAAAAACGGCAAAGTCCGGAGTGCGTCTCCCACGGTGAGGAGCTTCCCCCACCGTTCCGAGTCGGACCGTGCTGCCATAGCCGGCGTCGGAACGTCCGTCGGAACGTCCGTGCGAAGTTTCCGGCGCGTGCCGGCATTGGCGACGCGATTTTGACCGATGTGAAAATCTGATGATACATAGACAGAAATTCGAGAGTCGCAGCTACTCCCGCAGTTTACCCGATTTTTGCGAAATCCCGTAGGAGCATCCCCCGCCGTACCGAATCGGACCCTGCCGCCATAGCCGGCGTCGGAACGTCCGTCGGAACGTCCGTGCGAAGTTTCCGGCGCGTGCCGGCATTGGCGACGCGATTTTGACCGATGTGAAAATCTGATGATACATAGACAGAAATTCGAGAGTCGCAGCTACTCCCGCAGTTTACCCGATTTTTGCGAAATCCCGTAGGAGCATCCCCCGCCGTACCGAGTCGGACCCTGCCGCCATAGCCGGCGTCGGAACGTCCGTCGGAACGTCCGTGCGAAGTTTCGATGGCGTGCCGACAACGGCGATGCGATTTCGACCGATTTGAGAAACGTCGGTCTTCGGGGCTATCGACCGGCACGCGTCGCCCGGGCGAGGGCGGGGTCTTGCCGCCGAGCCTCGGCCGGTCGTCGAGGTCGGTTCGAGGAGAAATTTTTTTTCTTCGAGATATCGAGACGCAGTCGCCTGCGTCCCATAGCCGGTGCCGGCCCCTGCACGAGACCGCAAGCGGCGGTCTCCTGCCGGCGTTTGTGTCGCGCCGGTAGTCGAAAAAGTGATTTTTGCGAAATCCCGTACCAGAAAAACGGCAAAGTCCGGAGTGCGTCTCCCACGGTGAGGAGCTTCCCCCACCGTTCCGAGTCGGACCGTGCTGCCATAGCCGGCGTCGGAACGTCCGTCGGAACGTCCGTGCGAAGTTTCCGGCGCGTGCCGGCATTGGCGACGCGATTTTGACCGATGTGAAAATCTGATGATACATAGACAGAAATTCGAGAGTCGCAGCTACTCCCGCAGTTTACCCGATTTTTGCGAAATCCCGTAGGAGCATCCCCCGCCGTACCGAATCGGACCCTGCCGCCATAGCCGGCGTCGGAACGTCCGTCGGAACGTCCGTGCGAAGTTTCCGGCGCGTGCCGGCATTGGCGACGCGATTTTGACCGATGTGAAAATCTGATGATACATAGACAGAAATTCGAGAGTCGCAGCTACTCCCGCAGTTTACCCGATTTTTGCGAAATCCCGTAGGAGCATCCCCCGCCGTACCGAGTCGGACCCTGCCGCCATAGCCGGCGTCGGAACGTCCGTCGGAACGTCCGTGCGAAGTTTCGATGGCGTGCCGACAACGGCGATGCGATTTCGACCGATTTGAGAAACGTCGGTCTTCGGGGCTATCGACCGGCACGCGTCGCCCGGGCGAGGGCGGGGTCTTGCCGCCGAGCCTCGGCCGGTCGTCGAGGTCGGTTCGAGGAGAAATTTTTTTTCTTCGAGATATCGAGACGCAGTCGCCTGCGTCCCATAGCCGGTGCCGGCCCCTGCACGAGACCGCAAGCGGCGGTCTCCTGCCGGCGTTTGTGTCGCGCCGGTAGTCGAAAAAGTGATTTTTGCGAAATCCCGTACCAGAAAAACGGCAAAGTCCGGAGTGCGTCTCCCACGGTGAGGAGCTTCCCCCACCGTTCCGAGTCGGACCGTGCTGCCATAGCCGGCGTCGGAACGTCCGTCGGAACGTCCGTGCGAAGTTTCCGGCGCGTGCCGGCATTGGCGACGCGATTTTGACCGATGTGAAAATCTGATGATACATAGACAGAAATTCGAGAGTCGCAGCTACTCCCGCAGTTTACCCGATTTTTGCGAAATCCCGTAGGAGCATCCCCCGCCGTACCGAATCGGACCCTGCCGCCATAGCCGGCGTCGGAACGTCCGTCGGAACGTCCGTGCGAAGTTTCCGGCGCGTGCCGGCATTGGCGACGCGATTTTGACCGATGTGAAAATCTGATGATACATAGACAGAAATTCGAGAGTCGCAGCTACTCCCGCAGTTTACCCGATTTTTGCGAAATCCCGTAGGAGCATCCCCCGCCGTACCGAGTCGGACCCTGCCGCCATAGCCGGCGTCGGAACGTCCGTCGGAACGTCCGTGCGAAGTTTCGATGGCGTGCCGACAACGGCGATGCGATTTCGACCGATTTGAGAAACGTCGGTCTTCGGGGCTATCGACCGGCACGCGTCGCCCGGGCGAGGGCGGGGTCTTGCCGCCGAGCCTCGGCCGGTCGTCGAGGTCGGTTCGAGGAGAAATTTTTTTTCTTCGAGATATCGAGACGCAGTCGCCTGCGTCCCATAGCCGGTGCCGGCCCCTGCACGAGACCGCAAGCGGCGGTCTCCTGCCGGCGTTTGTGTCGCGCCGGTAGTCGAAAAAGTGATTTTTGCGAAATCCCGTACCAGAAAAACGGCAAAGTCCGGAGTGCGTCTCCCACGGTGAGGAGCTTCCCCCACCGTTCCGAGTCGGACCGTGCTGCCATAGCCGGCGTCGGAACGTCCGTCGGAACGTCCGTGCGAAGTTTCCGGCGCGTGCCGGCATTGGCGACGCGATTTTGACCGATGTGAAAATCTGATGATACATAGACAGAAATTCGAGAGTCGCAGCTACTCCCGCAGTTTACCCGATTTTTGCGAAATCCCGTAGGAGCATCCCCCGCCGTACCGAATCGGACCCTGCCGCCATAGCCGGCGTCGGAACGTCCGTCGGAACGTCCGTGCGAAGTTTCCGGCGCGTGCCGGCATTGGCGACGCGATTTTGACCGATGTGAAAATCTGATGATACATAGACAGAAATTCGAGAGTCGCAGCTACTCCCGCAGTTTACCCGATTTTTGCGAAATCCCGTAGGAGCATCCCCCGCCGTACCGAGTCGGACCCTGCCGCCATAGCCGGCGTCGGAACGTCCGTCGGAACGTCCGTGCGAAGTTTCGATGGCGTGCCGACAACGGCGATGCGATTTCGACCGATTTGAGAAACGTCGGTCTTCGGGGCTATCGACCGGCACGCGTCGCCCGGGCGAGGACGGGGTCTTGCCGCCGAGCCTCGGCCGGTCGTCGAGGTCGGTTCGAGGAGAAATTTTTTTTCTTCGAGATATCGAGACGCAGTCGCCTGCGTCCCATAGCCGGTGCCGGCCCCTGCACGAGACCGCAAGCGGCGGTCTCCTGCCGGCGTTTGTGTCGCGCCGGTAGTCGAAAAAGTGATTTTTGCGAAATCCCGTACCAGAAAAACGGCAAAGTCCGGAGTGCGTCTCCCACGGTGAGGCGCTTCCCCCACCGTTCCGAGTCGGACCGTGCTGCCATAGCCGGCGTCGGAACGTCCGTCGGAACGTCCGTGCGAAGTTTCCGGCGCGTGCCGGCATTGGCGACGCGATTTTGACCGATGTGAAAATCTGATGATACATAGACAGAAATTCGAGAGTCGCAGCTACTCCCGCAGTTTACCCGATTTTTGCGAAATCCCGTAGGAGCATCCCCCGCCGTACCGAATCGGACCCTGCCGCCATAGCCGGCGTCGGAACGTCCGTCGGAACGTCCGTGCGAAGTTTCCGGCGCGTGCCGGCATTGGCGACGCGATTTTGACCGATGTGAAAATCTGATGATACATAGACAGAAATTCGAGAGTCGCAGCTACTCCCGCAGTTTACCCGATTTTTGCGAAATCCCGTAGGAGCATCCCCCGCCGTACCGAGTCGGACCCTGCCGCCATAGCCGGCGTCGGAACGTCCGTCGGAACGTCCGTGCGAAGTTTCGATGGCGTGCCGACAACGGCGATGCGATTTCGACCGATTTGAGAAACGTCGGTCTTCGGGGCTATCGACCGGCACGCGTCGCCCGGGCGAGGGCGGGGTCTTGCCGCCGAGCCTCGGCCGGTCGTCGAGGTCGGTTCGAGGAGAAATTTTTTTTCTTCGAGATATCGAGACGCAGTCGCCTGCGTCCCATAGCCGGTGCCGGCCCCTGCACGAGACCGCAAGCGGCGGTCTCCTGCCGGCGTTTTTGTCGCGCCGGTAGTCGAAAAAGTGATTTTTGCGAAATCCCGTACCAGAAAAACGGCAAAGTCCGGAGTGCGTCTCCCACGGTGAGGAGCTTCCCCCACCGTTCCGAGTCGGACCCTGCTGCCATAGCCGGCGTCGGAACGTCCGTCGGAACGTCCGTGCGAAGTTTCCGGCGCGTGCCGGCATTGGCGACGCGATTTTGACCGATGTGAAAATCTGATGATACATAGACAGAAATTCGAGAGTCGCAGCTACTCCCGCAGTTTACCCGATTTTTGCATAAACCCGAAGGAGCATCCCCCGCCGTACCGAATCGGACCCTGCCGCCATAGCCGGCGTCGGAACGTCCGTCGGAACGTCCGTGCGAAGTTTCCGGCGCGTGCCGGCATTGGCGACGCGATTTTGACCGATGTGAAAATCTGATGATACATAGACAGAAATTCGAGAGTCGCAGCTACTCCCGCAGTTTACCTGATTTTTGCGAAATCCCGTAGGAGCATCCCCCGCCGTACCGCGTCGGACCCTGCCGCCATAGCCGGCGTCGGAACGTCCGTCGGAACGTCCGTGCGAAGTTTCGATGGCGTGCCGACAACGGCGATGCGATTTCGACCGATTTGAGAAACGTCGGTCCTCGGGGCTATCGACCGGCACGCGTCGCCCGGGCGAGGGCGGGGTCTTGCCGCCGAGCCTCGGCCGGTCGTCGAGGTCGGTTCGAGGAGAAAATTTTTTTCTTCCATAACCGGCGTCGGAACGTCCGTCGGAACGTCCGTGCGAAGGTTCCATGGCGTGGCGGCAACGGCGATGCGATTTCGACCGATTTGAGAAACGTCGGTCCTCGGGGCTATCGACCGGCACGCGTCGCCCGGGCGAGGGCGGGGTCTTGCCGCCGAGCCTCGGCCGGTCGTCGAGGTCGGTTCGAGGAGAAAAAAATTTTCTTCGAGATATCGAGACGCGATCGCCTGCGTCCCATAGCCGGTGCCGGCGCCTGCACGAGAACGCAAGCGGCGGTCTCCTGCCGGCGTTTGCGTCGCGCCGGTAGTCTTTTGCGAAATCCCGTACCAGAAAAACG
>NW_028153247.1:147500-155290 GCF_951799395.1 Argentina silus
GATAGCCTCATAAACATATCTTAGAATCAGTTGTGTGGATCAGGACTTAGTCGTTTTTTTGGGGGTTTTTCCAAAAAAAAATTCCTTCTGATGATACATAGACAGGATTAGGGTTATCGAACCATATGTCTCATCGAAATGAAAGCAGTCATTTTCTGTACACGATGATAGCCTCATAAACATATCTTAGAATCAGTTGTGTGGATCAGGACTTAGTCGTTTTTTTGGGGGTTTAAAAAAAAAAAAATTCCTTCTGATGATACATAGACAGGATTAGGGTTATCGAACCATATGTCTCATCGAAATGAAAGCAGTCATTTTCTGTACACGATGATAGCCTCATAAACATATCTTAGAATCAGTTGTGTGGTTATGGTGCTTTCCGGTGATAAGTTGATCAAGTGAAAAGGGGTTTATCTCAGTTAACCCTAGGGTTAGGGTTATCGAACCGAATGACCTATCGAGATTATACCACCGCCATTCGATACAGCAGAATACACTGATAAACATATTGCAGAATCAGTTCTGTCGTATGGGTGCATTTCCGATAGAACAGTTTTGAAATGAAGACATTTTTGAATTTTATTACAATCTCAACACGGGGTCGAATTCGTACTCCATCTAGTGTGTGTCACAGTTGAAACAGTAATTCTATAATACATATATATAATACGAATTCTATAGTGAAATAGAAATTATATAATGCATCGTAACGTCCAAAGGATGTTCCATGCCAAGTTTCCGCCGAATACTGGCATCGGGGACGTGATTTCGAAAGATGTAAAAATCTGATGATACATAGACAGGATTAGGGTTATCGAACCATATGTCTCATCGAAATGAAAGCAGTCATTTTCTGTACACGATGATAGCCTCATAAACATATCTTAGAATCAGTTGTGTGGATCAGGACTTAGTCGTTTTTTTGGGGGTTTAAAAAAAAAAAAATTCCTTCTGATGATACATAGACAGGATTAGGGTTATCGAACCATATGTCTCATCGAAATGAAAGCAGTCATTTTCTGTACACGATGATAGCCTCATAAACATATCTTAGAATCAGTTGTGTGGATCAGGACTTAGTCGTTTTTTTTGGGGTTTAAAAAAAAAAAAATTCCTTCTGATGATACATAGACAGGATTAGGGTTATCGAACCATATGTCTCATCGAAATGAAAGCAGTCATTTTCTGTACACGATGATAGCCTCATAAACATATCTTAGAATCAGTTGTGTGGATCAGGACTTAGTCGTTTTTTTGGGGGTTTAAAAAAAAAAAAATTCCTTCTGATGATACATAGACAGGATTAGGGTTATCGAACCATATGTCTCATCGAAATGAAAGCAGTCATTTTCTGTACACGATGATAGCCTCATAAACATATCTTAGAATCAGTTGTGTGGATCAGGACTTAGTCGTTTTTTTGGGGGTTTAAAAAAAAAAAAATTCCTTCTGATGATACATAGACAGGATTAGGGTTATCGAACCATATGTCTCATCGAAATGAAAGCAGTCATTTTCTGTACACGATGATAGCCTCATAAACATATCTTAGAATCAGTTGTGTGGATCAGGACTTAGTCGTTTTTTTGGGGGTTTTAAAAAAAAAAAATTCCTTCTGATGATACATAGACAGGATTAGGGTTATCGAACCATATGTCTCATCGAAATGAAAGCAGTCATTTTCTGTACACGATGATAGCCTCATAAACATATCTTAGAATCAGTTGTGTGGATCAGGACTTAGTCGTTTTTTTGGGGGTTTAAAAAAAAAAAAATTCCTTCTGATGATACATAGACAGGATTAGGGTTATCGAACCATATGTCTCATCGAAATGAAAGCAGTCATTTTCTGTACACGATGATAGCCTCATAAACATATCTTAGAATCAGTTGTGTGGATCAGGTCTTAGTCGTTTTTTTGGGGGTTTAAAAAAAAAAAAATTCCTTCTGATGATACATAGACAGGATTAGGGTTATCGAACCATATGTCTCATCGAAATGAAAGCAGTCATTTTCTGTACACGATGATAGCCTCATAAACATATCTTAGAATCAGTTGTGTGGATCAGGACTTAGTCGTTTTTTTGGGGGTTTTTCAAAAAAAAAATTCCTTCTGATGATACATAGACAGGATTAGGGTTATCGAACCATATGTCTCATCGAAATGAAAGCAGTGATTTTCTGTACAAGATGATAGCCGCATAAACATATCTTACAATCAGTTGTGTGGTTATGGTTGCTTGCCGGTGATACGTTGATCAAATGAAAAGGGGTTTATCTCAGTTAACCCTAGGGTTAGGGTTATCGAACCGGATGACCTATCGAGATTATACCACCGCCATTCGATACAGCAGAATACACTGATAAACATATTGCAGAATCAGTTCTGTCGTATGGGTGCATTTCCGATAGAACAGTTTTGAAATGAAGACATTTTTGGATTTTAGTACAATCTCAACACGGGGTCGAATTCGTACTCCACCTAGGTTGTGTCACAGTTGAAACAGGAATTCTATAATATATATATATAATACGAATTCTATAGTGAAATAGAAATTACATAATGCATTGTAACGTCCAAAGGATGTTCCATGCCAAGTTTCCGCCGAATACTGGCATCGGGGACGCGATTTCGAAAGATGTAAAAATCTGATGAAATTCGAGAGTCGCAGCTACTCCCGCAGTTTACCCGATTTTTGCGAAATCCCGTAGGAGCATCCCCCGCCGTACCGAGTCGGACCCTGCCGCCATAGCCGGCGTCGGAACGTCCGTCGGAACGTCCGTGCGAAGTTTCGATGGCGTGCCGACAACGGCGATGCGATTTCGACCGATTTGAGAAACGTCGGTCCTCGGGGCTATCGACCGGCACGCGTCGCCCGGGCGAGGGCGGGGTCTTGCCGCCGAGCCTCGGCCGGTCGTCGAGGTCGGTTCGAGGAGAAAATTTTTTTCTTCCATAACCGGCGTCGGAACGTCCGTCGGAACGTCCGTGCGAAGGTTCCATGGCGTGCCGGCAACGGCGATGCGATTTCGACCGATTTGAGAAACGTCGGTCTTCGGGGCTATCGACCGGCACGCGTCGCCCGGGCGAGGGCGGGTTCTTGCCGCCGAGCCTCGGCCGGTCGTCGAGGTCGGTTCGAGGAGAAATTTTTTTTCTTCGAGATATCGAGACGCAGTCGCCTGCGTCCCATAGCCGGTGCCGGCCCCTGCACGAGACCGCAAGCGGCGGTCTCCTGCCGGCGTTTGTGTCGCGCCGGTAGTCGAAAAAGTGATTTTTGCGAAATCCCGTACCAGAAAAACGGCAAAGTCCGGAGTGCGTCTGACACAGTGAGGAGCTTCCCCCACCGTTCCGAGTCGGACCCTGCTGCCATAGCCGGCGTCGGAACGTCCGACGGAACGTCCGTGCGAAGTTTCCGGCGCGTGCCGGCATTGGCGACGCGATTTTGACCGATGTGAATATCTGATGATACATAGACAGAAATTCGAGAGTCGCAGCTACTCCCGCAGTTTACCCGATTTTTGCGAAATCCCGTAGGAGCATCTCCCGCCGTACCGAATCGGACCCTGCCGCCATAGCCGGCGTCGGAACGTCCGTCGGAACGTCCGTGCGAAGTTTCCGGCGCGTGCCGGCATTGGCGATGCGATTTTGACCGATGTGAAAATCTGATGATACATAGACAGAAATTCGAGAGTCGCAGCTACTCCCGCAGTTTACCCGATTTTTGCGAAATCCCGTAGGAGCATCCCCCGCCGTACCGAGTCGGACCCTGCCGCCATAGCCGGCGTCGGAACGTCCGTCGGAACGTCCGTGCGAAGTTTCGATGGCGTGCCGACAACGGCGATGCGATTTCGACCGATTTGAGAAACGTCGGTCCTCGGGGCTATCGACCGGCACGCGTCGCCCGGGCGAGGGCGGGGTCTTGCCGCCGAGCCTCGGCCGGTCGTCGAGGTCGGTTCGAGGAGAAAAATTTTTTCTTCCATAACCGGCGTCGGAACGTCCGTCGGAACGTCCGTGCGAAGGTTCCATGGCGTGCCGGCAACGGCGATGCGATTTCGACCGATTTGAGAAACGTCGGTCTTCGGGGCTATCGACCGGCACGCGTCGCCCGGGCGAGGGCGGGTTCTTGCCGCCGAGCCTCGGCCGGTCGTCGAGGTCGGTTCGAGGAGAAATTTTTTTTCTTCGAGATATCGAGACGCAGTCGCCTGCGTCCCATAGCCGGTGCCGGCCCCTGCACGAGACCGCAAGCGGCGGTCTCCTGCCGGCGTTTGTGTCGCGCCGGTAGTCGAAAAAGTGATTTTTGCGAAATCCCGTACCAGAAAAACGGCAAAGTCCGGAGTGCGTCTGACACAGTGAGGAGCTTCCCCCACCGTTCCGAGTCGGACCCTGCTGCCATAGCCGGCGTCGGAACGTCCGACGGAACGTCCGTGCGAAGTTTCCGGCGCGTGCCGGCATTGGCGACGCGATTTTGACCGATGTGAATATCTGATGATACATAGACAGAAATTCGAGAGTCGCAGCTACTCCCGCAGTTTACCCGATTTTTGCGAAATCCCGTAGGAGCATCCCCCGCCGTACCGAATCGGACCCTGCCGCCATAGCCGGCGTCGGAACGTCCGTCGGAACGTCCGTGCGAAGTTTCCGGCGCGTGCCGGCATTGGCGATGCGATTTTGACCGATGTGAAAATCTGATGATACATAGACAGAAATTCGAGAGTCGCAGCTACTCCCGCAGTTTACCCGATTTTTGCGAAATCCCGTAGGAGCATCCCCCGCCGTACCGAGTCGGACCCTGCCGCCATAGCCGGCGTCGGAACGTCCGTCGGAACGTCCGTGCGAAGTTTCGATGGCGTGCCGACAACGGCGATGCGATTTCGACCGATTTGAGAAACGTCGGTCCTCGGGGCTATCGACCGGCACGCGTCGCCCGGGCGAGGGCGGGGTCTTGCCGCCGAGCCTCGGCCGGTCGTCGAGGTCGGTTCGAGGAGAAAAAATTTTTCTTCCATAACCGGCGTCGGAACGTCCGTCGGAACGTCCGTGCGAAGGTTCCATGGCGTGCCGGCAACGGCGATGCGATTTCGACCGATTTGAGAAACGTCGGACTTCGGGGCTATCGACCGGCACGCGCCGCCCGGGCGAGGGCGGGGTCTTGCCGCCGAGCCTCGGCCGGTCGTCGAGGTCGGTTCGAGGAGAAATTTTTTTTCTTCGAGATATCGAGACGCAGTCGCCTGCGTCCCATAGCCGGTGCCGGCCCCTGCACGAGACCGCAAGCGGCGGTCTCCTGCCGGCGTTTGTGTCGCGCCGGTAGTCGAAAAAGTGATTTTTGCGAAATCCCGTACCAGAAAAACGGCAAAGTCCGGAGTGCGTCTCCCACAGTGAGGAGCTTCCCCCACCGTTCCGAGTCGGACCCTGCTGCCATAGCCGGCGTCGGAACGTCCGACGGAACGTCCGTGCGAAGTTTCCGGCGCGTGCCGGCATTGGCGACGCGATTTTGACCGATGTGAATATCTGATGATACATAGACAGAAATTCGAGAGTCGCAGCTACTCCCGCAGTTTACCCGATTTTTGCGAAATCCCGTTGGAGCATCCCCCGCCGTACCGAATCGGACCCTGCCGCCATAGCCGGCGTCGGAACGTCCGTCGGAACGTCCGTGCGAAGTTTCCGGCGCGTGCCGGCATTGGCGATGCGATTTTGACCGATGTGAAAATCTGATGATACATAGACAGAAATTCGAGAGTCGCAGCTACTCCCGCAGTTTACCCGATTTTTGCGAAATCCCGTAGGAGCATCCCCCGCCGTACCGAGTCGGACCCTGCCGCCATAGCCGGCGTCGGAACGTCCGTCGGAACGTCCGTGCGAAGTTTCGATGGCGTGCCGACAACGGCGATGCGATTTCGACCGATTTGAGAAACGTCGGTCCTCGGGGCTATCGACCGGCACGCGTCGCCCGGGCGAGGGCGGGGTCTTGCCGCCGAGCCTCGGCCGGTCGTCGAGGTCGGTTCGAGGAGAAAATTTTTTTCTTCCATAACCGGCGTCGGAACGTCCGTCGGAACGTCCGTGCGAAGGTTCCATGGCGTGCCGGCAACGGCGATGCGATTTCGACCGATTTGAGAAACGTCGGTCTTCGGGGCTATCGACCGGCACGCGTCGCCCGGGCGAGGGCGGGGTCTTGCCGCCGAGCCTCGGCCGGTCGTCGAGGTCGGTTCGAGGAGAAATTTTTTTTCTTCGAGATATCGAGACGCAGTCGCCTGCGTCCCATAGCCGGTGCCGGTCCCTGCACGAGACCGCAAGCGGCGGTCTCCTGCCGGCGTTTGTGTCGCGCCGGTAGTCGAAAAAGTGATTTTTGCGAAATCCCGTACCAGAAAAACGGCAAAGTCCGGAGTGCGTCTCCCACGGTGAGGAGCTTCCCCCACCGTTCCGAGTCGGACCGTGCTGCCATAGCCGGCGTCGGAACGTCCGTCGGAACGTCCGTGCGAAGTTTCCGGCGCGTGCCGGCATTGGCGACGCGATTTTGACCGATGTGAAAATCTGATGATACATAGACAGAAATTCGAGAGTCGCAGCTACTCCCGCAGTTTACCCGATTTTTGCGAAATCCCGTAGGAGCATCCCCCGCCGTACCGAGTCGGACCTTGCCGCCATAGCCGGCGTCGGAACGTCCGTCGGAACGTCCGTGCGAAGTTTCGATGGCGTGCCGACAACGGCGATGCGATTTCGACCGATTTGAGAAACGTCGGTCTTCGGGGCTATCGACCTGCACGCGTCGCCCGGGCGAGGGCGGGGTCTTGCCGCCGAGCCTCGGCCGGTCGTCGAGGTCGGTTCGAGGAGAAATTTTTTTTCTTCGAGATATCGAGACGCAGTCGCCTGCGTCCCATAGCCGGTGCCGGCCCCTGCACGAGACCGCAAGCGGCGGTCTCCTGCCGGCGTTTGTGTCGCGCCGGTAGTCGAAAAAGTGATTTTTGCGAAATCCCGTACCAGAAAAACGGCAAAGTCCGGAGTGCGTCTCCCACGGTGAGGAGCTTCCCCCACCGTTCCGAGTCGGACCGTGCTGCCATAGCCGGCGTCGGAACGTCCGTCGGAACGTCCGTGCGAAGTTTCCGGCGCGTGCCGGCATTGGCGACGCGATTTTGACCGATGTGAAAATCTGATGATACATAGACAGAAATTCGAGAGTCGCAGCTACTCCCGCAGTTTACCCGATTTTTGCGAAATCCCGTAGGAGCATCCCCCGCCGTACCGAATCGGACCCTGCCGCCATAGCCGGCGTCGGAACGTCCGTCGGAACGTCCGTGCGAAGTTTCCGGCGCGTGCCGGCATTGGCGACGCGATTTTGACCGATGTGAAAATCTGATGATACATAGACAGAAATTCGAGAGTCGCAGCTACTCCCGCAGTTTACCCGATTTTTGCGAAATCCCGTAGGAGCATCCCCCGCCGTACCGAGTCGGACCCTGCCGCCATAGCCGGCGTCGGAACGTCCGTCGGAACGTCCGTGCGAAGTTTCGATGGCGTGCCGACAACGGCGATGCGATTTCGACCGATTTGAGAAACGTCGGTCTTCGGGGCTATCGACCGGCACGCGTCGCCCGGGCGAGGGCGGGGTCTTGCCGCCGAGCCTCGGCCGGTCGTCGAGGTCGGTTCGAGGAGAAATTTTTTTTCTTCGAGATATCGAGACGCAGTCGCCTGCGTCCCATAGCCGGTGCCGGCCCCTGCACGAGACCGCAAGCGGCGGTCTCCTGCCGGCGTTTGTGTCGCGCCGGTAGTCGAAAAAGTGATTTTTGCGAAATCC
>NW_028153246.1:0-2500 GCF_951799395.1 Argentina silus
AGGAGGGAGAGAGGCAGAGGGAGGGAGACAAAGAGAGGGAGAGGCAGAGAGAGGCAAGTGATAGGGAGGGAGGCAAAGAGAGAGGGATGCAGAGGGAGGGAGAGGGAGGAGAGAGAGAGAGGGAGGAGAGAGGGATGCAGAGGGAGGGAGAGGGAGGAGAGAGAAAGGCAGAGAGAGAGGGAGACATAGAGAGGGAGACTGAGAGAGGGAGAGGCAGGCAGACAGAGAGGGGAGACAGAGAGGGAGAGGGAGCGAGAGCCTTGATCTTCTTTCTCATGTAATGTGTGTACTGTATGTGTTAGACAGTCCCTCTGTGACCTAGATGTGATATGAATGTGTTCATCTGACCACAGACAGCAGATCTCCTTTGAACGTCTGTTTCATCATGAAGCGTTCATGGTGTCTGTGTGGACTTGCTCTCTTGATGTGCTCACATTACACATGGCCACAGTAGCAAACTGTCCATAATATAGGCCTATTTGGCTGTGTCTGTGTGTCTGTGTGTCTGTGTGTGTGTGTGTGTGTGTGTGTGTGTGTGTGTGTGTGTGTGTGTGTGTGTGTGTGTGTGTGTGTGTGCGTGTGTGCCTGCCTGCCTGCCTGCCTGCCTGTCTGTGTGTGCGCGCGCGCGTGCGTGTCTGCCTGTGTGTGTGTTTGCGCCTGTGTGTGTGTATGTGTGCATGTCTGCCTGTGTGTCTGTAGGTGTCTGCCTGTGTGTGTGTGTGTGTGTGTGTGTGTGCATGTCTGTCTGTGTGTGTGTGTGTGTGTGTGCATGTCTGTCTGTCTGCCTGTGTGTGTGTCTGTCTGCCTGCCTGTGTGTGTGTGTGTGTGTGTGTGTGTGTGTGTGTGTGTGTGTGTGTGTGTGTGTGTGTGTGTGTGTGTGTGTGTGCCATGGTGTGATGAATGGTGTGTATGCAGCGTGGGGGTATGGATGGCTGTGTCAGGCCAGGGCGATTCAGAGTTTCATTTGGGCCCCAGGAAATTTTCCACTGTTGGTTTTTCCAGTCCAGGTGATTCATCAGGAGGGTGTTAAACAGTGTGTGTGTGTGTGTGTGTGTGTGTGTGTGTGTGTGTGTGTGAGAGAGAGCGAGAGCGAGCGTGCCTGTGGGGGGATGAGTGGGTAGGTGGTTGGGTGTGTGTGTTGGTCCATGTGTCTCGGTGTGTGTGTGTGTGTGTGTGTGTGTAAGGGAGGGAGAGTGAGTGGGTGGTTGGGTGTGTGTGCGTGTGTATGTATGAGAGTGTGTGTGTGTGTGTGTGTCTCTGTGTGTGTGTGTGTGTGTGTGTGTGAGTGCGTGCTAGCGTGTGCGTGTGTGTGTGTGTCTCTGTGTGTGTGTGGGTGTATGTGCGTGTGTGCGTGTGTGTGTGTGTGTGTGTGTGTGTGTGTGTGTCTCTGTGTGTGTGTGTGTGTGTGTGTGTGTGTGTGTGTGTATGAGTGTGTGTGAGCAGCTGTTTTAATGCTGAGCTGCAAATAAGTCCTCAACTCAACAAGAGTTAATCCTGTTGAAGCTTGTCTGAGCACTAGCTTCAGCTACCCTGCTAGCCTCTAACTACCCTGCTACCCTCTAACTACCCTGCTACCCTCTAACTACCCTGCTAGACTCTAACTACCCTGCTACCCTCTAACTACCCTGCTAGCCTCTAACTACCCTGCTAGCTTCAGCTACCCTGCTAGCCTCTAACTACCCTGCTACCCTCTAACTACCCTGCTAGACTCTAACTACCCTGCTACCCTCTAACTACCCTGCTAGCCTCTAACTACCCTGCTAGCTTCAGCTACCCTGCTAGCCTCTAACTACCCTGCTAGCCTCTAACTACCCTGCTAGCTTCAGCTACCCTGCTACCCTCTAACTACCCTGCTAGCTTCAGCTACCCTGCTACCCTCTAACTACCCTGCTAGCCTCTAACTACCCTGCTAGCTTCAGCTACCCTGCTACCCTCTAACTACCCTGCTACCCTCTAACTACCCTGCTACCCTCTAACTACCCTGCTAGCCTCTAACTACCCTGCTAGCCTCTAACTACCCTGCTAGCTTCAGCTACCCTGCTAGCCTCTAACTACCCTGCTAGCCTCTAACTACCCTGCTAGCCTCTAACTACCCTGCTAGCTTCAGCTACCCTGCTAGCCTCTAACTACCCTTCTAGCCTCTAACTACCCTGCTAGCCTCTAACTACCCTGCTAGCCTCTAACTACCCTTCTAGCCTCTAACTACCCTGCTAGTCTAGCTATATATATAATGTGATGTCATATGATATGAAGCTACAGAACAGGGAACACAGCCACCAGTGAAAGCAGGTCTGAGGTTTGGTGAGGTTTACCATGGTGAGATAGTGTCTTTTAGTGGTGGGTGATTTATGATTTTGTTGACTCAGTGATGTCACGTCGGTAGCTGTTCGACAGTGTGTGAGAAATCGGAGGACGGGCTCATTGTAACGCACGGAACGGAATCAGACCCAGCCGCTCCGCTCCTACAACGACACGTGTTTGACACCGTTCCTCATTCCGT
>NW_028153246.1:7500-20000 GCF_951799395.1 Argentina silus
TGCGGTGGAGCCACTGGAGGGGGGCATGGTCGGAGTAGAGGGTGAAGGCGCGACCCAGCAGGTAGTAGCGGAGGGTGCCGACCGCCCACTTGATGGCCAGGCACTCCTTCTCCACGGTGCTGTACCGGCCCTCTCTCTCCGACAGCTTACGGCTCAGGTACAGCACCGGCCGGTCGGCCCCCTCCACGCGCTGGGTCAGCACTGCTCCCAGCCCCCTATCCGACGCGTCCGTCTGTAGGGAGAAAGGGAGGTTAAAATCAGGCGCATACAGGACCGTTTCTCCACAAAGAGCCCCCTTAAGGGCCTCGAACGACCCCTGGCACTGGCCCGACCATTGGACCGGATCCGGGGCCCCCTTCCGGGTGAGGTCCGTCAAGGGACTGGCCAGCTCTGAAAACCCCGGTACGAACTGGCGGTAATATCCCGCCAGCCCCAGGAAGGCCCTCACCTCCTTCTTTGTCTTGGGCCGGGGAGAGGCGGCGATAGCCGCAGTCTTTTCAATCTGCGGTCGCACCTCCCCCCGTCCCAAGTGGTACCCCAGATACCGGATCTCCCTCCGCCCGATCACGCACTTTTTCGGGTTGGCCGTTAGCCCCGCCTGCCTCAGGGACCGCAGAACAGCAGCCACCCTCCGCACATGCTGCGGCCAGGTGTCACTGTGGACGACAATGTCGTCTAGGTAGGCCGCAGCATAGGCGGCGTGCGGCCGCAGAATACGGTCCATGAGGCGCTGAAAAGTGGCTGGGGCTCCGAACAACCCGAAAGGGAGCACGGTGAACTGGAATAACCCGAGCGGAGTGGAGAATGCCGTTTTCTCCCGGGACACCGGCGAGAGTGGAATCTGCCAGTATCCCTTCGTGCAATCCAATGTCGTGAAGTACCTGGCCGTACCAAGCCGGTCCAAGAGCTCGTCGACCCGGGGCATCGGATAGGCATCGAACTTGGAGACCGCATTAACCCGTCTATAATCCACACAGAACCGTATAGTCCCATCTGGCTTGTTGACAAGCACGATGGGGCTACACCAATCACTGCGGGACTCCTCGACCACACCCAGCTCCAGCATGGCTTCCAACTCCCGGCACACAACGTCTCGTTTGTGCACCGGCAACCTATAGGGACGCGTGCGCACCGTTAAACCCGGCTGCGTTTCTATATGGTGGTCGATGAGCGTAGTCCGACCGGGCAGGGGAGAGAACACGTCGGCGAACTTAAGCTGCAAATCTGCAACGTCCGCGGCCTGGCTAGCAGAGAGATGGGTATCAATATCGACCGGAGTGCTACCTTTCGATTTTGGGACTTCCGGACCGAACTCCTCTCTCTCTGGAACTATCGTAGCCAGAGCAACAGTGACCACGTCGTTCCATTTTTTTAGGAGGTTGACGTGATACACCTGCAAGCTATCCCCCCGGTCCGAGCGTATAACCTCATAATCCACGTCCCCCATGCGACGTGTGACCACAAACGGCCCTTGCCACTTCGCGAGTAATTTCGTGCTGGAGGTGGGTAACAGTACGAGCACCTTGTCTCCCGGTGTAAACTCTCGTAGGGTAGCCCCCCTGTCATACAGGCGTTTCTGACGCTCCTGGGCTTGCAGCAAATGCTCACGTGAGATAGCCCCTAGGGCGTGGAGCTTTGTGCGCAAGTCGAGGACGTACTGGATCTCATTCTTACTGTCGCTAGACCCTTCCTCCCAATTTTCTTTAAACAGGTCTAGGACACCCCGGGGCTTACGGCCGTAGAGTAATTCAAACGGGGAAAACCCGGTGGAAGCTTGGGGAACTTCCCGCACCGCAAACAACAGGGGATCTAGCCATTTATGCCAATTCCGACTATCCTCGTGGACAAACTTCCGGATCATTGACTTCAAGGTCCGATTGAACCGCTCACAAAGGCCGTCCGTGGCCGGGTGGTAAACACTGGTTCGAATCGCCTTGATGTTCAGCAAGCCATACAGTTCCTTGAGGGTGCGTGACATAAAATTAGTGCCCTGATCGGTGAGAATCTCTTTCGGGATTCCCACGCGGGAGATGACTTGAAACAATGCTTGCGCTACACTCCTGGCAGAGGTATTGCGCAGAGGTATTGCCTCGGGGTATCGGGTGGCGTAATCTATCAAGACCAACACAAATCGATAACCCTGTGTGCTCCGCTCAAATGGCCCGATAATATCCATCGCAATGCGGTCGAAGGGGTTCTCGACCAATGGTAAGGGCCGCAAGGGGGCCCGTGGGATGGCCGGGGGATTTACTAACTGACATTCCCGACAGGATGCGCACCACCTACGCACCTCTGCCCGAATCCCCGGCCAATAAAATCGAGCCATTATACGGTGCAGTGTTTTGTCATACCCTAGATGGCCCGCCATGGGGTTGAAATGAGCCGCCTGGAAGACCATTTCGCGGCGGCTGCGGGGAACCAGCAACTGGGTTACCTCCTCCTGACTATGTGAGTCACGACTTACTCGGTATAACCTGTCGCTGATAATCGCGAAATAGGGGTGGGCGCGCACTGTGTCTGGCCGTATCAAAGTACCATCAATTGCTATCACTTGGTCAAAGGCTGATCTGAGGGTCTCATCACGAGACTGCTCGAGGGGGAAGTCGCCTAGCAGCGGATAGTTCGGCGAGGAAGTCTCGGGGTGAGGCGCCCCCGCCGGCTCCGGCTCCCCGGCAGTGTCGCGAGGCGCCGCCTCGGCACAGAGCACATTACACGCCACACACCTCCCTAGCTGTCGTGCACGCATCCCGGTAGCCCTCTTTACCGCTTGAGGAAACCCCTCCCAATCCACACCTAGAATCAGGGGATGCGTGAGGCGTGGGCTAACCGCCGCCTGTACCCTATGGTTTCTCCCCTCAAAATGAATTTCGATAGCGACCAGCGGATATTCGTGAATGTCCCCATGCACACACCTCACCCGCACCCTCGATGCCTTCAACAGTGCCCCCGGTCGAACCAGGCGCTCCTGGATCATGGACTGCATACAGCCCGAATCCAAGAACGCCTGGTGCGTATCACGTTGTATCCTTACCGGAATACGATACGCCGCTCCTGGTCCGGGGGGAGGGCCCGGTATGTCGCCGATGCGGACGACCTGCCCCACGTCCATCGCCCGACACTCGGCCTGCACGTGGCCCGGCCGTCCGCACCGCCAACACACCCCCCCTGTCGCTCGCGGTTCTCTCTGCGGGGCCGGGGCTGGTTCCGGATCGGCGCGCTCCTGCCATCTCGTTCTCGGGGCGGGCGCCGGCCTCCCTCCTTCTGCTCCCCCGGCTCCTCCTGGGCGTTGTCCCCCCCCCCCTTGCCGCGGGGCCGGGGTTGGTCGTTGTGGCCCTCGCGGTGGGAGGGAGAGATGGTCCTCCATGGTCATGGCCCGGAACCGGCGTCGGTGTTCCTCCGGTGTCAGGCCCAGGCGGTCCCGAATCGCCCGGGCCAGGGACGGGTAATCCCGTTGGGCGGCCGCCGGCAAACTGTGGGCCGCGAGCTGCGCCTCCCCTGACAGGAGGGGCAGCAGATGGTAGGCCCACTCTCGGTCCGGCCACCCCGAGATCCTCGCCGTCCCCTCGAACACCGCGAGGAACGCCTCTGGGTCGTCCAGGTCCCCCATCTTCTGCAGCTGGACCTTAGGGGGACCTGGTGCCGCTCCGGTCCCCGGCGCCGGCCCGCCGGCCCCGCCCGCGAGCCTCGCCGCCGTCAGCTCCGTTAGAGTCGCCTGCTGGGTCTGCTGCAGGGCTGACTGTTGCTCTAACACGAGCGTTATCCTCGCGATTGCCGCTGCTAGCGCGTCCATCTAGTCCTCTGTGCCCCAGGTTGGGCGCCAATGTAGCAAAGTCCGTTGTACACAGAGGCAGACGCAGCGTTTGGGTTTAAGGGAACAGCTTCCCGTTTATTCATTAAGCAAATTTCACACTTGTCTGGGCTTTCCAGCCTCGCCAGAATGTCTCTCTCTCGCGACTCGCCGTTCCCAGCTCTCCTCGCCTCTCGCCGTCAGCTTCTCCAGCTTAGCTCCCTTACTGAAATGGCAGAAGCACACCCATCTTAAACATTCGCCGGCGAGACTTAATTCGCAGCAGGTGTGCAACAAAAGTCTCGCCGACACAACCCCGGCCACGGTCCTGTAGCTCCCTCTACAGGCCGAACGCTGCATGTCCCCCCACAAGCAGGCACTGTGGACCAGAACCAGCCCTCGTTTCTGGATCTAGGTCTACTGAAAGTTATCTCATATCAGTCTCTGATAGTCTCAAATAGTCTCTGATAGTCTCGAATAGTCTCTAATATCAGTCTCGAATAGTCTCTAATATCGCTGTCTCTGATAGGCTGTTCTCTGATAGGCTGTTCTTCTGTAATAGAGTGAATGAGTTGTTTGTTGTTGTGATGAACGTCCCCCAAGGTTGAGAAGCCAATTAGTTGTTTTGTGTTTTGTGGACCAGGAAATGAGGTAATTAGGCTTCTCCATTATTTTATGGTGTAATAACACACGCCGGAAAACTTAATAGGCCCTAATGATGTTTCAGGTTAATGTGGATGTGTTAGTGTTTCATATTAGCGTGAGTCTGACTCAGCCTGGCCCTCAGAGGACTCCAGCTACTTTGTGTTGACAGAGGTGATGAGGCTTGAGTCCGGTGGGAAACGGAGGCCGAGCGTAATTCACTAATCATCTATTCCTGCCACGCTCCAGAGCACCGACCGGTACAACTACCGTATTGATTCGTTCCTTTGAATCTCCTTTAATCCAACAGAACATAATCTGAGATTAGATATGCTTGTACTTCAAGGATGCCCAGATTGTTAATTGAGGCAGTTGCATTAGCTGGTCCTATTTCCCATGGATGAGAAGGAGATATGTCTGAGCTGGTTGGAGTTGGAGGGAGAGGAGAGGGGAGGGGAGGAGAGGGGAGGGGAGGAGAGGAGAGGAGAAAGCATAGGAGAGGAGAGGGGAGGGGAATCATCAAATCGAATCAAATCAGACTTTATTTATATAGCGCCTGAAATGAAAATACAACAATACAGTAAAAATAAACGGTAATATAAGGAAATGATAGTATAGGAAATACAAGATGGCAGAACAGAGAGATCAGTGCAGCCAGTAGAAGAGGGTAGATTCAAATAAAATGGATTAAGAGAATAGTAAACTAAAAAGGTATGCCTTAAGATTTCTTTTAAAGGTGTTTACAGATTGTGACGCCCTCAGCTCCTCTGGCAGGCTGTTCCAGAGGCGAGGACCATAGACATTAAATGCCGCCTCCCCGTAGTTCTTTGTCCTCACCCAGGGAACAACTAAAAGGCCAGTGCCAGAGGACCTGAGTGATCTAGAGGGAGCATATATTAAAAGCATGTCTGACAAATATTCAGGTGCTAGTCCATTGACTGATTTGAACACCAATAAAAGGATCTTAAAATCTATTCTAAAACTGACAGGCAACCAATGAAGGGACTTTAGGACAGGTGAGATGTGTGCTCTCCTTCTGGTCTTGGTTAGTACACGTGCTGCTGCATTCTGAATGATCTAGAGCTTATGTATAGCTTTCTTAGGTAGACCAGAAAGGAGAGCATTGCAGTCATCAAGCCTGCTAGTGATAAAAGCATGCATAAGTCTCTCAGTATCTGCCTTGGAGAGAAACGGTTGCACTTTAGCAATATTTCTAAGGTGATAAAAGGTTTTAGTGAGATTACTGATGTGAGATTCAAAATTTAAATCAGGGTCTAGAAGCACGGCAGGATTTTTTGCTTGGGGTTTGGCGTTTTGTGCCAGGGATTTTAAGTTAGTGTACAGTATCTCTCTCTGGACCTTTGCCCTGATAATTAAAACCTCTGTCTTATGTTTGTTCAGTTGCAAGAAATTATGTGACATCCACAAGTTGATACGATCAACATTGAACCAGTTTATCAATAGGGCTGATGTCATTGGGTGATAAAGAGATGTACAGTTGTGTATCATCGGCATAGCTATGAAAATGAATCCTGTGTTCTCTGGTGATATGTCCCAGTGGCAGCATATAGAGACTGAACAACACAGGTCCCAGAATGGAGCCTTGAGGAACCCCACATGTTATGCTAGTGTTAGCCGAGGAGTGGTCACCAATGGAGACTAAATGCTGGACAGATAAGTCCTAAACCATCTAAACCTGAGAGAGCCAGAGAGGCCAACACACTTCTGTAGTCTGGTAATAAGGAAGTCATGATCGACTGTATCAAAAGCAGCGCTTATGTCTAAAAGTACTAATATCGAGAGTTTCTATTCATCCATGTTCGTTCTCGGGTCATTTACAACTTTAACTGGCACTGTCTCCAGTGCTGTGTTGAGGACGAAAGCCAGATTGAAACTTCTCAAATATACAGCTGAAATTTAGATAATCATTTAGCTGTTTAAATACTGATTTCTCAAGAATTTTACTTAAAAAAGAAAGGTTTGAAATTCACCTGAAATTGTTTAGCACTGAAGGATCCAGGTTACTTTTCTTTAGGAGAGGTTTCACAATAGCAGTTTTCAGTGCCAGGGAGAAAACACCAATCAGCAAGATGTGATTTACAATCACTAGCACTTCATCCTGTAGACAATTAAACACTGTCTTAAAAAGGGGGTGGGAATAGGGTCAAGGATAGGGTCAAGGATAGGGTCAAGTGAGCAGGTGGAGGGTTTTAATTGCATTACTTCATTCCTGAGGATTTCTTTATCAACAGCAGCAAAATCATTCATAACAGTCTTAGGCAGAGGGAAAGTGTCCAAAGACAGGGGCTCACACA
This sequence comes from Argentina silus, assembly GCF_951799395.1. Lineage (NCBI taxonomy): Eukaryota > Metazoa > Chordata > Actinopteri > Argentiniformes > Argentinidae > Argentina > Argentina silus. The sequence continues at coordinate 14,245 of NW_028153246.1, forward strand.
CATTCAGTATAACATGGTTTAGATCCAACCTGATTTTTGTCATCTTGTCTCTGAAAAATGCTGCAAACTCTTCACATGTTGATGTTGAAGTGATGAAAGAGTGGCTTTTGGAGCTGGATGTATGAGGCTGTCAATAGTTGAGAAAAGCATTCTGGGATTATTATGATTTTTAGAAATCATCTTTGAGAAATGAGCTTGTCTTGCATTTCTAATTGCTTTATTGAAGATAGTGAGGTGTTCTTTAAAGATGTCATAATGGACTTGCAGCTTAGTTTTTCTCCATTGACGCTCAGCTTTTCTACAGTTTTTCTTTAAATGAATAATAATCCCCTGTTCTCCATGGTGGTGTTTAGATTTAATCATCTTAAGTTTGGCTCGTGCTATAGCATCAATGGTAGTCTTCAGCTTATTATTAAAATTGTTGACTAAATCATCATAAGATGAGGGAAGGATCTGTGGGTGTATGTTATTAATATGATTTTTGAAAATGTATGACATTTTCAGCAACTTCAGAGGTAAGATAACGTTTCCTAACAACCTGTTACAGGTAACAAAGCTCGGTGATGATATGAATGCAGAGAGAAAAAATACAGCAGTGGTCTGAGATTGCCAAGTCAATTACAGAGGACACATCGATCCTGAGACCACGAGTGATAATTGTGATAACTAGATCCAACGTATGACCGCGGTTGTGAGTCGGCCCATTAATTAATGTTGAATAAAATCCATAGAGCTCAACACATTGAGGAACTCAGCGGCTTTAGAGTCGGCCGTGTTATCCACATGTAGGTTAAAGTCACCTATGACCATAATGTTGTCATAATTGGTACTGACAATAAACAACATTTCGGTGAAGTCATCTAAAAAGATAGGACACTGTTTGGGGGGTCTGTATATCGTTATAACAAGCACAGGGGGGTTGGGATTTTAACAGTATAGCATGATGTTCAAAGGAGCAAAAATCACCAATAGGGATATTTCTACAGTTTATAGCAAATATAGAGGCAGTCCCACCGCCTTTTTTACCATGCCTTGTACAATGCTCTAAACTACAGCATGGAGGGACGTCTCAATAAGAACAGCAGGTCTGTCTATTTAACCAGGTTTCTGTTAAAAACATGCAGTCAATTTTATGTTCAGATATGAGTTTGTTAATAACAAAAGTCTTATTGCTTAGTGATCGGACATTAAGAAGTGCCATATCCATTTTCCCCATCCAGTCTTTCTTAGTGCAGGACGTGGAACATTTCATGGGATGGAGATCAGATGACTTGCAGTTACACCACGAGTAGTACATGTTAACTGATGTAGTAGTACAGTAGTACAGGTTAACTGATGTAGTAGTACAGTAGTACAGGTTAACTGATGTAGTAGTACAGTAGTACAGGTTAACTGATGTAGTAGTACAGTAGTACAGGTTAACTGATGTAGTAGTACAGTAGTACAGTAGTACAGTAGTACAGTAGTACAGGTTAACTGATGTAGTAGTACAGTAGTACAGTAGTACAGTAGTACAGTAGTACAGGTTAACTGATGTAGTAGTACAGTAGTACAGTAGTACAGGTTAACTGATACAGTAGTACAGTAGTACAGTAGTACAGGTTAACTGATACAGTAGTACAGTAGTACAGTAGTACAGGTTAACTGATACAGTAGTACAGTAGTACAGTAGTACAGTAGTACAGGTTAACTGATACAGTAGTACAGTAGTACAGTAGTACAGGTTAACTGATACAGTAGTACAGTAGTACAGTAGTACAGTAGTACAGTAGTACAGGTTAACTGATACAGTAGTACAGTAGTACAGTAGTACAGGTTAACTGATACAGTAGTACAGTAGTACAGGTTAACTGATGTAGTAGTACAGTAGTACAGTAGTACAGTAGTACAGGTTAACTGATACAGTAGTACAGTAGTACAGGTTAACTGATGTAGTAGTACAGTAGTACAGGTTAACTGATGTAGTAGTACAGTAGTACAGTAGTACAGTAGTACAGTAGTACAGGTTAACTGATACAGTAGTACAGTAGTACAGTAGTACAGTTTAACTGATACAGTAGTACAGTAGTACAGTAGTACAGTAGTACAGTTTAACTGATACAGTAGTACAGTAGTACAGTAGTACAGGTTAACTGATGTAGTAGTACAGTAGTACAGTAGTACAGGTTAACTGATACAGTAGTACAGTAGTACAGTAGTACAGGTTAACTGATACAGTAGTACAGTAGTACAGTAGTACAGGTTAACTGATACAGTAGTACAGTAGTACAGTAGTACAGTAGTACAGGTTAACTGATACAGTAGTACAGTAGTACAGTAGTACAGGTTAACTGATACAGTAGTACAGTAGTACAGTAGTACAGTAGTACAGGTTAACTGATACAGTAGTACAGTAGTACAGTAGTACAGGTTAACTGATACAGTAGTACAGTAGTACAGGTTAACTGATGTAGTAGTACAGTAGTACAGTAGTACAGTAGTACAGGTTAACTGATACAGTAGTACAGTAGTACAGGTTAACTGATGTAGTAGTACAGTAGTACAGGTTAACTGATGTAGTAGTACAGTAGTACAGTAGTACAGTAGTACAGTAGTACAGGTTAACTGATACAGTAGTACAGTAGTACAGTAGTACAGTTTAACTGATACAGTAGTACAGTAGTACAGTAGTACAGTAGTACAGTTTAACTGATACAGTAGTACAGTAGTACAGTAGTACAGTAGTACAGGTTAACTGATGTTTAGTGGATCTCACATGTTCCCAGTTGTGACTGTTGAAGAGGTTGAAATTGTCAATGAAGTGGATTCCCAGGGTTGTGCACTCTGCCTTGAGCCAGTTGTGGAGAGGGAGGAGCCTGGTGAAGGTGCCGTAGCCACGTCCAAGAGTTGGAATTGGACCAGAAATCAGGATCCTTTTACCTGTGGACAGGAGTGTTGCCAGGAGATGTCTGAAATCCCCCTTTAACATCTCAGACTGCTGTTTCCTGGTGTCATTCGACCCAACGTGCACAATGAGCCTGGTGCATTCCAGGTGGTGTTGTAGTGCTGTGGGTAGCTGTTCCAGGATGTCTGACACACAGGCTCCAGGAAAACATTAAGTGCGCCCCCCCCCCCTCACTCTAATATCCCTCACGATGGAGCTCCCGAGGACAATGGTCGATGGGGGAGGGTGGTCTGGCTGAGATGAACCAGGTGGATTGTGAGATCTGTAGGATCCGCTGGACTGAGGATGCCGGGATCTGGTTGTGTATGGGCTGGATGCAGATGCAGCAGATACAGGGACAGTAGACACTGGGGCAGGAGCAGGAACGACAGGGGCCACAGTAGTGGGGCTGGGCACTGGAGGGGCAGCTGAGGCATCAGGAAAACCACCAGGAGATGCAGGTTGGGTGGGCTGGGATGTATGTAACCGTTCCAGAGCATGGAACTTATCGCTGAGGTGAAGGAATTCTACAGGAGCGAGAGGCAGTGACTCTCTGCCTTTCCACTGTCCTTGTGAGGTGGTGGTCCAGGCCCCAGAGGAACGCCTTCTGCAATGTTTATTTCCCCGAGCAACAATCCACGGCTCTGGTGCAGAGGGAGTAGAGCAGTGCAGGTTCTTTGGTTCAGCCCCCAGGCTGAGCCGGGGACTGGTGGAGCTTTCACTATTTCTGGCTCTCCGAAGGTAGTGCCAAGCCAGGGGAGAGTGATGTCATTTTCAGCCAGCCTGGATGTTGCTAAGGCAACCATTGAGTCAATGTGCTGCTCATCTTCCTTGATCTGGTGCAGGGTTGAAATTTGCCCCTCCAGCTCAGCGATCCTCTGACTCAGGTGGAGGCGTCCGGGTGGAGAGGTGAGCGGAGGCATGGTGCATCCGGGTGGAGAGGTGAGCAGAGGCAGCTGTTGCATCCGGGTGGAGAGGTGAGCAGAGGCATGGTGCAGACTTGTTTCCAAGCCACGTAGACGCAGCAAGCCAGAGCCGACCACAGACGTGAAACCAGCCGGCACTAGGACCCGCAGTCAGAAAACACTTCCACTAGGACCCGCAGTCAGAAAACACTTCCACTAGGACCCGCCGTCAGAAAACACTTCCAAAACACAATTCTCGCCAACAGAAAAAACAGTAACGAGAGAGCGAGACTTACTCAATGCGATTTAACCGCCAGGGCCCATCAGACAGCAACCCAGTGAAGGCTGAATTACCAGTGAAGGCTGAATCACCAGTGAAGGCCAGGTAGGAAAGTACTTTAGAGGGAAGGAGTTGGAGAGCAGGCTGGCAGACGAGCAGGGAGGAAGCAGGCGAGCGCTTCACCGGGCCGTACGAGATTCAAGAGAGCGGGTAATCCACGGGTTTCTCACGACAGAGAGATTCCAGAGAGAGGCAGGAGCTGCAATCCAACATGGCAATGTTCCGTGGTAGAATCTACATGGTTCTCACCACTTGTAAAGTCAAACAGATAGAATCCATTATTGTCAATCCGGAGAAAGCAGTCACAGCTCTCCGTAATCCACTCAGTAGGCAAAAAAAGGCAATACTATTTGGTAGAAATCGTACAAATGGTCAATCCTAATAATGATCAACCACGGAGCAGGAAATAAAGTTTTCAAGACGAGAAGCGGCAGCCAAAAAGTTTGTTAACGTACTCTCACAACGAGTATGACATCACTTCCGCCTACTGGTACACTGTTACTACAGAGCCAATGAGAGGCTCTATGAGAGGAGAGGAGAGGAGAGGAGAGGAGAGAACAGAAGGGAGGAGAGGAGAGAACAGAAGGGAGGAGAGGAGAGGAGAGAACAGAAGGGAGGAGAGGAAAGGAGAGGGGAGAATAGAAGAGAGGAGTGGAGAGGAGAGGAGAGAACAGAAGGGAGGAGAGCAGAGGAGGCAGAGCAGAGCAGGGCTGGGGTATGTGTTCCTACCGAATGATGGGGGGGGGGCAGGGGGCTTGGGTCCCATCCCAAATGCGCAAAAGGTCTAGTGAACCAACACGGTCAACTTGGCCTTCATTAAACCAATAGAAAGGTCGTTGAAAACAAACAACCCATAGCCATACCTCGCATCAATCATCTCCCCCCCCACCCCCCACCCCCCAGTGCACACCACACGTTTCTGATTCAGAGCTACCCTACGCCTCGCAGCCATGTGATTCGCTGAAATCAAATCATAACAAATACTTGACGCAGTAAATCCACTCCCACTCCCACAAGGCCAGGTCTGAGTGGTTGTTAATCCAGGCTGTGGCCTGGGGAGGAGGTTGGTCCACTGGGACCAGTGTGTTCACTGCACACCAGATGGTTTCCATTGTAGAGGAAGTCCTGGTGTCCCAGGACACTACCTCCTGTAGCATGGATGTAGTAAAGACGTCTGGCCGTGTGTGTGTGTGTGTGTGTGTGTGTGTGTGTGTGTGTGTGTGTGTGTGTGTGTGTGTGTGTGTGTGTCTGTGTGTCTGTGTGTCTGTGTGTGTGTGTGTGTGTGTGTGTGTGACTGAGCCCCCTCTGACATGTGGGAGCGTTTATTGACATTACGGGGCTGCAAGGCTGGCAGCTAGCTAGCCCCTCCCTCCCCGGGGATGCCAACATTACCCCCCCACCCCCCACCCCCCACCCCACCACTGTGACCTTGCCACATTCCCGCCATTTCCTCCAAAGCCTTGTTAAGTGAACCCCCCCCCCCACCACCACCACCCCTCCTCTCCAAGTCCAGACTAAGACCAGCTCTGATCCAGGGGAGTCTGGTGGAGGCTCAATGAGGATGCCTGTCCTCCGATTCTTACCTCCA
>NW_028153245.1:0-1000 GCF_951799395.1 Argentina silus
TGAGCTACTCCCATACAATACACAGAGCTTGAGACATCTGACAAATGTTAATGACCGCCTCAGCTACGTTGTCTATGCTCCTTGAATGACAGACAGACAGACAGACACTGACACACAGAGAGAGACACAACTAACTAGGGCTGTAGAGTGGACACCTTGACAAAGACCTTGCTTTAGTACCACTAGAGAACCAAACCAGCCCAGAGGCTCTCCTCCTCTCTGGAGGCGGGGGGGGGGGGGGGTGGGGGGGGGGGGGGGGGGTGAAGTGAATGGTGCCTCGTTCCAAAATAGCTGCCTCACACCCTTGCTAGCATCCAGAAGTAGGTCTCTCTCTCACACCCCTTCTCAAAAGAGCACCGCAGGACAGCCTTGGACCTACATCCAGATGTCTAAATATACACTGCAACAGGGGACGGGCTATATTCATAGCTGCCAAGGTCACCATGGACACCACAACCTTAAGAACAAGCTAACACGATCTTGTGAATGCCATTACACTGACATCACAACTGCTATGCTACACTGCAGCAAACTGATGTGGTTCAAAAATATACATTTTATTCAAGCTTCGAGTCATTTACACGTTAGACTAGAGAGATAAGGTTTGTGTTGTAAGGCTTTCACTCAGCCAGCAGGGGGAGCTGTTGTTCAAGCTTGTTGTACACAGCCAGCGGTAAACTATCCTCCATGTCGACACCAAATTCAGTGCAGTGTGTGTGGGCAGGTTTGTGTGTGTGTGCGTGTGTGTGGGCAGGTGTGTGTGTGTGTGTAAGGGCAGGTGTGTGTGCGCATGTGTGAGTGTGTGCGTGTGTGTGTGAGTGCGTGCGTGCGTGAGTGTGCATGTGTGTACCTGATGGGCGTTCCAGGGCCGCTAGGCTGGGCCTCCTCCTCCTCTGCCTCTGCCTCTACCTGTCTATGGGCCTCCCTGACCCGGCTAAACACTGAGGGGCTGGGCAGAGCACTGGGGACAGGGACACAGGTCAGGACACGTGGTAACACT
>NW_028153244.1:20000-35000 GCF_951799395.1 Argentina silus
ATTGACTGATTGAGTGTTTCTCTCTCTCTGTGTGTGTGTGTGTGTGTGTGTGTGTGTGTGTGTGTGTGTGTGTGTGTGTGTGTGTGTGTGTGTTGTCTGTACATGTCTGGAATCCTGTTGTTCATATGGGTGTGTGTGTGTGTGTGTGTGTGTGTGTGCGTGCGTGCGTGTGTTGTCTGTACATGTCTGGAATCCTGTTGTTCATATGTTTTTATACTGTGATGCTTGCCAAATTATTATCTCTCTATATATAGATAAATAAAGAAGACTTCATTAATTCATCCATCCATGCATCCATCCATCCATTATTTCATTCATTAATTCAGACTTTTAAAAAAGTAAAAGCTAACATCCTTGGGACTGCAGACTCTGTGGTCACCCCATTAGAGCTGAGATTTAAAACCATTAGGTTCAGGTTCCGGTTATGGTAAGAGTTGGGTAAGGGTTACGGTTAGGGTCGTCCCCAGGACCCCACTTACCTACTTACCCTTAGTTTAGAAAGTGGACATGGGGTTTTTACCGATGATGTATGTGTCTATGGGTTAATTGGCTTCAACAGTTAATAACGTCAATTAGTTATGGCTTCATTATGCCTAACAGTGAAAATGCCAAACCGACTTCATTGGCCATCCGGACACATGTTAATCAGGTGATACGTCATCGCAACGACACTATTTAATTTGTGTTGGCGCCGCTGCTGGAGCGTGTCGTCTCAGCCGGTCAGAGGAGAACGGACTCACTTCTACACCAACGTCACCATGCCTCCTTTCGAGAAACCACAACACCCGAAGCCCTTCAAACAAAGAAAGACCTTTGGTGACTTCTATTGCAAGATTAATGATTCGTTTGAATATGGGTGGGTTATGATGTTGGAATTGTTTAAGTCAATCATGTCGTCCATCTCTCCACAGCGACGAGAAAACAGGAGGTAGCAGGGATCCTGACCAAGTTTCCGACCAAAATTCCGGTAAGTGCGCGTTTCTTAGTCGTGATATTGAAGTTACAATAAGCTAAATTCGTTCTTTCTCTGAGTTGTTTGTGTCCTTAGGTTATTATTGAGAGGTATCAACGTGAGAAGTACCTACCCCCTCTGGATAAAACCAAGTTCCTGGTCCCACAAGAACTCTCCATGACCCAGTTTGTTACCATTATAAGGTGAGACTAAGAACAACTTTTCTGGAAGTATCATAAGTATAATTTTTGGTGTGTTAACGTGAAGGGAAGTTTAACAGTCACGCGTACAGTGTTTTTGGTTGACAGAACTCGTGCGTAATTTCAACACTTTCCAATCACCTGATTGGTGTCAGCCGCGAAACGGACGCTTTAATGACTTCCAAGTTTTACTGGATTGAATTGACGATGTTGGATGCATTCAGTTGGTCACGCGTTTTCAATACTTTACTCTCTCTGTTCTTTCAAAAACTTATGTAAAGTGACTCATGACAATGCCTTTGCGTTTCTGTGTATGAAGTCAGATTTATTTACGTTGATCCATGTTCAATGAACGTTACTTCCAATGTTCCGTTCACTCTTACGGTTCCAGATCCTTATCCTAAAAAATAACTGACTTAGAATTTCAATGCATGGCAATTTAACGGCTATAAACAGTTTTTCGTCAGTAAAAACTCGGTTTTAACGTCGCTCTTATTTCGTTTCAGGAACCGCATGTCTCTGATGCCCAGCCAAGCCTTCTACCTCCTCATCAACAGTAACGGTCTGGCCAGCATGTCGCTCACCATGGCGCAGGTCTACAAGGACCACAAAGACGAGGACGGCTTTCTCTACATGACTTACGCCTCACAAGAAATGTTTGGTCATAGCTTTTGAAATACTTGAGAAATCTTAGATGGAAATACACTGCAGTGATATTTCACATGACTCCTTGGCTTTCTGCAGGCCCAGTAAGTGAGATCTCACTCTTTGACATGATGTACATAAAATAAGATTTGTATATAATTTTAATATTTCTCTGTAGGCTAAATGTTTGTATATTCTGTATTTTTAATCTGAAGGAGGTAATAAATGTTGTTTAACTATACTTCTGACTTGTGCTTTGTAAGCCTCTCTGAGTCCAATGCTTTACTAGTCTGATGTTGGTTAATGTTTGGTCAAGGTTTGAAGGCCCAGTGAGTCCCCTTAGCATCTCCTGTGACTAAGTGGAGCCCTTGGGGTGACCCAACCACTGACCCAACACTTTAGCATGACGACTTGCCTCCTCCACTCTCCTCTTCACAATAGAGGAGGATATGGAAGAGAGAAACCTAGATCTTCTCCTCCAAGGCATTCGGGGGTGGAGGACGGCAGAGAGGACATGAGGTGTCGCCTTCCCAACAGTTTAGAAATGACCTTTAACTGGTCGACATCTCAACTTCAATGCGGTGACGTCAGTCGGGTCATCCCATGCATCCTGACTGACATTTCCTCATGCGTTGCGCCTGTACAGAACAGATTTCGTCTTGTTTTGGAGCAATGCTGCCATCAGGCAGGGGGGTCATACCGCAGGGAGAACAAAGCCCATGGAATGTTCCGATAGGCTGAATGCTAAGTGGGATGCTTGGGAAGATCCAACTCTGTCCCTTTGAAAGGGTTGGGTTGAGGGTAGGGTCATCCCAAGGATCCCACTTAGCATCTACTGTACCATGAAGAAATTCCTGTATAAATAATGCACTTGTGAATTCCCCTACACAGATTTAACAGCGCAGGAGTGGTCTGCAATGGGCTCTTACACCGGTTGTGTGCTTTGTTTTAAATGTGTAGCAGTTAACAACTTCACGCTGAGGGAGAAATGGGACTGTTGACCGCTGTTAAATGGAGCATCTGTTCTTTCACAACACTAAGAACAGCGCAGCCCTCTGACTGGCTTAACTGTTAGATTGTTTCATGCATATGTTTTACTTGTTTGTAAAATAATCAGTTGTGTCAAATATAGTAAAAGAGAAGTGATATAATTTAGGAAACGAACAACCAAGTTTGTTATTCTTAAATGACTGAATAGTTTATAATTTAATAACAAACATTATGGATGTTGCCTCTGGGGGTGTTCTTGAGCCAAATTAACAAATACAACTTCTGGAGTGTGTCTTTAACTCTGAGGGAAATGATGGGTCTTGTGAAGGGATCTCTGTGACAGATGTTCCTCGGAAACCTCAGTTTTGCGTTGCGCTCCTCATTTTTGATTCTGACATAAGTTGGAAACTCAGGAATCGTCTTAGGAAAACAACTCCCAGTCAGAAATGTCCTATTTCCACGGAGAACTCCAGCTACCCTACAAATTAAGAAGAGGGAACTATTCCTTTGAATTGTTTTTTCACTAAATCTTTAGTTTGTTGCATTGCAGGGTGTCTCGAGCGATAATTAGGTAAACATGTATATTTTAACTTTAGTCCAACCCAGCTACCACATAATTCAATAAGCCTGTTTCCCCATGATGCACAGTGTAAACATGACACTGTATTGTGAGATTTAGGGGGTTAGGGGTGCCTTGATTCTGACATACATAAAGGTATGTTGCAGTATATGTATTATCGATATCAGAGTTTCGTTTACAGCAGAAATGTCTCTCTGGCCTCTTAGTGGCTCACTCACTGCCTGAGAAAGTGCCAATTCCAAGCCGGTAAATTCCACCCATTCTCTGGTGTAGGAAATTCAGAAACACTCAGATGAGCCAGGGCTCAAGATCATTGATCCTGTCGAGGGACACATTGGAGATCCTGGATCTGTCTGAAGTGGAAATTCTGGATCTGTCAACATGTATTGATATCATAAATCATAAAATATATCAACGTGTGATATCATAAATCATAAAATATATCAACGTGTGATATCATAAATCATTGTTTCTCAGTATCTCTGTGCGTCATTATAAATGGGGGTTGGTCCGAAAGAGAGAAAGTGGAGTCTGATTGGCCCGGAGGCAGGCCCGGAGGCAGGCCCGGAGGCAGGCCCGGAGGCAGGCCCGGAGGCAGGCCCGGAGGCAGGCCCGGAGGCAGGCCCGGAGGCAGGCCCGGAGGCAGGCCCGGAGGCAGGCCCGGAGGCAGGCCCGGAGGCAGGCCCGGAGGCAGGCCCGGAGGCAGGCCCTTGGCTTTCTCTTCTCTTGCTCTGTTACGTGGGCGACTTTCACCCTGTTGTGTTTTGGTCCTGCTAGCTTTCTATTTCCCTGTCTGTTTCCCTTTCCCCCTATTTCCCTTATCTGTTTTTATGTATGTATTATTCTTTGGATTTTATTGTTTCGTGTGAATCACATTGTGTTGCATCTGTGTATGAAATGTGTTTTATGAATAAAGTTTGAGTTGACTATCAATCTCTCTCCCAGTCCAACACTCAACACTGCCCCCTGTTGGACAATCACACACACACACACACACACAGACACAGTGCAACTAAACATGAACCCACGTGGATAACGTTTTGGTGGTAGTTTTTCGTGGAAAGGATCGCTAACCCTAACCCTAATGTAAGTACCTCTTCGACGTGTCTGTCCTAACAAGTCGGCACCGTGTGATCCCGTCGTCTCTGCCGTCCGTGTGTCTCTACCTCCCGAGCTCCTGCTGATACACACCAGGCCTCTTCGAAGCCTGGGACTCAATTAGACTTCTGTCCGGGGATCAGCACCTCGGCCTGGGTATTCTCACAGCATTACACACGTGTTTTTCTTCCGGTCACAAACGTATTCTACACTAGGGAACAATAGCAAGAGGGCTCAACCTCGTACATTTGGTTTGCCATTATAAGTGAATATTTCTGTCAGTTTGACTGTTTAATAAGTCTCTTGTAAATAGTCCTTTTTATCAAACGTGTGTTGTTGTCAGACACGGTCGCCGGGTCCAGCTCGGATATGAATCTTCATTTTTAAACTAATAACATGTCTGGTGTTGACGGTGAAAGGCCCTTAGTTCAGCACTCCTCACAGAGAAGACGTGCGGTCAAGCACGCTGGTCACAGAGCTCGTCTCCGACTTAAAAGACAGTCACAACTTTTACATTTACATTTCTGGCATTTAACAGACGCTTTTATCCAAAGAGACTTACAACAAATCCATTTGTTTAAGTAAATGAATCATCTATCCAACAGTCATCATAAGACACAGTAATCAATGCTCACCAGGGGCCATAGGCAGTCGTAGTGCCAGTAGGCTATTTTTTATTTATTTAAAATATATATATATATATTAGCAGGAGAGAACTTGTGCAGGGGATGAAGAGGTCTCAAGAGTTGGGGTTAGGGTTAGTACAGGAGTTAGGGTTAGTACAGGGGGGTAGTGGGGGTGAAGAGGTCTCAAGGGTTAGGGTTAGGGTTAGTACAGGGGGGGGAGTGGGGGTGAAGAGGTCTCAAGGGTTAGGGTTAGTACAGGGGGGGGAGTGGGGGTGAAGAGGTCTCAAGAGTTGGGGTTAGGGTTAGTACAGGGGGGGGAGTGGGGGTGAAGAGGTCTCTAGGGTTAGGGTTAGTACAGGGGGGGGAGTGGGGGTGAAGAGGTCTCAAGGGTTAGGGTTAGTACAGGGGGGGGAGTGGGGGTGAAGAGGTCTCAAGAGTTGGGGTTAGGGTTAGTACAGGGGGGGGAGTGGGGGTGAAGAGGTCTCAAGAGTTGGGGTTAGGGTTAGTACAGGGGGGGGAGTGGGGGTGAAGAGGTCTCTAGGGTTAGGGTTAGGGTTAGTACAGGGGGGTAGTGGGGGTGAAGAGGTCTTAGGAAGGACTGTTAAGATGTAGCCTGAAGAGATGGGTTTTTAATCTACGGTGGAAGATCGGTAGTGACTCTGCAGTCCTGACAGCAGTGGGAAGCTCGTTCCACCAGCGGGGCGCCAGGACAGTGAAAAGCCGTGACCGAGTGGAGCGGCTGCTGCATCCGCGTAGAGGCGGCGGTGCCAGGCGGGCAGCCGAGGTGGACGAGCGGAGTGATCTTGCAGTTTGGGGGTTGACCATTGGTTGCAAGTAGACAACACAACTTGTGTGTTTCGGGAGTCTTTGGCTTGGTGTGTCAGGCAGCAGAGCAGGTCCATCCTCTGGGTCCAGCTGTGTGGTTCTGATCCAGAACTGAGGTTCCCCTCAGCTCTCATAATGTTGTTACCCGTTGAACTAAGCCAGTCTGAAGCACAATGCATTAACATCTTCATGTCAGACCAACCTCTGTGTTCACTGGTTTGATTTTCATACTTCTTGTCACACTTATCTTGTTTGCTCCCCATCGCTGGGTGTGGTGAAAACCCAGTTCCTAATGCTTAGCCTGATTAGCATGTCTGCTAACAGCCGAACCCCTCTTCTCCTTCCAGTTGAGAATGTTCCCCGTGGGCCAGGAACCAAGGGCGAAGCGCAAACGGAACACAGGGCCGTCTGCCGCCGGGCCGGGCCCGGGTAAGACGCTGGTGAAGAGCCAAGGTTTGTCAAGCGAAGACCCAGGCAGCAGCGAACAGGAAGACTCTGAGTTGGAGAGAAACTTTGCCCTGCTCAGCAAGAAGGGAGAGAGGGAACAGTCTGGAGGCAAAGGAGAGGAGGAGGAGGAGGAGGAGTCTGGGAGTGAAGAAGAAGAAGAAGAAGAAGAGGAGGAGGAGGGCGAAAGTGACGGAGAGGAAGAGGGGGGTAGTGTGAGTGATGGAGAGGAAGAGGCTCTTGGTGGCAGTGAGGAAGATGATGATGATGATGAAGAACAGGGATCAGACGGCGACAGTGGGGACTCTGATGATGATGATGGACAGCCTGACAGAGGAGGAGAAATACAAACAGAAGATGACATTAAAAAAGGTAGAGGGAAACTAGCCAACACACTGTACCATGGATCTGATCTGAATGCATAACGTGTACATTGATACAGAGTCTAACTCTCTCTCTACCTTCCCTACCCTCTCTCTCTCTCTCTCTACCTTCCCTACCCCCCTCTCTCTCTCCCTCTCTTTCTCTCTCTCTCTCTCTCTCTCTACCTTCCCTACCCCCCTCTCTCTCTCCCTCTCTTTCCCTCTCTCTCTCTCTCGCTCTCTACCTTCCCTACCCCCCCCTTTCTCTCCCCCTCCCTCTTTCTCCCTACTCCCCCCCCCCTCTCTCTCTTCCTCTCCCCCCATCTCTCTCTCTCCCCCCCCCCCCCCCCCCCCCCCCTCCCGTGGACAGAGTTGTCGACCATGTCGTTTGAGGAGGTTCTGAAGCTGCGTAGCCAGGTAGGCACCAAGGTGTATGACCAGGCGGCCTACGGGTCCACCCAGGCCCCGCCCCGCCCCGCCACCAAGAAACGCCTCAACAAGAACAGGTAACCACCTGCACAGGTGTCTAATGGCCACCATCTTGGCCAGGGCTCCCTAAACAAAATACAGGATTTATTTCAAGGGACTTCCTGCTGAAAGCCCTACTTGACTAATTCCCGCCTGAAAACCAGACCCAGACTAAACTCCTTCTAACATTAGAAATATGATGATCACATGCAGAAGCAGGATGCCATTTGATAGGGAACACCTTGAAGGTTTGTGTGGATATGATCAGATCATAGTTCAGAATGACATAGTACACATGACAAGGAGATAAAGTCATCAATAATTAAATGAATACTCAAATTAAAACTGAATTTGGGCCCAATTATAGGCCCATCCGGCTTAAGAGGTTAAAAAAAACAAAGATAGATAGATTATTATTTTTTACATCTTGTTTTAGGTACTTTATTGATCCCTGAGGGGAACTGACCGAAGGGGTTAAATGCAGATTTAAACACCTAGATGTTCAGATGTCAGGTTCGACCTGCGTCAGGGAGTCTGATGTTGCTGCCATGATGATGTGTGGTGGTCATGTGACATGCCAGTAACACGTGAATGCTCTTCGTCAGGCCCATGGAGATGTCCTCCAAGAGACACGCCCCTTTCCTGAGGCAGGTCGTACCGGTCAAGAAAGCGGTAAGAGACTTCCGGAAGCATTTTTCACTCAAAGTATCGTAATAATCCTGCTGAAGTTGAGCGTTCTCTGTGTTGTTACCTGGATACAGGGGAGACTCTGACTCTTCAACAGCACGACAACCATCAACATTAAAATCTAATCAAAAGATAATAATAACAATAACGTGAGGTGTTATACAGGGAATTGATTTTTTTATTTTATTTTATCTTATTTAACCTTTATTTTTACTGGGAAAACACACTTTTGCAGGTGCACCCTGTCCATAATATTTACACAATAACATAACAACAACACATATGAAATCCAACCCAGTTACATCCAGGTGACCAGCTTAGTCATGTTCTTATCATGGCATTTAACAGACGTCTTTATCCAAAGAGACTTACAACAAATACATTTGTTTAAGTAAGTGAATCATCTATCCATCAGTCATCAGAAGATAAAGTAATCAATGCTCAGACCAGGGTTAGGGGTTCGGGCCATAGGCAGTCACAATGCTAGAACAATTATTATTTATTTATGTTAACAGGAGAGAAACTTGTACAGGGGGGTAGTGGGGGAGAAGAGGTCTTTACGGTTAGGGTTAGGGTTAGTACAGGGGGGTAGTGGGGGTGAAGAGGTCTTTACGGTTAGGGTTAGTACAGGGAGGTAGTGGGGGTGAAGAGGTCTCTAGGGTTAGGGTTAGGGTTAGTACAGGGGGGTAGTGGGGGTGAAGAGGTCTTTACGGTTAGGGTTAGGGTTAGTACAGGGAGGTAGTGGGGGTGAAGAGGTCTCTAGGGTTAGGGTTAGTACAGGGGGGTAGTGGGGGTGAAGAGGTCTCTGGGGTTAGGGTTAGGGTTAGTACAGGGGGGTAGTGGGGGTGAAGAGGTCTCTGGGGTTAGGGTTAGGGTTAGTACAGGGGGGTAGTGGGGATGAAGAGGTCTCTAGGGTTAGGGTTAGGGTTAGTACAGGGGGGTAGTGGGGGAGAAGAGGTCTCTAGGGTTAGGGTTAGTACAGGGGGGTAGTGGGGGTGAAGAGGAGGGACCGTTAAGATGGAGCCTGAAGAGATGGGTTTTCAATCTACCGCGGAAGATCGGTAGTGACTTTGTTTAGTCTCTGTAGGCATGTTTAGTCATGTTTAGTCTCTGTAGTCATGTTTAGTCATGTTTAGTCTCTGTAGTCATGTTTAGTCTCTGTAGGCATGTTTAGTCTCTGTAGTCATGTTTAGTCATGTTTAGTCTCTGTAGTCATGTTTAGTCCCTGTAGTCATGTTTAGTCCCTGTAGTCATGTTTAGTCCCTGTAGTCATGTTTAGTCATGTTTAGTCATGTTTAGTCCCTGTAGTCATGTTTAGTCATGTTTAGTCCCTGTAGTCATGTTTAGTCTCTGTAGTCATGTTTAGTCCCTGTAGTCATGTGTAGTCAGGTTCTCTTGCTAGGTGCTGCGTTGTTGAGGAGCTAGCTGCCCTGACACTGCCATCCCAGTGTCTATGCCTGGATTCTGCCATCCCAGTGTCTATGCCTGGATTCTGCCATCCCAGTGTCTATGCCTGGATTCTGCCATCCCAGTGTCTATGCCTGGATTCTGCCATCCCAGTGGATTCTGTGCCAAATGAAGGTTGATTTGATTTGATGTTTGGTCTCTTCCAGGTGTTGAGAGACCCGCGTTTCGACGACCTGTCAGGTGACTACAAGCCGGAGATCTTTGAGAAGACCTACAGGTTCGTCAACGACATCAAACAGCGGGAGAGAGAGGTGAGGAGACGCTGCTATAACCATACCCTGATAACTCCATACCCTGATAACTCCATACCCTGGTAACTCCATACCCTGATAACTCCATGCCCTCTAACTCCATACCCTGGTAACTCCATACCCTGATAACTCCATACCCTGATAACTCCATACCCTGATAACTCCATACCCTGGTAACTCCATACCCTGATAACTCCATACCCTGATAACTCCATGCCCTCTAACTCCATACCCTGGTAACTCCATACCCTGATAACTCCATACCCTGATAACTCCATGCCCTCTAACTCCATACCCTGGTAACTCCATACCCTGGTAACTCCATACCCTGGTAACTCCATACCCTGATAACTCCATACCCTGGTAACTCCATACCCTGGTAACTCCATACCCTGATAACTCCATACCCTGATAACTCCATGCCCTCTAACTCCATACCCTGATAACTCCATACCCTGGTAACTCCATACCCTGGTAACTCCATACCCTGATAACTCCATACCCTGATAACTCCATGCCCTCTAATTCCATACCCTGATAACTCCATACCCTGATAACTCCATACCCTGATAACTCCATACCCTGGTAACTCCATACCCTGGTAACTCCATACCCTGATAACTCCATACCCTGGTAACTCCATACCCTGATAACTCCATACCCTGATAACTCCATACACTATGGTAACTGGAGACACTTGTGTTTCGGTCTTTCAACCGTTATTTAAGAAGGTTTTTCAGAATGTTAGAAGGTGTTTCCGTGGTGATTAGGCTCTCATGTTAACATGCATGGAAATCGGGATTTGTTCGGTTGCCCTCAGGAATGGATGTACTGTGATAACATGATTTTAAACTAGATAAACATCCTGTTGTTGTGGTGGTGGTGGTGGTGGTGGTGGTGGTGGTGGTGGTGGTGGTGTAGGTGGTGCAGAAGAAGCTGACGAAGGCAACAAGAGTCAACCAGAAAGAGAAACTTCAGTTCCTGTTGAAGAGAATGGTGAGTCTACGACTAGTCTTTCCACTACCACTGTCTTTCTCTTTTCTGATTGATATTTTCTGATAGGTGTTTTCTGATGGGTATTTTAAGAAGCAGACAGTATTGATGTGTCAGAATTTTCGAATCACCTTCCTCCCTGTGGTGTGTGTGTGTGTGTGTGTGTGTGTGTGTGTGTGTGTGTGTGTGTGTGTGTGTGTGTGTGTGTGTGTGTGTGTGTGTGTGTGTGTGTGTGTGTGTGTGTGTGTGTGTGTGTGTGTGTGTGTGTGTGTGTGTGTGTGTGTGTGTGTGTGTGTGTGTGTTCCTGTGTGCAGGAGAACCAGGAGAGGGCGAGGAAGAGCAGAGAGCAGCAGAGGGAGAAGGAAGTGGAGTGGAAGAGGAAACAGAGAGAGATGGCAGGAGAGGGACTCACGCCTTTCTTCCTCAAGAAATGTAAGTGGATACTGCCACCTAGTGTACAAAATATGTAAAACGTCCTAAAACCACACTAAATAGACAACACATCAATCAACGCTTTATGTGCCATACAACCAGATTGTTAGGAATGTGTTGTTTTATCACACATACACACACACACACGCTCTTCCACAGGGAGATCAGAGCACAGGGTCAGCTGTAGTTCAGCACCCCTGGAGCAGTTAGGGGTTAAGTGCCTTGCTCAAGGGCACAACGGCAGTGGTAGGAGCCTTAGATATGATGTCAGTAACCCTCCAGTCACCAGCTCACATCCACCTCCCTCCTGGGGTAGGGATCTAACCAGCGACCTGCTGATGGCTGGCTGGCCTCTCTAACCTCTGACCTCTAGGCTACCTGCCGCATTTGATGAGTACACACAAAATGGCTCCTACAGTAGTCGTACTAGTGTCTCCTTAACCCTCTCCTCCTCCTCCTCCTCCTCTCTGTTTAACCCTCTCCTCCTCCTCCTCTGTTTAACCCTCTCCTCCTCCTCCTCCTCTGTTTAACCCTCTCCTCCTCCTCCTCTGTTTAACCCTCTCCTCCTCCTCCTCCTCCTCCTCTCTGTTTAACCCTCTCCTCCTCCTCCTCCTCTGTTTAACCCTCTCCTCCTCCTCCTCCTCTCTGTTTAACCCTCTCCTCCTCCTCCTCCTCCTCTGTTTAACCCTCTCCTCCTCCTCCTCCTCCTCCTCTCTGTTTAACCCTCTCCTCCTCCTCCTCCTCTCTGTTTAACCCTCTCCTCCTCCTCCTCCTCCTCCTCCTCCTCTGTTTAACCCTCTCCTCCTCCTCCTCCTCCTCTCCTAGCTGACAAGAAGAAGATGGAGCTAGCAGAGAAGTACCAGGATCTGAAGAAGAGCGGCAAGCTGGACAACTTCCTGTCCAAGAAGAGGAAGAGGAATGCTGGCAAGGACCGCAGGAAGCTGCCGTTTCAGCACAAAGGCCAGTAAACGACAGACCCAGAGAACGCCGGACCAGGAGAGCGACAGACCCAGAGAACGCCAGACCCAGAGAACGCCAGACCCAGAGAACGCCAGACCCAGGGAACGACAGACCCAGGGAATGACAGACTGGGAGAGTGACAGACCCGGGACACTTTGCCACCGTCTCCAGAAAGCCATGTGGTTGTGTTGATGAACTCAGGGGGGGTTTTGTCTTCAGATCCACGTTCTGAGAGATGGTCATGGTCAGGGAAGGGTGACCTGTGACCCCCTCACTGTAATCTCTGACCAGGACTCTCTACAGACCACACTGCAGATTGTGTGTGTCTGTTTTCTGTGTGTTGAGTTGAGATGTAACCGTCGGTAACATGTTACTGCTGAAGAACTAATTCCTATTAAATATGTACATCATTGATTTCTGTCATTGAGTCCCGAAGGCTTGTCTCATCCACATAGATATAGAACACTAGTTAGGAAGATCAGGATTATGTTATTCTATTGCATATTGTTGATTGTTTGACTGCTTTTTTTTTGTTGTTGTTGAGTTTTTGTCTCCCTGTTGAAGAGTTGCGTTTCGTTGCATCATAAACCCTGCATCCTCTGCATATGACAATTAAAACGTTGAACTTTGTGGGTTCTCCCCAGAGAACGGTGTGTTTCTGCACCACACTGTGAACTTGGCGGCGGCCACCATGGAAACATTTCACGTCAAATTAAACGATATATTTAATAACGACAGAGTAACTATCTTTGATTGCCAACAACATCGCTGTTGAAAGCGTTAGGACGTTCCTCAGTGAATTCAGCGTTTTAGCGGTATTTTGACGTCAATAAAGGTGAGTCGGGGTTTTGATGATGCGATCCAGCGCCACGCTGTTCTGGGGAGAACCCTGCTGATGGCTCCAGTGTTCTGCCTCTGGGTTTGTCGTCCTGTCTGTCGGGACAGTCACAGGTGTACCAGAGAGCACCACTGGGGGGCGCTGTTGAGCTGAGTGTTGGAAAGCCTCTCAGAGATGGCGGTGGATGTATGCATATGTATTCAGGTATGCCTTCTCTCTCTCTCTCCCTCTCCCTCTCCCTCCTCACGGTGGGTCAGGTTATTAGGACATCACAGTGGTGTTGTGTGGGAGATCCTGGCCTTTGTTCTTGCTCAGCATTAACTCCCTTTATGAATCACCTAGCGCTGGGTCACTCAGGCGTGTTAGTGCTGGGCTAGAGCAGCTCTCCTCACCACTCCAAAGAACCCGTGGAAAACCCAGATGATGCCCAAGGCCTCATTAAGTCCTCTACAATTAGTCTTAGTTGGCAGTACACACACGCGAACACACACACATGCGCGAACACACACACATGCACACACGCTAATGTTCCTTGGTTTGTTCTGTATAATGACTTAACAGACGACACCTTTTGCAATATTAATCTGGTGTAATTTGCTGCATATGTATTCAGGTATCGTAGTCTTCCCTGTCTCTCTCAGGAGGAATCTAGTCTAACATTTGAGATAGGGCCTGTGTCTCTCTCTCTCTCTCTCTCTCTCTCTCTCTCTCTCTATCTCTCTCTTTCTCTCTCTTTCTCTCTCTCTCCCTCTCTATCTCTATCTCTCTCTGTCTCTGTTAAATTCCCTCTCTCTTTCTCACTCTTTCTCCCCCTGTCTCTCTCTCTCTCTCTCTCTCTCCCTGTCTCTCTTCCTCCTATTCTCTCTATCTTTTTCTCTCTCTCTCTCTCTCTCTCTCTCTCTGTCTCTCTCTCTCCCTGTCTCTCTTCCTCCTATTCTCTCTCTCTCTCTGTCTCTGTTAAATTCCCTCTCTCTATCTTTCTCTCTCTCTCTCTCTCTCTCTCCCTGTCTCTCTTCCTCCTATTCTCTCTCTCTCTCTCTCTCTCTCTCTCTCTCTGTCTCTGTTAAATTCCCTCTCTCTATCTTTCTCTCTCTCTATCTCTCTCTCTCTCTCTCTCTCTCTCTCTCCCTCTCTCTCTCTCCCTGTCTCTCTTCCTCCTATTCTCTCTCTCTCTCTCTCTCTCTCTCTCTCTCTCTCTCTCTCTCCCTCTCTCTCTCTCCCTGTCTCTCTTCCTCCTATTCTCTCTCTCTCTCTCTCTCTCTCTCTCTCCCTCTCTCTCTCTCTCTCTCTCTCTCTCTCTTCTCTCTCTCTCTCTCTCTCTCCCTCCATCTCTGCCTCTGTGCTGGTTTCATATTGCTTCGTGTGACTCATATTTAAGTCCCTGCTGAGGAGATTTTTTCTCCACACTTTTCTCTCCAACCCCCTTTTCACATTCTAATGAACCAACAGGCTCTGCGGAAAAGGCTTTTTTCATCTTTAAGTAATTAATGAAACGGAATACAATATTGAGCTTCAGAAACCCTATCTCTGCCAGCCGTTTGTCTGAGCTTGGCCAGAGAAATGATGTCAAGTCAGCTTGGGTTTGGATCCAGCTAGCCTCTCTGGAGCACAGTGTAGCTGACATGACAGGAGAACAGCATGTACACCAGGGGAGGCTGGCAGAGGTAGAAATCGGAGGACGGGCTCATTGTAATCCATGGAAGCACACTAAAACACACTTGATACCATTCCTCATTCCGTTATCATGCATTACAATGAGCCCGTCCTCCGATTTCTACCTCCGCCAGCTTCCCCTGGTGGAGTGCGTTAGGGGGTGGTATGAGTGGTTGTTATTCAAGGCGGCGGGGGGGGGGGGGCGCGGGGGGGGGGCGGTGGGGTGGGGGGGCGGGAGCTGCAAGGCCAGCCGCTGCTCAAGGCTCTGCATCCCCAGGCTCCCATTAGACTGACTCAGAACAATACCAGCTCTCTCTCTTGTCCTCACAACACTGAGAGAGGGAGGGAGAGGGAGGGAGGGAGAGAGGGAGGGAGGGAGGGGAAGGGAGAGGGAGGGAGGGGAGGAGAGAGGGAGAGAGGGAGGGAGGGAGGGGAAGGGAGAGGGAGGGAGGGGAGGAGAGAGGGAGGGAGGGAGGGGAAGGGAGAGGGAGGGAGGGAGGGAGGGAGGGGGAGGGAGAGGGAGGGAGAG
>NW_028153244.1:40000-46373 GCF_951799395.1 Argentina silus
ACATGAACCGAGGTCTGTGAAATGTCTGTCTTTGAAGAAATATCTCCTTTCAGCAGAGAGATAGTATCTCCCTTGTTAATCTCCACAGACCTTTGCCTGCTAGAGCTGAGTCTCTAAAGGTTGGCAGACAGACGTCAGGGTTTAGTTGGACCAGCTCCATGCATTTGATACAGGTTTGTTTTTGTACAGACATACAAGTCTGTTTATTGCATTATTTTCTTCAATCATATTTTGTTGACTACAGTGAGCGTTTGGTCATTTCTTTGTTGTGTGATCATTAAGGAGTGGCTGAAGACGTCTTTGTATGTGTCAGTTTGACATGAAGAAGCAAACTTAAAAAGTTAAACTCTGTCTTTTTGCCTTCTAGAAATGAAAACTATGAGATGAAAACATGTGTTTGCAGGACTCTCCTATCAAAGACAATACTGCAGGACTCTCCTATCTAGTAAAGACAATTCCTAGAAATTATGAATAATGACAATAATAATAAAATAAAATAATAATTATAATAATCAAACAGCCACTATCAGTAACACTTCCTATTAAAGCACAGAAAACGCATGGTAATAACATGTTAACAATAACTACACTTTATTCTGTGCTGTACTAGGAAATGTTGTCCAGTTACCATGGAGACCAAAGCAAAACATTTCTGTTAAAACACTTTTTACTGCGACAACTTCATAATACTAGGCTGAAGATGATAAAACAAGATTATAACAAAGTTTAGAGTACAAATGTGATTTATTCTTCAATATTTTAATTGTTCTTTGTTACTAAGCCCCCTCTTTCAGTGTCAGATGTGGGTTGTTCTCTAGTTATTGAACTTGGTAAAACAAACACAACTAATGCACAGAAAAACAAAACACAACAAAATCCTCAAATAAACAATCCACCATTCATTGTTCCAAAACAACAACATCATATAAAAATAAACATCTTTTTCAATCTTTAATTAGGTTTTTTTTCTTCTTCTCCATTTGAGAATGACTCTGTATACCATGCAATTACCACATCACTCAGTTACAACATGTTAACACAATGTTGTTACTATAGTAATTACACTGTTATTACACAAGTATAGGGGCAACTTAGTGCATCTGTTCTGTTCTTACAGGGTTGGAATTACAGGACGGTTTGGGGGGTTAATGACCCCCCCCCCCTCCCATGAGAATTTAAATATCAGTGAGAGCCCCCCCCCTAAAAAAGTCTAAATGATCGTTGGGCCCCCATAAGAGTCGCTGGGTAACTGGACCCGTGGTTCTCACCCGAACCTCTGCCACGTCTGCTCACCCTCCCTGCCACTGACACACTTGGTGAACAACAAGTTAATACCATGTAGTTACTACAGTAGTTACATTGTTATAACACAGGCATAAGGGCCTTATCCGACCCTGTGTCACGTCTGCTCCCCCACTCTGTCGCAGACCGCCTCCACGTCTTCCGGCAGCGACGTGAAGTCCTGGACCACCACCTGGGGGGGCACGTGCACGGGCACCGCTATGGGTGCCACCGCTGTTGCATGATGGGAGTTGGAGTTCTTCTGCATCTCCGCCCCGAGGATGATAGGCGGGGCTTGCCGGAGCTGCCTCCTGTACTGGACGAAGCTGCAGGTCTTCAGGACCAGGGAGAGGACGTTCTTGCCCATCATGATCCCCGACACGCGCTCGTCCCGGTACAGGAGCATGTTGGCGCCCCGGATGAACAGCGTCACCACGTTGACGGTGACCAGGCTGAGCAGCGGGTACAGCAGCATCTTGTGCGGTACGATGTTAACTCCTTGCATGCTGATCTCGCTCAGGGACACGCAGGGCAGGACGAGCAGCAGGATGTAACAGTAGAAGAACATGAGGCCCTCCACCCACAGGGGGAGCCCTTTCCTCTGGGGCTCCCACAGGTTGGCCTGGACGTCCAGCAGGTCCAGCAGGTCCACCACCACCCAGAACAGACGGCTGCGAAGCTCCTCCTTCTTCTTGTGCGGACGCACGTACTCCATGTGGTCGATGGCGGCCAGTGTGACGAAGACCACGGGGACGCACACGGAGAGGAGCAGCGTCAGGGCCTTCCTCGCCACGCCTCCGTCCCCACCCCCGTCCCCGGCCACGACCCCCGTCCCCACCCCCCTCCCGTCCGCGGCCTTGTAGTTCTGGTAGACGAAGTAGACCTTGATCTCCAGGACGAACACGTAGAAGAACCAGAGGATCATGGCGTGGCCACGCTTGGCGGTCCGAACCTCGGCGCCGACCCACACCGCCACGTAGCGCAGCACGATGAGGAAGCACACGTCGCCCACCAGAACCATGATGCACACACCGATCTTGCCAGGGCCCTGGGTCTGCTCCACCAGGTAGGCGTCCAGCAGGGCCATGCTGATCACAATCAGCAGGGACGACAGGCACACGTGGGGCTTGTTGGCCGGAGGAGGAGGAGGAGGAGGAGGAGGAGGAGGCATGGCTGATGAGGCTGGAGAGAGAGATCAGAGAAGGGGGTTAGAACTCGTTCATGTGTCTGGAGAAAACGCTGGCGGTACGTAGACCCGGATACAGTCAATAGAAGAGAAAAGATGGTACGCGATTAACTTCTGTTGCACTAGTAACTGAAAACGTTTATTCCATATTTCGGTAATTCCGTGTTCCTAGACAACACAATAAAGACCTGTTCCTAGACAACACAATAAAGACCTGTTCCTAGACAACACCATCAATAAAGACCTGTTCCTAGACAACACAATAAAGACCTGTTCCTAGACAACACAATAAAGACCTGTTCCTAGACAACACCATCAATAAAGACCTGTTCCTAGACAACACAATAAAGACCTGTTCCTAGACAACACAATAAAGACCTGTTCCTAGACACCATCAATAAAGACCTGTTCCTAGACACCATCAATAAAGACCTGTTCCTCGACAGTGTTGAGGGAGGAGAAGAGGCTACTGCCCCAGCTTGGACAACGGAAATACAACATTTGAAAGAAAAGGGTCTGTGTAGCAGGGAAAAGCTGTTTTTATAATGAAGTTGAGGCCAGCTAGCGCCTGTATTCCTCCGGTTGGGTCCCTTAGCTGTGTCCTAGTACCACCAGTTGTTGGGATAGATATGGGCCAATCAGGGGAGGGCTTGTTCAAACTCAGGCCCCGCTGGCATGACAACAAAGCTCCTGTCAAACACCCAGCAGGAGGGGCCCCCTCCACCCGTCTGCATGCAGCCTGAACCAAGCAGCAGAGAGGACCGTCACACTGAGGAACTAACCTAAACTATAAACCGTACATCTTAACTAGCTCCTAACCTATAAACCTCTCTAACTGTATATCTTAACTAGCTAGTAACCTATCTACCTCTAACTGTATATCTTAACTAGCTATTAACCTATAAACCATCTTAACTAGCTATTAACCTATAAACCATCTTAACTAGCTAGTAACCTATAAATCATCTTAACTAGCTATTAAGCTATAAACCATCTTAACTAGCTATTAAGCTATAAACCATCTTAACTAGCTAGTAACCTATAAACCATCTAAACTAGCTAGTAACCTATAAACCATCTTAACTAGCTAGTAACCTATAAACCATCTAAACTAGCTAGTAACCTGTATACTCTCTAACTGTGTATCTTTGGGTCTATTTTCTATGAGACACTAATCCTCCAGGTCACTGATTTAGTCCTTATATCAGAAATGGAATGAGAGGAAAAAGGTTCACAGTCCACAGAAGAACGTAGACCTGCTGGTGTGTCTGTATACAGTCTCCTTAGGTCTGTTTCTGTCAGTCCACAGAAGAACGTAGACCTGCTGGTGTGTCTGTATACAGTCTCCTTAGGTCTGTTTCTATCAGTCCACAGAAGAACGTAGACCTGCTGGTGTGTCTGTATACAGTCTCCTTAGGTCTGTTTCTATCAGTCCACAGAAGAACGTAGACCTGCTGGTGTGTCTGTATACAGTCTCCTTAGGTCTGTTTCTGTCAGTCCACAGAAGAACGTAGACCTGCTGGTGTGTCTGTATACAGTCTCCTTAGGTCTGTTTCTGTCAGTCCACAGAAGAACGTAGACCTGCTGGTGTGTCTGTATACAGTCTCCTTAGGTCTGTTTCTATCAGACACTGCAGGCTATAGATTTGAACGGCGTGAAAAATAGTCATAGCGTGAACATTGTGTGTCTGAAATATTAGCGCTGTTTTCTGTTTTTCAAGGCAGCTGATGGCGTTTGACCTGCTTGTGGTCATGAACACACCTCTGCTAGCTCTTCTCCACCCACCTGAGATGATCTTCTGACCCGATGCCTCCAGGCTATGAATGCGGTGCTTACAGCGTCTCACCTTCTCTTCAGGCAACCAGCATCCAGAAAACAAACGTTCAAGTACTTTGAAACTGCATGTCTGTAAATATCTCTTTAGTTCAATTCTTCATGACACACTAACCCCCCCCCCCCCCCAAGTCATCCATTCAGTCCTTGTGTCATTGTGTCAGTATTTGCAATAACCATAAATTAGCCGGTTATTAATTTGATTTCCTTGTAATTCCACCAGCCACTGATAAAACGTTGTGTCTGTATTTGGTGGCTGCGGTATTGAATACTTCCTGGAAGCTTCTGTAATAGTTTGGAGCTGAGAGAGGAACAGACTTACGCTTTCCTCCACACTCATAATCAATCATACTGATCCGCTGCATTAAACTCTCTCCCGGATGCCAGTGTGGAGCTGCGGAGCCCGGCAGTAATTCCATCGGCCGCCTCTGAGGAGGAATTAGAAAGAGAACACATCACGTTAGCGTTTAATTCGATCCACAGCGGAACGCTCCGGCCGGTCCGTCGGTTGTACCGAAGTTGTAATCCCAACACTCCGCCGAAGTCGGTAGGAATGTCCCACAGTCCCACGAAAAGAAGAGGCAGGTTTTAAAAATAGGCTTGAATGTCAGCGATTCAACTTTCACTCCCGCTCTCTCTCTCTCTCTCTCTCTCTCTCTATCTTGCACGTCTGCGTTGACCCAAAAAACCCTCCCCCGCCTCTCCCCAGCCGAGCCGTGAGAGGGAAGGGAACCAGTGTTCAAAGACAACTAAGCAGGAGAGCAAAGTTTCCCTTTTAAGTGGAATCCCTGGAACTCATCCTCACGTCCTCTGATGGAATCCTTCCGACTTCAAAGAGCCGTGTTCCCCTCGACAACCAGACCATTGTCCCTCCCCCCCCTCGACAACCAGACCATTGTTCCCCCCCCCCCCCAACAACCGACGGTGTTGCTCAGCTTACAGCCCCAGGTGGATCCTCCAGGACAGAGAGGTTCTGATCAGAGATCTGGGGTAGAGATCAGTCTCCTACCGTGCGCTCCCTCTCTGTGCAGCCGTGAAGCTCTGAATGATGGGAGACCCTCCAGAGACACTTGTCATCACCCGCTCCTCCTCCTCCTCCTCCTCCTCCTTCTCCTCTTCCTCTCTGTAGTGACGGAGGAAGGACAGCATTAAGCCTGCTCTGGCTGGGTAGTGCCCTCCCCTCCCTCTCCTTCTCTCTCTCTCTCTCTTCTCTCAACCTCGTCTCTCTCTCTCTTCTCTCTCCCTCTCTCTCAATTTTCTCTCACTCTCTTCTCTTCTGTCTCTCTTTTTACTCTGTCTCTCTCTCGTGCGCTCGAGGTGCAGAATGTGGCTTTTCAAACGAGGTCTGCCCCCCCTCTCCTCTCCTCCTCCCTCCTCTTCTCTTCTGCCCCCCCTCTCCTCTCCTCCTCCCTCCTCTTCTCTTCTGCCCCCCCTCCTCTCCATCTCTCTCCTCTTCTCTTCTGCCCCCCCCTCTCCTCTCCTCCTCCCTCCTCTTCTCTTCTGCCCCCCCTCTCCTCTCCTCCTCCCTCCTCTTCTCTTCTGCCCCCCCTCTCCTCTCCTCCTCCCTCCTCTTCTCTTCTGCCCCCCCCTCTCCTCTCCTCCTCCCTCCTCTTCTCTTCTGCCCCCCCCTCCTCTCCATCTCTCTCCTCTTCTCTGCTGCCCCCCCTCTCCTCTCCTCCTCCCTCCTCTTCTCTTCTGCCCCCCCCTCTCCTCTCCTCCTCCCTCCTCTTCTCTTCTGCCCCCCCCTCCTCTCCATCTCTCTCCTCTTCTCTTCTGCCCCCCCTCTCCTCTCCTCCTCCCTCCTCTTCTCTTCTGCCCCCCCCTCTCCTCTCCTCCTCCCTCCTCTTCTCTTCTGCCCCCCTCTCCTCTCCTCCTCCCTCCTCTTCTCTTCTGCCCCCCCTCCTCTCCATCTCTCTCCTCTTCTCTTCTGCCCCCCCTCTCCTCTCCTCCTCCCTCCTCTTCTCTTCAGCCCCCCCTCCTCTCCATCTCTCTCCTCTTCTCTTCTGCCCCCCCCTCTCCTCTCCTCCTCCCCCCTCTCCTCTCCTCCTCCCTCCTCTTCTCTTCTGCCCCCCT
>NW_028153244.1:46573-49073 GCF_951799395.1 Argentina silus
GGCACTTGGCATCAATCCCTAACATGGAGCGGTTAAGACAGTTCCCCCCCCCTCCCCCTCCTCCCCCTCTCCCCCAGGGATACATCACTCCTCAATGTGATCTGGCAGGGTGTCAGGGGGTGTCAGGGGAGGAGGGGGGAGGAGGGGGGAGGAGAGGGGAGGGGGTCTGTCATTGGACGAGGGGGGAGGGGGTCTGTCATTGGACGAGGGGGGAGGGGGTTTGTCATTGGGCGAGGGGGGAGGGGGTCTGTCATTGGACGTGGGGGGTCCTGTCCTGTTCTGGTCTTGGTGGGGGGGGGAGGACTGCTACAGTACATCCAGGAGTACAGCAGACACACACACACACACACACACACACACACACACACACACAGACAAACACACACACACACACACACACACACACACAGACAAACACACACACACACACACAGACAAAAACACACACACACACACACACACACACACTTCATTGATCAGATTGATTTGTAGCCTTTCTCTCTACAGGGAAATCTCTCTACCATTATCAGCCCCCTCCTCTCCCCACACACACACACACACACACACACACGCACACGTGCACACACACACACACACACACACACACACACACACACACATACATACACATACAGTACCAGTCAAAAGTTTGGACACACCTTGCCAAGAGTGTGCAAAGCTGTCATCAAAGCCAAAGGTGCTACTTTGAAGAACCTAAAATATAAAACATATTCTGGTTTATTTAACACTTTTTTGTTTACTACATAATTCCATATGTGTTCCTTCATAGTTTTGATGTCTTCAATATTAATCTACAATGTAGAAAATAATAAAAAATAAAGAAAAACCATTGAATGAGAAGGTGTGTCCAAACTTTTGACTGGTACTGTACATACATATACACACACACACACACACACACACACACACACACACACACACACACACAAACACACACACACAGACACACACACATACACACACACACACACACACACACACTTACTTCTCACAGTCTCCATTACTCTAATGAAACGGGATGCAGATGCTTCTCAAATCTTATTATATCAAAGAGGCAATGAAGTCTGAAGGCATTAGAACACACACACACACACACACACACACACACACACACACACACACACACCACACCTCAACACACCACACACACACACACACACACCACACCTCAACACACCACACACACACACACACACACACACACACACACACACACACCACACCTCAACACACCACACACACACACACACACACCACACCTCAACACACCACACCACACACACACACACACACACACACACACACACACACACACACACACACACACACACACACACACACACACACCACACCTCAACACACCACACCACACACACACACACACACACACACACACACACCACACCTCAACACACACACACACACACACACACACCACACCTCACCACACCACACACACACACACACACACACACACACACCACACCTCAACACACCACACCACACACACACACACACACACACACACACACACACACACACACCACACCACACCTCAACACACCACACCTCACACACACACACACACACACACACACACACACACACACACACACACACACCACACCACACCTCAACACACCACACCACACACACACACACACACAAATACACACACACACACACACACCACACCACACACACACACCATACATCGCATGCATTGAGTTAAAATCACAACCGCTGCTCTGTGTTACATCTCTATTGTATTGTGTTACATCTCTATTGTATTGTGTTACATCTCTATTGTAATGTGTTACATCTCTATTGTATTGTGTTACATCTCTATTGTATTGTGTTACATCTCTATTGTATTGTGTTACATCTCTATTGTACTGTGTTACATCTCTATTGTACTGTGTTACATCTCTATTGTATTGTGTTACATCTCTATTGTATTGTGTTACATCTCTATTGTACTGTGTTACATCTCTATTGTACTGTGTTACATCTCTATTGTAATGTGTTACATCTCTATTGTACTGTGTTACATCTCTATTGTACTGTGTTACATCTCTATTGTAATGTGTTACATCTCTATTGTAATGTGTTACATCTCTATTGTAATGTGTTACATGGGGCATCAGGAGGCCGTTCTATTGGCTGAGTGGACGACCCATACTATAACAAGAGAGAGAGAGTGTGTGTGTGAGTGTGTGTGTGTGTCTGTGTGTGTGTGTGTGTGTGTGTGTGTGTGTGTGAGTGTGTGTGTGTGAGTGTGTGTGTGTGTGTGTGTGAGTGTCTGTGTGTGTGTGTGTGTGTGTGTGTCTGTGTGTGTGTGAGTGTGTGTGTGTGTGTGTGTGTGTGTGTGAGTGTGTGTGTCTGTGTGTGTGTGAGTGTGTGTGTGTGAGTGTGTGTGTCTGTGTGTGTGTGAGTGTGTGTGTGTGTGAGTGTGTGTGTGTGTGTGAGTGTGTGTGTA
>NW_028153244.1:54073-80223 GCF_951799395.1 Argentina silus
GGGAGACCTAGAGAGACAGGGGGAGACAGGGGGAGACAGGGGGAGACCTAGAGAGAATTTGAAAGTGTGGGATTGGTCTAAACATGGGGACTTCTCCAACATGGGGACCTATCCATTCCTATTTAATCCATGTGGGAAATTGTACATTGAAGTGTGTACTTCAGGAGAACGTCCCAGGGACACAGCATAGATACGTGTCTTCCCTATCCCTGGAAACCATCCCATAATGATCCATCAGCCTGTGGGGCGGTTGAGGACTGGTGTGTTGGGACTGACTACTGTGTATTAGGCAGCGTAAGCAGAGTCCTCGGGGCCAGCTGGCTGACTCAGTCATCTCCCCAGAGTCCAGCCCTAACACACACACACACACACACACACGCACGCACGCACACACACACACACACACACACACATGCACACACATACACACACACACACGCACGCACGCACACGCACACGCACACACCAGGGAAGCTCAATGTCAGCCAGAGGTGTAGGAGCACAGAACCCGATCAGTGTTTTATCCTCATCTTCTCCACACTCATCGACCAGGATTGAGATTCTGCAGACGCCATCGGTACCAGGAGACCCCAGGAGGGGCGGTCCATCAATACCAGGAGGGTCGGTCCATTAATACCAGGAGGGTACCATCAATACCAGGAGGGGCGGTCCATCAATACCAGGAGGGGCGGTCCATCAATACCAGGAGGGTACCATCAATACCAGGAGGGGCGGTCCATCAATACCAAGAGGGTACCATCAATACCAGGAGGGTACCATCAATACCAGGAGGGGCGGTCCATCAATACCAGGAGGGTACCATCAATACCAGGAGGGGCGGTCCATCAATACCAGGAGGGTAGGTCCATCAATACCAGGAGGGGCGGTCCATCAATACCAGGAGGGTACCATCAATACCAGGAGGGTAGGTCCATCAATACCAGGAGGGTCGGTCCATCAATACCAGGAGGGTTGGTCCATCAATACCAGGAGGGTACCATCAATACCAGGAGGGTCAGTCCATCAATACCAGGAGGGTCAGTCCATCAATACCAGGAGGGGCGGTCCATCAATACCAGGAGGGTAGGTCCATCAATACCAGGAGGGGCGGTCCATCAATACCAGGAGGGTAGCATCAATACCAGGAGGGTCGGTCCATCAATACCAGGAGGGGCGGTCCATCAATACCAGGAGGGTACCATCAATACCAGGAGGGTCGGTCCATCAATACCAGGAGGGGCGGTCCATCAATACCAGGAGGGTACCATCAATACCAGGAGGGTCGGTCCATCAATACCAGGAGGGGCGGTCCATCAATACCAGGAGGGTACCATCAATACCAGGAGGGGCGGTTAGTTTATAGCAGAAGACTGACCTTTGTCATAACATGAAAGGAGGTTGTGAGGCCCTGACCCTGACCCTGACCCTGACCCTGACCCTGGCCCTGACCCTGTCTAATCTCAAATAAAACCAATAAGAACTGGAGATGGTCTGACACACACACACACACACACACACACACACACACACACACACGCGCACACACACACACACACACACACACCAGGGGAGGCTGGTGGAGGTAGAAATCGGAGGACGGGCTCATTGTGATGCATGGGATGGAATGAGGAATGGTATCAAAGCATTTCATCGCATCGTCTGTGGCTAGATTCTGTGTTTACGATGAATTAGATTTGATTTGATTAGATTTGTTTTTATTTGGAATGGGGTCGCGTGTTTCACATGTTCCCCATTCCATTACAATGAGCCTGTCCTCCCATTTCTACCACACACACACACACACACACACACACACACACACACACCCTCTCTAGGAGACCCCCTCTGATGTTTTTTGAGGAACATCTCCATCTTCCCAGAATGCAACAGTGCCCCAAGCAAGAGCTTCAAAGCAGTGTGTGAAACAATACACTGCTATCTCTTATCTGACACATCCTCCTGTGTCACTGTGTGTGTGTGTGCGTGTGCGTGTGCGTGTGTGTGTGTGTTGTCATGTTGATTCAGTTGTGTTGACGTCTCCTGTGTGAGGGAAAGTGGTTTTGACAGCGCAGGAACAGACAGGAGACACAGCTGCAGCACTGCTCCATCTCTCAGGACCACCGGTAACACTGCTGTCACAACCCTGCATAGAGGCTTCATACAGCACTCATAAGGCTGCATAACCTCTTCATCTAGAGGACCAAACAGCCAGCAGGGTAGCAGTGACTTCTGGTTGAGACCGCGGTGAGGCTGAGGTACAGCAGCAGGAAGTGACTCCTAGTGGTGTTTTCTCAATCAGCAGAACATGGATGGAGAATCACGCCATCTGCTGGACTGAGGAGACACGCACACACACACACACACACACACACACACACACACACACACACACACACACACACACACACACACACACACACACACACACACACACACACACACACACACACACACACACACACACACACACAACAGTACAAGCACTCAGTAGTACGTGTAAGTTCTCGTTTCCTGTTTCCGCAAGTGAGTCACATGATGCGCACAATCCGCTGCTGTCGGTACGACTGTACGTGTACGTGTACGCCTCGCTGGCAGAAGCTCACCTTTCTTCCCAGGGAGGTAAGAAATTCAGAATCATACCGTCAAATACATGACTGACGTTTGAGGGACTTGTAGAATATGGCTGCTCGTCCTGGTTGATCATACAGTGGATGTTGGAATGTTGAACTAACACGATGAAAGAGGAAGTAGCGGAAAATGACTCCATTTGATTTCCGTGAAGTCGTGTTGTTATTTCTGTGTTGTACTTGTAGGGCTCAGGACGTAGGCCTCTTCAACCCCTGCTCTCGAAGTGTTTTCTATTTGTGAAACTGTAAGATTTACGCGCTGAAAACCACTTCCTCACCAAATACTTGATCGCTTGGGCCACTTTGTAACAGGATGTCAAGAGAAACGGTGGAGGAGGAGGTCGAGAGGCTGAAGACAGCTAGGGGGAGCTGGAACACCAGATTACTGGGTTGATTTTGTTACGTTTGTTCGCTTGTGTTTGAATGTTTACTTAACACTTTAATCTGGGCTTTCTGTTTTGATGGCTGTGGTGCTCTAACCCTAACCCCATGATGGGGTTCTCCCTTCATCCTGCACATGTAGCTTTTAAGACGGTGTTTATTTGATTATTATTACTTTGAGTGAGGCAGTTTCACGTGGGGACTCTTATTTTGAAGGGGAGGAGTTGCGGAGGAGAAGGGAAGTGGTTTGGGGTGGTGTTAGGTTAGGTTTGGGGTGGTGTTAGGTTAGGTTTGGGGTAGTGTTAGGTTAGGTTTGGGGTAGTGTTAGGTTTGGGGTGGTGTTAGGTTAGGTTTGGGGTAGTGTTAGGTTTGGGGTGGTGTTAGGTTTGGGGTAGTGTTAGGTTAGGTTTGGGGTAGTGTTAGGTTAGGTTTGGGGTGGTGTTAGGTTAGGTTTGGGGTAGTGTTAGGTTAGGTTTGGGGTAGTGTTAGGTTAGGTTTGGGGTAGTGTTAGGTTAGGTTTGGGGTGGTGTTAGGTTAGGTTTGGGGTGGTGTTAGGTTAGGTTTGGGGTAGTGTTAGGTTAGGTTTGGGGTGGTGTTAGGTTAGGTTTGGGGTGGTGTTAGGTTAGGTTTGGGGTAGTGTTAGGTTAGGTTTGGGGTGGTGTTCTGGCGTGTGTATTGAGGTGTAGGCTGGTGTCGGAGGTATCGAGAGGTGTCTGTATTTAAAACTGATCTTCACAGAGAGAGAGCCTTGTGTTCATTAAATGTACAGTGCCTTGAGCAAGTATTCACCATTGTGTTGTGTTACAGCCTGACTTTAAAATAGATGGAATAGATTTTTTGGTCACTGATCTCCACAAAATACCTCAATGTCAAAGTGAAAATTATTTTTTATTCTGAAATAATTAATTATTCTGAGTGCAAGGATAATAGTTAATGTGATTTGGGAATGAATATCTTAGTTTTTATAGGGTCTCTGAATTGCACAGGAATCAATTACACACTGTAATTATCAGGCGGGAGATTTCCAAAACGGTGTAATATTCATTTGGGATGTTGGAGCTGATTTCCTGCTGTATATTACTGTCTGATAAGACTTCACTAAATATGACATGAGTTAGTCGACCACGGTGGTCATCATGAGTTAGTCGACCACGGTGGTCATCATGAGTTAGTCGACCACGGTGGTCATCATGAGTTAGTCGACCACGGTGGTCATCATGAGTTAGTCCACGGTGGTTATCATGAGTTAGTCCACGGTGGTTATCATGAGTTAGTCGACCACAGTGGTTATCATGAGTTAGTCCACGGTGGTTATCATGAGTTAGTCGACCACGGTGGTTATCATGAGTTAGTTGACCATGGTGGTTATCATGAGTTAGTTGACCATGGTGGTTATCTGGTAAACAGAGTGGGAGGGCAAAAACATACTTCTGCCCCTCCCCTTTTCTAAAGTGAGGGGGTGGGGGGGAGATGCCTTGTTTGCCCTATAGGCCAGGCACCCACACACACACATCTGGCCAGGCACACACACACACACATCTGCTGGCTAAACTCAGGACTGAGGAGACACGCGCGCACACACACACACACGTACACACACACACACACACAAACACACACTTACCTGATTGATTATGGGGTTGTTATAGATGAATGCGAACCTTGGTTCTAGACACCCAAACAATTGTAATTAGTAGATTTGTTGGCTGACATGTTTAATGTGTTAGGGGTGACTTGCAGGCAAAACAATAAAAATCATGTTGTTTCATGAGCTGACAGAATTCATGGGTCGACGGTCCTGAGAGTCAAAGAAATGGGGAGTAATTTCTCTAAAGGGACACGTAAAGGAGAGGAGAGGAGGAGCATCATCTACCGTTGGAGAAACAAGAGAGAGAGAGAGAGGCAGGAAGATGTGTCCATGTGTTCTCAGCTGACAGAAGAGAGGAGAAAGGTTGGAGACACTCTCAACAATGAAGCAGCACCCTTGGACCAGGGAGAGACGAGGTGAGACAGTTGATGTATCCAGAAATACATCAACCAGTCAATCACCAACCACTAAACCAAACATCCCAGTGGTGTGTGTGTGTGTGTGTGTGTGTGTGTGTGTGTGTGTGTGTGTGGGGGGGGGGGGGGTGTGTGGGTGGGGGTGGGTGTGGGGGTGTGTGTGTGGGGGTGTGTGTGTGTGTATGTAGGGGGAGGGGGATCCCCAATGAACCACTACTGTCAGCTATAAACTATAACTCTTCCACAAATGAAACACTGTTGTCATTGATCATACGTGTCCTCTCTCTTGACAGACCAAGTGTGAGTGAGTCCACCACGGCAGAGAGAGGTGAGGAAAGCTGTGGATCTGTTTACGCTGAGGTGAAATACTGAAAATGGCCTCCTGGAGAAGTACTGCTTAGTTTTAAACTGTAGCCCTCATAAATCTCCATCTGTCTATTTTAAATGGTTTAGTATGTCAAAGATGTAACTTTATCTATTTTTTTTAAACTTCTGTATGGACAGTGTCTGTGTTTCATGCAGTTTCTAGTTCTGTATGAAACAGGAATTCATTCTTTAATTCCAGATGCTGAGTTTGTCAACAATCAGAGGCCTACTCTCATTCAGAGGGTTACCATGGTGATGCCCATAGCAGATGCCCTGCTCCAGAGACGTATGATCCAGGTTGAGATGTACTCCAACGTCCGTGCTGCCCAGACCACACAGGAACAGATGAGGGAGCTGTACAAGGCCCTAAACTCAGGAGGAGTCAAAGTCAAATCAGCCTTCTGCAGGATCCTCCAGGAGAAAGAGCCTCATTTACTCCAAGACTTGGGTAAGTCTCTCTTCTCTCTCTCTCTCTCTCTCTCTCTCTCTCTCTCTCTCCCTCCCTCCCTCTCTCTCTCTCTCTCTCTCTTCTCTCTCTCTCTCTCTTCTCTCTCCTTCTCTCTCTTTCTCTCTCTTTCTCTCTCTCTCTCTCTCTCTCTCTCTATTTCAATCAAATATATAATTCTAATCAAACAGGTTGGATACCTGGAGTCTCAGAATCGACCTCCTCTCCTCCAGGTGGGGCTGTCTGCACAGATGTGGACAGTGATGGACAGACCCGGACCACTGGGCAGAAGACAAGTATGTCTGAACTGTAGAAAAGAACAGGCAGCTACCATTACCGCTACTACTGTAACTATATCTGTTACACACACACACACACACACACACACACACACACACACACACACACACACACACACACACACATACAGTACCAGTCAAAAGTTTGGACACACCTTGCCAAGAGTGTGCAAAGCTGTCATCAAAGCAAAAGGTGCTACTTTGAAGAATCTAAAATATAAACCATATTCTGGTTTGTTTAACACTTTTTTGTTTACTACATAATTCCATATGTGCTCCTTCATAGTTTTGATGTCTTCAATATTAATCTACAATGTAGAAAATAATAAAAATAAAGAAAAACCATTGAATGAGAAGGTGTGTCCAAACTTTTGACTGTACATCACACACACACACACACACACACACACACACACACATACAAGTATATGTGTGTGCAACCAAGCATAATACATAATCAGATCCACTGGTGTGTCAGCTCTGGGATTTCCATTTCCATATCACCCAGGTCACCTGACTACCCAGTCACCCCATTACGCTTTCAACTATCAAATCCACTCTATTCTCCTCCACATGTTTCCTCCA
Organism: Argentina silus; assembly: GCF_951799395.1. Classification (NCBI taxonomy): domain Eukaryota; kingdom Metazoa; phylum Chordata; class Actinopteri; order Argentiniformes; family Argentinidae; genus Argentina; species Argentina silus. Next base: position 60,781 of record NW_028153244.1, read on the forward strand.
CCGTGTACACAGAGAGTCATCTTACACTGAAGATATCACAGCCACCTGATGGTACACTAGACATTTACTGTGAAAGCAACTTTTGTAAATATTTGATTTTCTCTTTCTCTTTAAATTCAGTGGTTGACGACATGCAGAGAATTCAAAGGACACATAAAGCCATTCTGAGGAAGAAGAATAGATTTGTGGTTGAAGGCATGGCAGAGAAGAAAATTCAGCTTGATGGTATTTACACACGGCTCTACATCACAGAGGGAGAGCGTGAAGGGGTTAATAATGAACATGAGGTTCAGCAGATTGAATATACATCCAGGAAAAAAACGGACACCCCAATCCACTGCAGTGACATCTTCAAACCCTTAGCTGGACAAGTGGGACCCATCAGAACTGTGCTAATGAAGGGCATCGCTGGTATCGGAAAAACAGTCTCTGTGAAGAGGTTCATCCAAGACTGGACAGAAGGAAAAGCCAATCAGGATATAGATTTCATCTTTGTGCTTCCATTACGAGAGCTGAATTTAATCAAAGAAAACCAGTACAGTCTGCATGATCTTCTGAATCACTTCCACCCTGAACTGAGAGAGATAAGCGATGCAAAGAAATGTGTGGAGCATAAAGTTCTGTTCATCTTTGATGGTCTGGATGAAAGCAGACTTCCATTAGATTTCTGCAAGAACAAGATGTTGAATGACCTAACTGAGCCATCATCAGTAGACATGTTGCTGACAAACCTCATCCAGGGGAATCTGCTTCCCTCATCTGCTCTGATCTGGATAACCTCCCGACCAGCAGCAGCCAATAAGATCCCCCTTGAAAATATTGACCAGAAGACAGAAGTACGAGGGTTCAGTGACCCACAGAAAGAGGAGTACTTCAAGAAGAGGCTCATTGATGAGAATCTGGCCAAACGAATAATCTCACAAATAAAGAGCTCAAGGAGCCTCTACATCATGTGTCACATACCTATCTTCTGTTGGATCTCTTCCATGGTTCTAGAGCAAAGAGAGGGTGGATATGAGAGTGAAGACATATCAACTCTGACTGAGATGTACATACACTTTCTGATCATTCAGACAACCCTTAGGAATAAGAAGTATCATAGGAAAACCGAGAGAGATCCACAGAAGATCATGCAAACAAACAAAGACGACATTCTGAGACTGGGGCGACTGGCGTTTGAACAGCTGGTGGATGGAAATCTCATATTCAATGAAGAAGACCTGATAAAGTGTGGCATTGATGTCACTGAAGCCTCACTGTCCTCCGTATTTTTCACAGAATTCCTTAAAACTGAGCGTGTGTTTTATCAGAAGAAGGTGTACTGCTTTGTGCACCTGAGCTTTCAGGAGTTCCTTGCTGCTCTGTATGTGTTCCACTGCTGTGTGAGGAAGGACATCAATGCACTGCAGTCTTTCCTGGAGGATGTGTCTACAGAGCTTCCCTTGCATGAGTGGCTGAAGAAGATGGTGCACAAATCCTTAGTGAGTAAGAATGGACACCTGGACCTGTTCCTCCGCTTCCTTCTTGGCATCTCACTGGAGTCCAATCAGACTCTTTTAGAAGGCCTACTGCCACGGACAGAGAACAGCACCGAGACTGTTGAAGAAATAAGGAAATACCTCAGGAAGCCAGATGTAGAGGATATCTCACCTGATAGGTTCATCAATCTTCTCATCTGCTTGACTGAGATGAAAGACAGTTTAGTACATGAGGACATTCACAAGTTCCTGAAGGCAAGAAACAGAGACCTCTCATCTCATCACTGTTCAGCCCTGGCCAATGCACTTCTCATGTCAAAGGGTGTGCTGGCTGAGATTGACACAGGAGAATACAACATATCTTATCCTCAGAGAATGATCCCAGCTGTGAGGAAATGCAAGAAGGCAAAGTAAGAAACAACTTATTGTCAAGCTCACACAAACTACAAAGTCAGATCCAACGCTGATGTTATGCAACATGCTTAATAACGACCATTTCACTTTGTTATTTACCTTGTTGATTAATGGAACTTATGTCATGGTAATAATAATTTCTACTTATGTAGCCATTCTCAATAACTCAGATACTGTACAATACCTATGTAGCATCGAGGACTAAATGACTACCCCACCCCTTGGTTTAACCTGGAGCAAAGGGGAGAACTGAAATGCTAAAGGTTCCCAACATGGCTTATCAACTAAATGATAAAGTAAGCACAAATGATACCAGACCAAGTAGCACATGTATCAGTAAAGTGTGTGCAACATAAAACCAGATGGATTTGGTAAATTATAGTTATTTTATTAACAAGGAACTTCGAAGGTCTTTTTTTGTAAGGGTAACAACGGAAACACACAACAGGTAACACTACAAAGGAAAAAGGGCCGGCAGGGGCTGTTCAACTCAAACAAACAAATATACCCAACGGAGAGCTCCTAAAAGGCCAGCAAAACCTAAACGTTCATTATTTAACCAAAACCAAAGCGAAAATAAAACCTCACTGGCCGAATGCAGCGGACAAAACTTAAATACAGGCAAGAACAGCCACCTCTACTCCTCCAGCGTCTAAACAAAAGAATCCACTACGTGTGGTGCAGATCAGTACAACAAAACTAAACCTGGCCCGATTTTCAAAACAATAATACACAATAATCTAGTGCGTTATACACCGTACAGAATACAAACCGAGTTATCTCTAGCAGTATGTCTACAGCAAAGTCTCACAAGGGAACTGGTCAACAACTGTGGTGGAAGTCTAGGATTTACCACTCTGTACTTTAGCTCTTCGGAGGTAAGAATCAAGAAACAAGTCCTGAGTAGCCACAATATCTGAGTCCGGTATTTATTGCTTGCAAACAAGAGACAAGAGCGTAACAGCAGCCCAGCGTAGATCCGGGGGTCCGTTCAGCACAAGTCCCAAGAGACGATTATCAGGGTTGTCTTTTATACAGTTTAAACATAATGCCAGGCGCCGCCACGGCTATTGGCTGATGGGCTTGTGTTTACGTGAGAGAGGGCGGGAGAGAATGAACAATTGGGAGACGTTCTTACTGATCAATCGGCGCTTTCTTACTGATCAATCGGCGTTCAACATTTCACACCTATCGGCAAGATACGTCTGTCCCCCCATTATTGCTCTCCCCCACCATCATTCATTTGATGAATAATCATTTCTTCATCAACATCTTGATGCACACCCTCCACCATGTTAAAAACTGTTATATGTACCTGACCTACAGTACTCTACATCAAACTCTGTATCAATGATATGTTCTCTGTTCCGCAGACTGGCTGGCGTTACACTCACCACTGAGGACTGTGAGACACTGGCCTCCGTTCTCCAATCAGCAGACTCACCTCTGAGAGAACTGGAGCTGACGTACATGAGGCTGTATGGTGACTCCAGTCTGAGGGTCTTAGCTGCACTGAGAGATCCACACTGTAAACTACAGACACTGAGGTCAGTACTTTTAGAAGGGTGTTTACATCATGAGAACCCAAAGATTGGTCAACAGTTTGTTAGGCCACATTTTCACCCTGAGAACATGTTCTGGAACTTAATCCACTAGAATGTACAATAATATTCTGAATTACATCCAGTATATAGTACAGTATATGTAGTACATATTGGCTTTCGTGTTTCTGGAGACAATGATTGTGTCTTGTTAATATGTTATGGGAACGATTTTACTCAACACTCACACACACACTCACACTCACACGCGCGCGCACAGGCTCATATGCTCACACACTCTCTACCTACCTCTCTACCTCCCTCTCTCTACCTGTCTACCTCCCTCTCTACCTCCCTCTCTACCTCCCCACAACACTGCCTTAGCCCACAAGCTAAAGCCTATGCAAGTGACCATGCCTGATATGTACCTGACCTACAGTACTCTACATCAAACTCTGTATCAATGATATGTCCTCTGTTCTGCAGACTGACTGTCTGTACACTCACCACTGAGGACTGTGAGACACTGGCCTCCGTTCTCCAATCCGCAGACTCACCTCTGAGAGAACTGGAGCTGAGGAACATGATGCCGTATGGTGACTCCAGACTGAGGGTCTTAGCTGCACTGAGAGATCCACACTGTAAACTACAGACACTGAGGTCAGTACTTATAGAAGGGTGTTTACATCATGAGAACCCAAAGATTGGTCAACAGTTTTTGTATCGGCCTTTCAAAGTTTCTTAAAATCCAAATTAAGGCCGTGGATCGAGTGAACAGGTGGTCCTTTTCAAACGCACTTCTGACACTTTCTTTAGAAAATTATATCCGTTTATTGTCACAAAAGATTAATCAAAATGACTTGATAATTCCAGCAATATTGTAAGGTAAACGAAACTTAACTTAGATATTCCACAGATGATCAAAAGTGAGAAAAGTGGTCCAAACATTGTTTGCCACCACCGTCACCTGACCCGACATTTGCGTTACCAATTCCCATTCAACCCAAAGGCTACAAGTGACGTATATTCCATCTTTACCGTAAAACGAAGAGTAAACAGTCATATACATTCAAAAACCGTACTAAATACCATATACATTCAAAATCACTAAAGAATAATTATAGAAAAACTAAAGAATAATATTCTACCTCCCTCTCTCCCTCTCTACCTCTCTCTACCTTTCTCTACCTCTCTCTCTCTCTCTACCTCCCCACAACACTGCCTTAGCTCACAAGCTAAAGCCTATGCAAGAGACCATGCCTGAGTCCTGAATACTTGTATGAGTACGAACCCCTTCGGTCACAGAGAGTCTGAGTCAACGTCTTTATGCACACCCTCCACCATGTTACAAACTGTTATATGTACCTGACCTACAGTACTCTACATCAAACTCTGTATCAATGATATGTTCTCTGTTCTGCAGACTGGCTGGCGGTAGACTCACCACTGAGGAGTGTGAGACACTGGCCTCCGTTCTCCAATCAGCAGACTCACCTCTGAGAGAACTGGAGCTGAGGAGCATGAGGCTGGATGATGATGATGATGACTCCAGACTGAGGGTCTTAGCTGCACTGAGAGATCCACACTGTAAACTACAGACACTGAGGTCAGTACCTTTAGAAGGGTGTTTACATGATGAGAACCCAAAGATTGGTCAACAGTTTTACTTAATATGCGCACGCCCACACTCACACTCACACACACCCACACTCACACACCCACACTCACACACCCACACTCACACACCCACACCCACACCCACACCCACACCCACACTCACACACACACACACCCACACTCACACCCCCACACTCACACACCCACACTCACACCCCCACACCCACACACCCACACACACCCACACACACACACCCCCACACACACACACACACACACACACACACACACACCCACACACCCACACTCACACCCACATTCACACACTCTCTCTCTCTCTCTCTCTCTCCCCACAACACTGCCTTAGCCCACAAGCTAAAGCCTATGCAAGTGACCATGCCTGAGTCCTGAATACTTGTATGAGTACGAACCCCTTCGGTCACAGAGAGTCTGAGTCAACGTCTTTATGCACACCCTCCACCATGTTACAAACTGTTATATGTACCTGACCTACAGTACTCTACATCAAACTCTGTATCAATGATATGTTCTCTGTTCTGCAGACTGGCTGGCGGTAGACTCACCACTGAGGAGTGTGAGACACTGGCCTCCGTTCTCCAATCAGCAGACTCACCTCTGAGAGAACTGGAGCTGAGGAGCATGAGGCTGGATGATGATGATGATGACTCCAGACTGAGGGTCTTAGCTGCACTGAGAGATCCACACTGTAAACTACAGACACTGAGGTCAGTACCTTTAGAAGGGTGTTTACATGATGAGAACCCAAAGATTGGTCAACAGTTTTACTTAATATGCGCACGCCCACACTCACACTCACACACACCCACACTCACACACCCACACTCACACACCCACACTCACACACCCACACCCACACCCACACCCACACCCACACTCACACACACACACACCCACACTCACACCCCCACACTCACACACCCACACTCACACCCCCACACCCACACACCCACACACACCCACACACACACACCCCCACACCCCCACACACCCACACACACACACACACACACACACACACACACACCCACACACCCACACTCACACCCACATTCACACACTCTCTCTCTCTCTCTCTCTCTCCCCACAACACTGCCTTAGCCCACAAGCTAAAGCCTATGCAAGTGACCATGCCTGAGTCCTGAATACTTGTATGAGTACGAACCCCTTCGGTCACAGAGAGTCTGAGTCAACGTCTTTATGCACACCCTCCACCATGTTACAAACTGTTATATGTACCTGACCTACAGTACTCTACATCAAACTCTGTATCAATGATATGTTCTCTGTTCTGCAGACTGACTGGCTTTAGACTCACCACTGAGGACTGTGAGACACTGGCCTCCGTTCTCCAATCAGCAGACTCACCTCTGAGAGAACTGGAGCTGAGGAACATGATGCTGTATGGTGATGATGATGATGATGACTCCAGACTGAGTGTTGTCTTAGCTGCACTGAGAGATCCACACTGTAAACTACAGACACTGAGGTCAGTACTTTTAGAAGGGTGTTTACATCATGAGAACCCAAAGATTGGTCAACAGTTTTACTTAACATGCGCACACACACCCACACTCACACACACCCACACCCACTCACACACCCACACCCACACACACACACACTCACACACACTCACACACCCACACTCACACACCCACACTCACACACCCACACACACACACACACACACACACACACACACACACACACACACACACACACTCACACACTCTCGACCACTCTACCTCCCTCTCTCCCTCTCTCTACCTCCCTCTATACCTCCTTCTCTACCTCCCTCTACCTCTTTACCTCCCTCTCGACCTCTCTACCTCCTTCTCCTCCTACCTCCCTCTCTACCTCCTTCTCTGTCTCTCTCTCTCTCTCTCTCTCTACCTCCCCACAACACTGCCTTAGCCCACAAGCTAAAGCCTATGCAAGTGACCATGCCTGAGTCCTGAATACTTGTATGAGTACGAACCCCTTCGGTCACAGAGAGTCTGAGTCAACGTCTTTATGCACACCCTCCACCATGTTACAAACTGTTATATGTACCTGACCTACAGTACTCTACATCAAACTCTGTATCAATGATATGTTCTCTGTTCTGCAGACTGACTGGCTATACACTCACCACTGAGGACTGTGAGACACTGGCCTCCGTTCTCCAATCAGCAGACTCACCTCTGAGAGAACTGGAGCTGAGGAGCATGAGGCTGGATGATGATGATGATGACTCCAGTCTGTGGGTCTTAGCAGCACTGAGAGATCCACACTGTAAACTACAGACACTGAGGTCAGTACTTTTAGAAGGGTGTTTACATCATGAGAACCCAAAGATTGGTCAACAGTTTTACTCAACACGCGCACACACACACACACCCACACTCACACACACACACACCCACTCACACTCACACTCACACTCACACTCACACACCCACACACTCACACTAACACGCACACACGCACACACACACACACACACACACACACTCACACACACCCTCACACACTCACACACTCACACTAACACTAACACTCACACAAACACACACACACACACACACACGCACGCACACACACACACACACTCCCACACTCACACACTCTCGACCACTCTACCTCTCTCTCTACCTCCCTCTTAACCTCTCTACCTCCCTCTCTACCTCCCTCTCTCCCTTTCTCTCCCTCTCTCCCTTTCTCTACCTCTACCTCCCTCTCTCCTTCTCTCCCTCTCTACCTCTCTCTACCTTTCTCTACCTCCCTCTCTCTCTCTCCCCACAACACTGCCTTAGCCCACAAGCTAAAGCCTATGCAAGTGACCATGCCTGAGTCCTGAATACTTGTATGAGTACGAACCCCTTCGGTCACAGAGAGTCTGAGTCAACGTCTTTATGCACACCCTCCACCATGTTACAAACTGTTATATGTACCTGACCTACAGTACTCTACATCAAACTCTGTATCAATGATATGTTCTCTGTTCTGCAGACTGACTGGCTGTAGATTCACCACTGAGGACTGTGAGACACTGGCCTCTGTTCTCCAATCAGCAGACTCACCTCTGAGAGAACTGGAGCTGAGGAACATGAGGCTGTATGATGATGATGATGACTCCAGACTGAGTGTTGTCTTAGCTGCACTGAGAGATCCACACTGTAAACTACAGACACTGAGGTCAGTACTTTTAGAAGGGTGTTTACATCATGAGAACCCAAAGATTGGTCAACAGTTTTACTCAACATGCGCACACACACACACACCCACACTCACACACACACACACACCCACCCACACTCACAGCCCCACACTCACACACTCACACTCACAGTCACACTCACACACTCACACTCACACTCACACACACACGCACGCACACACACACACACACACACACACACAATCCCACACTCTCGACCACTCTACCTCTCTCTCTACCTCCCTCTCTCCTTCTCTCCCTCTCTCTACCTCCCTCTCTCCCTTTCTCTCTCTCTCTCTCTCTCTCCCCACAACACTGCCTTAGCCCACAAGCTAAAGCCTATGCAAGTGACCATGCCTGAGTCCTGAATACTTGTATGAGTACGAACCCCTTCGGTCACAGAGAGTCTGAGTCAACGTCTTTATGCACACCCTCCACCATGTTACAAACTGTTATATGTACCTGACCTACAGTACTCTACATCAAACTCTGTATCAATGATATGTTCTCTGTTCTGCAGACTGACTGGCTTTAGACTCACCACTGAGGACTGTGAGACACTGGCCTCCGTTCTCCAATCAGCAGACTCACCTCTGAGAGAACTGGAGCTGAGGAACATGATGCTGTATGGTGATGATGATGATGATGACTCCAGACTGAGTGTTGTCTTAGCTGCACTGAGAGATCCACACTGTAAACTACAGACACTGAGGTCAGTACTTTTAGAAGGGTGTTTACATGATGAGAACCCAAAGATTGGTCAACAGTTTTACTCAACATGCGCACACACACACACGCCCACGCCCACACTCACACACCCACACACCCACACCCACACTCACACTCACACTCACACACACACACACACACACACACACACACTCCCACATTCACACACTCTCACACACACACACTCTCGACCACTCTACCTCTCTCTCTACCTCCCTCTCTTCCTCTCTACCTGCCTCTACCTCCCTCTCTACCTCTCTCTCTACCTGCCTCTCTACCTCCCTCTCTCCCTCTCTACCTTTCTCTCTCTCTCTCTCTCTCTCTCTCTCTCCCCACAACACTGCCTTAGCCCACAAGCTAAAGCCTATGCAAGTGACCATGCCTGAGTCCTGAATACTTGTATGAGTACGAACCCCTTCGGTCACAGAGAGTCTGAGTCAACGTCTTTATGCACCCCCTCCACCATGTTACAAACTGTTATATGTACCTGACCTACAGTACTCTACATCAAACTCTGTATCAATGATATGTTCTCTGTTCTGCAGACTGGCTGACTATAGACTCACCACTGAGGACTGTGAGACACTGGCCTCCGTTCTCCAATCAGCAGACTCACCTCTGAGAGAACTGGAGCTGAGGAACACGATGCTGTATGATGATGATGATGATGATGACTCCAGACTGAGTGTTGTCTTAGCTGCACTGAGAGATCCACACTGTAAACTACAGACACTGAGGTCAGTACTTTTAGAAGGGTGTTTACATCATGAGAACCCAAAGATTGGTCAACAGTTTTACTCAACACGCGCACACACACACACACCCACACTCACACACACACACACCCACCCACACTCACACTCACACACTCACACACCCACACTCACACACCCGCACACACACACACACACACACACACACACACACACACACACACACACACACACACTCACACACACACTCCCACACTCACACACTCTCGACCACTCTACCTCTCTCTCTACCTCCCTCTTAACCTCTCTACCTCCCTCTCTACCTCCCTCTCTCCTTCTCTCCCTCTCTCTACCTCCCTCTCTCCCTTTCTCTCCCTTTCTCTACCTCTACCTCCCTCTCTCCTTCTCTCCCTCTCTACCTCTCTCTACCTTTCTCTACCTCCCTCTCTCTCTCTCCCCACAACACTGCCTTAGCCCACAAGCTAAAGCCTATGCAAGTGACCATGCCTGAGTCCTGAATACTTGTATGAGTACGAACCCCTTCGGTCACAGAGAGTCTGAGTCAACGTCTTTATGCACACCCTCCACCATGTTACAAACTGTTATATGTACCTGACCTACAGTACTCTACATCAAACTCTGTATCAATGATATGTTCTCTGTTCTGCAGACTGGCTGACTATAGACCTACCACTGAGGTCTGTGAGACACTGGCCTCCGTTCTCCAATCAGCAGACTCACCTCTGAGAGAACTGGAGCTGAGGAGCATGAGGCTGTATGATGATGTTGATGACTCCAGTCTGAGGGTCTTAGCTGCACTGAGAGATCCACACTGTAAACTACAGACACTGAGGTCAGTACTTTTAGAAGGGTGTTTACATCATGAGAACCCAAAGATTGGTCAACAGTTTTACTCAACATGCGCACCCACACACACACACACACCCACACTCACACTCACACACTCACACACCCACACTCACACTCACACCCACACTCACACACTCACACCCCCACACTCACACTCACACCCCCACACTCACACCCCCACACTCACACTCACACCCACACCCCCACACTCACACTCACACCCACACACACACACTCTCCCTCTCTCTACCTCCCTCTTTACCTCTCTACCTTCCACTCTGTCTACCTCTCTCCCTCTCTCCCCCTCTACCTCCTTCTCCACCTACCTCCCTCTCTCCCCCTCTACCTCCCTCTCTCCCCCTCTACCTCCCTCTCTCCCTCTCTCTACCTCTCTCTACCTCCCTCTCTCCCTTTCTCTCCCTCTCTCCCTTTCTCTCCCTCCCTCTCTCTCTCTCCCCACAACACTGTCTTAGCCCACAAGCTAAAGCCTATGCAAGTGACCATGCCTGAGTCCTGAATACTTGTATGAGTACGAACCCCTTCGGTCACAGAGAGTCTGAGTCAACGTCTTTATGCACACCCTCCACCATGTTACAAACTGTTATATGTACCTGACCTACAGTACTCTACATCAAACTCTGTATCAATGATATGTTCTCTGTTCTGCAGACTGGCTGACTATAGACTCACCACTGAGGTCTGTGAGACACTGGCCTCCGTTCTCCAATCAGCAGACTCACCTCTGAGAGAACTGGAGCTGACGTACATGAAGCTGGATGATGACTCCAGACTGAGGGTCTTAGCTGCACTGAGAGATCCACACTGTAAACTACAGACACTGAGGTCAGTACTTTTAGAAGGGTGTTTACATGATGAGAACCCAAAGATTGGTCAACAGTTTGTTAGGCCACATTTTCACCCTGAGAACATGTTCTGGAACTTAATCCACTAGAATGTACAGTAATATTCTGAATTACATCCAGTATATAGTACAGTATATGTAGTACATATTGGCCTTCGTGTTTCTGGAGACAATGATTGTGTGTCTTGTTACCGTCTTATTGGAACAATTTTACTCTACGCGCACGCATGCACACACACACCCACGCACACACTCTCTCTACCTCCCTCTCTACCTCTATCTCTCTCTCTACCTCTCTACCTCCCTTTCTCCCTCTCTCCCTCTCTACCTCCCTCTATACCTCCCTCTATACCTCTCTCAACCTTTCTACCTCCCTCTCTACCTCTACCTCTCTCTACCTCTCTACCTCCCTCTCTCCCTCTCTACCTCCCTCTATACCTCTCTCTCCCTCTCTACCTCCCTCTCTACCTCTATCTCTCTCTCTACCTCTCTACCTCCCTCTCTACCTCCCTTTCTCCCTCTCTCTACCTCCCTCTATACCTCTCTCAACCTTTCTACCTCTCTACCTCTCTACCTCCCTTTCTCTCCCTCTCTACCTCCCTCTATACCTCTCAACCTTTCTACCTCCCTCTCTGCCTTAATACACTTAATTCAGCCACAGGTTCTCTGCTCACACTGGCTCTTTTTGCAGAATGTGTACTTGTATCAAATAAACAACGTGTTGAAGTCAGAAGGTACTTCTCTGTTTCTGGAGACTTCTCAGCATCTTGTCATGTGTTTTCATGTCTCATTTAGGATCAACGGACATTTACACCTGAGAGAGCCGGGCCTGAGAGAGCCGGGCCTGAGAGAGCCGGCCTGATAGACCTACAGTTTTTTGACCTGATTTTTTCTTGAGTCTTATTCATTGATTTGATGACAGTTTTAGCAAAGGGAGAGGCATCGCCCTCGATGAGTATTGACCTCACGTGAGGGTCTCTGACCATGCAACTCATTCTCTGTGGAGAAAGATGAGGGCAGTTATGTCTGATTGCAATAAAGACGTCCAGTAATCGCTCACACACAACCTAATACGACGTAGTACGTCCATTCCTGAGACCAGCTCCCTGTAACAAGGTTCCTACAGGCTACATGTCCACCACACTGTGGTCATGACGACGTGTAGGATTCTATTCCCTTGACTGTACATCTCTTTTCTAAAGACCTCTTCACCTCCACTACCCCCCTGTACAAGTTTCTCTCCTGTTTAAAAAAAAAATCCTTCTAGCATTGTGACTGCCAATGGCCCTAACCCTAACCTCTAACCCCTAACCCTAACCTCTAACCCTAACCCCTAACCCCGGTCTGAGCATCGATTACTTTATCTTATGAGGACTGTTGGATAGATGATTCACTTACTTAAACAAATGTATTGTTGTATGTCGCTTTGGATAAAGGCGTCTGCTAAATGCCGTAAATGTAAATGAACTGTAAAAAGGCCTTTCACTGTAAATAGTAGAGATGTTATTTGCATCACTCAGGAGGACACACCCACTCCTGTCTCTGTCTGATGATGTCAGAGTTTATCTGAGGAGAAATAAAGGTTTATTTTGTTCACGACTGCCGTCTGTTTATTTAATCATGATTCAAACCATCCACATCAAGGTGTTGAGGGGAGAGGTACCTGTCATCCACCGGATGATGATTTAGGCTTTGTGTTGAGGGGAGCGGTATCTGTCATCCACCGGATGATGATTTAGGCTTTGTGTTGAGGGGAGAGGTATCTGTCATCCACCGGATGATGATTTAGGCTTTGTGTTGAGGGGAGCGGTATCTGTCATCCACCGGATGATGATTTAGGCTTTGTGTTGAGGGGAGAGGTATCTGTCATCCACCAGATGATGATTTAGGCTTTGTGTTGAGGGGAGAGGTACCTGTCATCCACCGGATGATGATTTAGGCTTTGTGTTGAGGGGAGAGGTACCTGTCATCCACCGGATGATGATTTAGGCTTTGTGTTGCGTTTGTGTGCTGTTGCTATGCTAGCAGAGTATGAACCCAGCTGTGAAACGTCATGAAATGTTTGGGAAAGAAATTAAGTTCTTCAGCCAATTATTAAAATGTCTTCATATCTCACGCAGCTTACGGGCGATTAGAACCTGACTTTCCAACCTTGCCGTGGAGTGAGACAGCGTTACTACATTGACAGGACCTGCTGGTGAGTTGAGGTATCGCACCATGAATTCCTGTGGTGTCGTTCACTCAGCCAAGGAGAACTGATGGAGAAATAGCACCAATCAGAGTGTTGTTGCTAGGTAGACTCCGCATAGAACTCTTGGCAGCTCTGGGTGGTGAGTGTTCCGGAACAGTTGGTGAGGTAAAGGAAAAGAGGCATCTTCAGCACAATCGTTACCTCTAAAAACCTTTCAACAGAAATGACCACAACCATCAGTTTTACTCTTCAACTGAGCAATCTGAACAACCTGTCATGTTAACATTAGTCACGGAGAGTAGTCTAGGTCAGTGTTTTTCAACCTTTTTTGAGCCACGGCACATTTTTTACATTGGAAGAATCTTGCGGCACACCACCAACCAAAAATGTTACAAAATGACACTGTAGCCTGATACAGTATATATAATTACAATATTATATACATTTCCTCTCCTGTTGTTTTTTCTGGCAGTGCCTTGCAAAATAGGAAGTTTTCTCTAATGGCATCTCCATCCACAAAACGCACATTGGCCAAGAGCTGAGAATGTCCACTAATATCCGTAGACTCATCAAGTTGCAACGCAAATTTCCTACTGATGCGTATCTTTCCCAAAACATGACTTTCGATGTCTGTACACATGTCATCAATACGCCTGGCAATTGTGTATCTGAGAGCGGGACTTTAGCTCTGTCTTTAACCGCGTCAGGGCCGAGCATCTCGTTGACAACGGCTTTGCAGGCAGGTAGTATTAATGTCTCTGACACAGAGTGGGACTTTTTGGATTTAGCTACGAGTTCAGCAACTAGGTAACTAGCTTTGAGGGCTTTCTCATTTACCTTTGTGGTTTTTCTCATAAAGGTTTCTCTGTGTTTTCACGCAGACGAACAAAATAGTCCATCGGCTTGTTTTGAAGCGACGGGTGTTTCGTTTGGAGATGTTTCGTTTGGAGATGTTTCAGCTGCTCGGCACCACGGCGCTGTTGGAAGATAGCTTTCGCTGTATTGCCTCGAGCTCACCGTCTTTGCTTTCTTTTTACCACCACTCATACTGGGGCCTGGTACTTCACCTGGGTCAGAATCTTGTCCAGGGCCCAGTTCGGAGTTTACATTTTTCCTTTTTAAAAACTTCTCCATCACTGTCACCACGACCTGTCGCATGCGTCACTAATCCTCTTGTCTCTAAGAAGGAACGAGGCAATTAGCGACCTGCTGCCACCCGGACGAATATTACATTACTCTGCCAGTCACTATATTACAGCACAGACACTTGACAATGACATTTTATTTGCAGATATTAATTAATAAATGTTAATTTAAAAAAAAGTGAAATTGGATAATTTCTCACGGCACACCCAACGATCTCTCACGGCACACTAGTGTGCCGCGGCACAGCGGTTGGGAAACGCTGGTCTAGGTAACACTTCACTAGGTACTTCACTTGGTTTATAACTAGTTTTAACTAGTTTTAACTAAATAGAGTAACAAACATATGCATTAAGACACCTTTAACAACACATGTGGCCTAGGCTATGCCAAAATATGGACAAGTTAATCATGTCACCACATCATTTATAACCTTCTGTACAGTTTTAACACCTTTCCTCCAGTGCTGGAATGAGTCAGTTACCTGTGATAGCCGCAGGGCGACGCTGTTTCACCAGGAATAAGGAGTGGATTCTGGTTTCAGAGTTAGGAGAGACTGAGTCTCCTGTGATTCAGGTGATTATCACATCAAACAGCACTCTCAGTCCAGCCAAACCTGATCCTAAGTCATGAAACTGACTAGTGTTCATTATTTCACTTTCCCCATCATCCCACAAACGGAGACGGAGTGTAAAACTACGCAGGTTAGAAGATTTATTTTCCAAAATCGATTTTCAGACATAATTGCGAGTGGTCACGTTAGCACACACGTCTCGAATATCAAACCAAACATATTTTATCACCTTCAACAATCAATCTTAAATATCTGTATTTACTGGTTTTCTATGGAGATATTCTCGTTGTCATGGTATTCTTCGATCGTAAAACTGTAAACTGACAGACATTGAACCAGCTCTTTGAATGCGAGCTTATAGCTGCCTGGCTATATAATAACCTCATTTGTATATTTGTATATTTATTTATTATTTCTGGAGATGGGTAGTTATAACCTTGTTTTTAATTTAAAGATGTAAGCCTTAAAACAAACTGAGCTCTGATGAAACTTGTTGGGGGTAAAACTTGGTATTTTTTCATGATAAGATAATAAGCAAGAAGCTTTCTAATCAACATGAATTGACTTTGTTTTCGTTTCATTTGTTAATGTCGGCCGACGCTCTGTCACGCTGCTCTTCAGCATCCTGAAGCACGTCATTGCATCGTGGAAAGTATTTTTATGAATGAATCCTTGAGGCCTATTGAATAATTTCTGATCTCAATCTTTCTCAGTTTGGTAAATGAAAATATGAACTAACTAGTTACCACGGCTCTAGACTATCCATAGCTGCGGCCCTGAAGTCAGCGTCATTTCCATGTTATGATCATAAAACAATGGAGCTCTGATGTTTTGATTCATGACAGTGAACCAGCGATCCGCCCTGGCAGAATGAGACCGGCGCCCCCTAGCGGCCGACAGTGAACCAGCGATCCGCCCAGGCAGAATGAGACCGGCGCCCCCTAGCGGCCGACAGTGAACCAGCGACTCGCCCTGGCCGAATGAGACCGGCGACCCCTATCGGCCGAGAGCGGGACCGTGTCCCATTTTTCCGTGTGCGTACTGAATGGAACCCCGCCCAGATTAGTGTTGGAACGCCTCCTATCTTCTCTCAGCCACCGAGCCTCGTCAGAACAGCCGTGATAGCGGACAGGACCGCGGCCACCGGAGATAGAACCACAACACCCTGAAAACTAGGGCTGCTTACCCGGGAGAGGCGATGATGGCGGCGGCCGTAGAGAGAGGAGGGGTACGGGCCGCTTTCCTGAACCCAGGGAGCGGCAGCGGGATCGGTGGACCTCCTCCCCCGTTAACCGTTCCCGCTGCTCCCGGAGCCGCGGCTGGAGCGGTCGGGATGGGTCCGAGTTCGGGCGGGTCAGAGGGTCCGGTGCCGGTTCCCATGAACCTGTTTGCGACGTGGGAGATAGACCGCTCCTCTCCAAGCTGTGTGCCGAGGTGAGACATGGACCACTGTTTCTTTGTGACCAGGAGTGGGCGTCTGGTCACGTTGCTTATCCCCACTGTGTTTAAGCTACAGAAAGACGTAGAAATATTGACGAACGGGTTCAGTAATAAATAATACAGTGTTATCCGTGTAAACAACCGTCATATCTGTACAACACAGTCACATTTGGCCAGTTCGACTGGAAGAGAGAGAGAGAGAGAGAGAGAGAGAGAGAGAGACAGAGAGACAGAGAGAGAGAGAGAGAGAGAGAGAGAGAGAGAGAGAGAGAGAGAGACAGACAGAGAGAGAGAGAGAGAGAGAGAGAGGAGAGAGACAGAGAGAGAGAGAGAGAGAGAGAGACAAGAGAGAGAGAGAGAGAGAGAGAGAGAGAGAGCGGGACAATCCTTGTTTTGTTATTTTTGCCCAAGAACATTTAAGACCCAACGGTTTAAGATTTGACCTCATATCGACCACGAAGTGTTGCTATTTGCATTCCCAACAAAATGTGATTTCCAGTAGTCATGTGTTGTACAGAAGTTGTGACTTTGTGAGTACAGAGGCAGCGAGGTTGGCAAGCTGACAGGCTGTGATTTCATCCAGCAGGACGTGCTGGTTTCTTATTCTGTCGTTGGAACCGTTCAGGATCGGCTACAATGTTTGGCTTGTTTTGTAAAACGAATGTTTTCATATGTCTGTTATTGTCGCTTCGTTGGTCGATAAAGGGACGTGTTCCCGTTACTTTGACCACAATATCATCTCCACAAAGGGCGAGTGGTATTTTCAGCCCCCCCCTCAAAAAAAAAAAAGTGTACAGTGTGTGTTCATATCAACTCCACCCCTCTGGTTTGTGTGTGTGTGTGTGTGTGTGTGTGACAGCGTGTTTTAACTGTAGTAAACCATTCTTCCAGTCAAGGAAGTTGCTTGGGGAGCCGTCGACTGCTCTAATAACCTAGAAACCGCAGCATGAATGATGACTCATCTGTGACCTCTGTGGTCAACTACTTTGTTTAAAGCGATTTTTTCTATTCAAAAGGAGGCTTATGGTTTTCAGTTTCAATTTGACGGCGCAAAATCTCTGTTCATATTGATTATTGATAGATATCCTATCACTGTCATGTTGTGTTATATATACACACACACCTATATATATATACACCTATATATACTTATATACCTATACATATATATATATATATAGTGAAAGTGCAACTGAAAAATCAGCAGGAATTGTGTGATGCGATCATGTCATCATGGACCAGAATCTCAACGGAATGTTTCCAACATCTTGTGGAATCAACGGCACAAAGAATTGACTTTAGTTTTTTTTTTTTTTTTTTTTTAATCATAATAATGTGTTTTTGCCTGGGCCTATCCTCTAGTGTCTCTCTGCAACCTGACAGTCAGGTTTGTGTAACCTGTTGAAACATGATGATATTATCACAGCAACTTTGCCCTCTAAAAACCCACTTCAACTGTTTCCACACATGATTGGTTGTTGCTCTCAACGGTCCTATTCACCCACGTCTAACAGATCCGGAGTGTTCTAACAGATCTGGAGTGTTCTAACAGATCTAGAGTGTTCTAACAGATCTGGAGTGTTCTAACAGATCTGGAGTGTTCTAACAGATCTAGAGTGTTCTAACAGATCTGGAGTGTTCTAACAGATCTAGAGTGTTCTAACAGATCTGGAGTGTTCTAACATATCTAGAGTGTTCTAACAGATCTAGAGTGTTCTAACAGATCTAGAGTGTTCTAACAGATCTGGAGTGTTCTAATCAATCTCTTTGCATTTGAGTTTTTTTGTTATAACACCATATTTGTCGTTCATAATTGATTCAACAATCTTTCTCCCTCACTACTTGTAGGCAGTAGAACATGTTTAGAACATGGTTAAAATACACACACACACACCATCACCGACACACACACACACACACATACACACTTGCACAGACATACATACACGCAGACACACACACACACACATACACACTTGCACAGACATACATACACGCAGACACACACACACACACTTGCACAGACATACATACACGCTGACACGCAGACACACACACACACACCACACACACACCCACACACACAGTCCCATGTCTTAATGAGGACAGATCCAACAGCGTGTCATCCCGAGGGGGGTGATCCCCCATGGCTGGCCCAGATGGGTCCTCCTTCCCTGGGTAAGGTGAGCAGGAAGTAGGGCCTCCTGAGTGTAGACCATAGACACCAAGACACACACACACACACACACACACACACACACACACGACACACCCCGGCCCCCTCCTCTCTCCTCTCCAGAGCTAGATGATGTAGAGCCAGACACCCAGGAATAGATTCACACACACACACTCACACTCACACACACACACAGACACACACACACACAGACGCACACTCACACACACGCACACGAACACGAACACACACACACGCACACGAACACACACACACACCCACACACACACACAGACACCCTAACCAGTACCTCAGTAATTAAACGTGTGTTAGTACCAACGTCCACGTCTAGTATTCATGTTCACCACCGCCTAACTGCTCTGTACACATGTAGGGACCATTAGAGGTGTGTGTGTTGTGTGTGTGTGTGTGTGTGTGTGTGTGTGGTGTGTGT
>NW_028153243.1:12500-45000 GCF_951799395.1 Argentina silus
CACACACATTACAGACAGAGACACAGTGTGTATTAAGCCCCTCCCCCCAGGTCCAGTCCATAGTGAAGCGCTGTGGCCTCCCCAGCAGTGGGAAGAGGAGGGAGCCCCTCCGCGTCTACCAGATCCCCCAGAGGAGACGCATCAGCAAAGACCCCAAACGCGTAACCATCGGCGACCTCAGGATGCAGGCGGTCAAGGAGATCTGCTACGAGGTGATCACATGACAACATTCACCCAACATAAACACAACATTCACCCAACATTCACCCAACATAAACACAACATTCACCCAACATAAACACAACATTCACCCAGCATAAACACAACATTCACCCAACATAAACACAACATTCACCCAGCATTCACCCAACATTCACCCAGCATTCACCCAACATAAACACAACATTCACCCAACATAAACACAACATTCACCCAGCATTCACCCAACATAAACACAACATTCACCCAACATAAACACAACATTCACCCAACATAAACACAACATTCACCCAGCATAAACACAACATTCACCCAACATAAACACAACATTCACCCAGCATTCACCCAACATAAACACAACATTCACCCAACATAAACACAACATTCACCCAGCATAAACACAACATTCACCCAACATAAACACAACATTCACCCAACATAAACACAACATTCACCCAACATAAACACAACATTCACCCAACATAAACACAACATTCACCCAGCATTCACCCAACATAAACACAACATTCACCCAACATAAACACAACATTCACCCAACATAAACACAACATTCACCCAGCATTCACCCAACATAAACACAACATTCACCCAACATAAACACAACATTCACCCAGCATTCACCCAACATAAACACAACATTCACCCAGCATTCACCCAACATAAACACAACATTCACCCAACATAAACACAACATTCACCCAGCATTCACCCAACATAAACACAACATTCACCCAACATAAACACAACATTCACCCAACATAAACACAACATTCACCCAGCATTCACCCAACATAAACACAACATTCACCCAATATAAACACAACGTTCACCCAACATAAACACAACATAAACACAACATTCACCCAACATAAACACAACATTCACCCAACATAAACACAACATTCACCCAACGTCAATATGACACAGAAATAACATCAGAAAAAACATCTTTTAATTAGGGCTGTTTGAACAGAAACAGAAACCATGAGATTAACTAGATGACATGTTTGTATTGGTTGACAGCCCTAATATAAACATGTTCAGGGTGCAACGTTAGTTTATGAATAAGTACAGATATTGACAGTTAGTTTATTAAAAAGTAGAGATATTGACAGTTAGTTTATGAATAAGTACAGATATTGACAGTTAGTTTATGAATAAGTAGAGATATTGACAGTTTATTAATTAATAGAGATATTAACAGTTTATTAATTAATAGAGATCTTAACAGTTTATTAATTAATAGAGATATTAACAGTATAGTTTGTTGATAAATGGAGAGATCAGCAGTATTTCAGAGTCTGTGATGTGGTTGTGGTTCCCAGGTTGCTCTGGGGGACTTCCGCCACTCCCGCCAGGAGATGGAGGCGCTGGCCATCGTCAAGATGAAGGAGCTGTGTCGTATGTACACCAGGAGAGACAGCCAGGAGAAGGACAGCTGGAAGGCTGTGGCCCAGGATGTGTGGGACACCGTGGGGATAGGGGAGGAGAGGAGCCCCCCAGGGGAGGAGGGGGGAGGAGAGGGGGGGGAGGGGGGGAGGCCCGGAGGAGGAGGAGGAGGAGGAGTGTATGATCTGAAGGCCCATA
Organism: Argentina silus; assembly: GCF_951799395.1. Lineage (NCBI taxonomy): Eukaryota > Metazoa > Chordata > Actinopteri > Argentiniformes > Argentinidae > Argentina > Argentina silus. Next base: position 14,328 of record NW_028153243.1, read on the forward strand.
TTGACAAGCTGACAGACATTCTCCAGGAAGTGAAGATCCAGAACAACATGAAGGACGAGGAGATCAAAGCTCTGAGAGACAGAATGGTGAAGATGGAGAGAATCATCCCTGTAGGACAGGTAACACACTCACACACACACACACACACACACACTCACACACACACACACACTCACACACACACACACACACACACACACACACACACACACACACACACACTCACACACACACACACACACACACACTCACACACACACACACACACACACACACACACACACACACACACACTCACAGACACAACTCACACCTGAACACAAGTCACACCTGAACACAACTCACACCTGAACACAACTCACACCTGAACACAACTCACACGTGAGCACAACTCACACCTGAACACAACTCACACCTAAACACAACTCACACCTAAACACAACTCACACCTGAACACAACTCACACCTGAACACAACTCACACCTAAACACAACTCACACCTGAACACAAGTCACACCTGAACACAACTCACACCTGAACACAAGTCATACCTGAGCACAACTCACACCTGAGCACAACTCACACCTGAACACAAGTCACACCTGAGCACAAGTCACACCTGAACACAACTCACACGTGAGCACAACTCACACCTGAACACAACTCACACCTGAACACAACTCACACCTGAACACAACTCACACCTAAACACAAGTCACACCTGAACACAAGTCACACCTGAACACAACTCACACCTGAACACAACTCACACGTGAGCACAACTCACACCTGAACACAACTCACACCTAAACACAACTCACACCTGAACACAACTCACACCTGAACACAACTCACACCTAAACACAACTCACACCTGAACACAAGTCACACCTGAACACAACTCACACCTGAACACAACTCACACGTGAGCACAACTCACACCTGAACACAACTCACACCTGAACACAACTCACACCTGAACACAACTCACACCTGAACACAAGTCATACCTGAGCACAACTCACACCTGAGCACAACTCACACCTGAACACAAGTCACACCTGAGCACAAGTCACACCTGAACACAACTCACACGTGAGCACAACTCACACCTGAACACAACTCACACCTGAACACAACTCACACCTGAACACAACTCACACCTGAACACAAGTCATACCTGAGCACAACTCACACCTGAACACAAGACACACCTGAGCACAAGTCACACCTGAACACAACTCACACCTGAACACAAGTCATACCTGAGCACAACTCACACCTGAGCACAACTCACACCTGAACACAACTCACACCTGAACACAAGTCATACCTGAGCACAACTCACACCTGAGCACAACTCACACCTGAACACAAGTCACACCTGAGCACAAGTCACACCTGAGCACAACTCACACCTGAACACAAGTCACACCTGAGCACAAGTCATCCCTCCCTTCTCTGTCTCTCTCAGGAGGAGAAGCTAGAGGACGTGGAGGATGAGGAGGGGGGCGTGGCCCGGGGCGAGGAGGAGGGCGGGGCTGAGGAGGAGGCGCGGCCTAAGGAGGTGCGTGTGACGCGTCTGATGGAGGAGGATCCGGCGTTTCGCCGCGGGCGCATGCGATGGCTGAAACAGGAGCAGGCTCGCCTCCTCAACCTGCAGCAGCAGAACATCGCAAAACGCCTGCGGCAGAACCACCAGAACGCCCCTCCCCACCCCCCCGGGACCCCCCTGGCCCCCCTGCACCTCCCCGGGACAGGCCGCTTCATCCCCCCCCAGGACTGCAAGCTGAAGTTCCCCTTCAAGAGCAACCCCCACCACCGCCTGTCCTGGGGGCCGGCCACGGCCCTGATGCTAGGCCTCGCGGGAGAGGGGGGGGGCGAGGGAGGGAGGGGGGGAGGAGGGGAGGGGGAGGGGGAGGAGGGAGAGGGTCAGATGATGGGGGGTAAAGGCAGCCCCTCTCCCCCCCCCCCCTCCCCCGGGGCAGGGTGCCCCCCCCCTCCTGCCCCTCCCCTTCCAGATGCCCCCCCCTCCCCGCATGCGCACGCCCAGCCCTCACCGCGCCTGGCAACAGAGGAACCAGGGCAACGGTCACCATGGCAACGGTCACCAGGGGAACCCGCAGCAACAGCCGCCCCGGCGATACAGGCGCAACTCCCTGGATAGCTCTACCCATGGCAACAATCACCAGGGGAACTACAGCAACCACAACAACAATGGTAACCATGACGGTGGTGGCGGTCACCAGGGGCGACCGCGATACAGGCGTGGGTCTCCGGTGCCGGGGGGGGCGGCGACAGACGGACCCCCCCAGAGAGAGCAGCAGCAGCAGAGAGGGGGGGGGGGGCCGCCATCACGGAGGGGGCGGGGGGGGCTATCCCCATCAGTTCCACCACCACCCCTACTACACCCCCCAGCACCCCCCCTATCCCCCCTACCCCCCCCCGCCCGCCCACCCCCACTACAGCAGCCTCCCCCGCCACGGCCCCCCACCGCCGGGGGGGGAGGGGGGGCCGCAGGGGGGGCCGGGCTGGGGCTACAGCACCCCCCCTCGGATGAGACGGCAGTTCAGTGCCCCGGACCTGAAGAACAAGGAGACCCCCGTGTGACCTTTGACCCCTGACCCCTGAGGAACTCTCTGACCTCGACCCCCCCTCATCACCCCCGCATCCACACGGTGGTGGAACTGTAGTCACAGCTACTGCTGTTATCATCATCATCATCACTCTGGATGAGGCTGTGTGTGTGTGTGTGTGTGTGTCTGTGTGTGTGTCTGTGTGTGTGTCTGTGTCTGTGTCTGTGTCAGCACTCCGCTTAACGCACAATGACGAGTCACTTACACACAACGCCAAATAACGTTACACACATGGTGGTCCTGCTGTGCTTTTTGTGCTGTGTGTGTGTGTGTGTGTGTCTGTTTGTGTGCTCATAACGTTCACATGGCCTATAGGAGAGGACTTGGTGTTTTTAGTTGTGATATTTAGTTCTGATCTTAACTTGTTTTGTTGTTTATTTTCTCTATCAAGTTGTACATCACAGACGTGTTCCTACGAGGTGCCTTAAACATGCGCGCTAGCCTGAGTTAGCCTGAGCTAGCCTGAGTTAGCCTGAGCTAGCCTGAGCTAGCCTGAGTTAGCCTGAGCTAGCCTGAGTTAGCCTGAGCTAGCCTGAGCTAGCCTGAGTTAGCCTGAGCTAGCCTGAGTTAGCCTGAGTTAGCCTGAGTTAGCCTGAGCTAGCCTGAGTTAGCCTGAGTTCAGACATGTTAAGTGTCGGTTAACGTTATCATATATGAGTTAGTGTGGGTTAGCGTTGTTGTAGCGTCGCTACTGAAGTATCCAAAGAGAGCAGGTGTCTGGCACCCCCTGCTGCCCAGGCAGACACACACACACACACACACACACACACACACACACACGACCAGACTGAAAGACTTGAGTGTTTATACTCAGTTGTCTTTGAGATGCCTGTGTGTCATCTTTGGGACATGAGACAGAGACACACACACACACACACACAGAGGGATGTGGGAGGAGCCTTCTAACTGAAGGGGGTGTGGTCAATGGAAGAGGCGGGGTGTATTCTGACCAATGGGAACAGTTGTAAAAGGTCAGCAGGTTGTTGGGAGAGGTGGGGATGGAACACTGCCAGGAAGAGAGAGAGACAGAGAGAGAGAGAGAGACAGAGAGAGAGAGAGACAGAGAGAGAGAGACAGAGAGAGAGAGAGAGAGAGAGAGACAGAGAGAGAGACAGAGAGAGAGGGAAGAAGGAAAAGAGAAAGTAGGATATTATTATAGTTATACAAGTAGGAATGGGACCCTCCAGGCAGAAGTGGACCTGGTACTGGGAGTTCTATCAGACAGAGTATTGTTACTACAGGACAGAGTATTGATACTACAGGACAGAGTATTGATACTACAGGACAGAGTATTGTTACTACAGGACAGAGTATTGTTACTACAGGACAGAGTATTGATACTACAGGACAGAGTATTGATTCTACAGGACAGAGTATTGATACTACAGGACAGAGTATTGTTACTACAGGACAGAGTATTGTTACTACAGGACAGAGTATTGATACTACAGGACAGAGTATTGATTCTACAGGACAGAGTATTGATACTACAGGACAGAGTATTGATACTACAGGACAGAGTATTCATTCTACAGGACAGAGTATTCATTCTACAGGACAGAGTATTCATTCTACAGGACAGAGTATTGTCAGACAGGGACATTCGTACAGAGGCTCCCCGAGTTCATCTGAATGAACCAATAGGAAGCTGTATGCAAATAACATAGGTTCGTTTTAAGTTCCGAAAGTTCCGAGTTTCTGAGATTGCATGAACGCAGCATGTCACACAGGCTGACCTTTGACCCCTAACCCGTCTGCCATGGGAGCAGAGGATTGTGGGAGATGACAAGTGGATTCTTTTTTTCCTTTCGGAGATGAACCAATGGGAGAGGGCGTCACCGTGATGACAGACGCAAGGCGTAGAACCAAGGAAGTGATTCTGATTGGCGAAGCGGGAGGGACAGGAAGGAGGCGTGCCTTAGAACCCTGCTCTGCTTTCTGACCAATCACAGGACAATCTGAGTGCTGCCGCTGGGCTTTCTGGGAGATGTGGTCTTTTCTTTCTGGTTTAGTTTTTGCTTTTTTTAAATGTTCATTTCCAGCTCCTGCTGCTGAGGGGAGGATCTGCTCTGTGTTATTGTTGCTTTGTGATGTCATCATTATTAATCTGCTCTGCTGTCACCCCCCCCCCCCCCAAGCCCCCCCCCCCCCATACCCCCCCCCCCACCACCCAGCCCCCCCATACCCCCTGTACCTGAAGCTGCTAAAGGAGCATATGTCTGTTCCACTCATGTTAATCGCTTGTGTGTGTGTGTATATGTGTGTATATGTGTGTATATGTGTGTATATGTGTGTGTGTGTGTGTGTGTGTGTGTGTATGGGAGGAGTCATTGGGTTGATTGAAGAGAAGCATAAAGAATAAACTTTGAGGAAGATGTGTGTTTTTTTAGATATTAATCCAGTGTGTTAGTTTGGCTTTGGGTTGGGGGAGGGAGGGAGGGAGGGGGGGGAGGAGGTCACTGCCATGGGAGCCAGCCTCAGTAGAATGCCCCCTGGTGGTAGAACGCCCCCTGGTGGTTCTGTGGACTAGGAACAGAAGAAGCCCCGCCCTCCCCCAACCCCTGACCTATCAGGACCTCAGGACCGGGCCGGGGCCACGCCCCCGCTCCGCAGGTCTCTCTCTCTTTTTTTAGTTGATGTTTTCATTTGTTTTGTTTTCCTTTCCTCTCGATTTGAAAGACATGGATGTATCAGGTTCTCTGGCAATAAAGGAATGGAGTCAAACTGAACCAACGGCCTCTGTCTGTCTGTCTGTCTGTCTGTCTCTCTATCTATCTGTCCCTCTACCTGTCTGTCTCTCTTCCTGTCTGTCTCTCTACCTGTATGTCTACCTGTCTGTCTCTCTACCTGTCTGTCTGCCTGTCTCTCTACCTGTCTGTCTCTCTGTGTACCTGTCTCTCCCCAGGTGTTCTACCTCTACGTCCCACAGTGTGGTTTCCTGGAGTGTTCTGTGTGTGTGTGTGTGTGTGTGTGTGTGTGTGTGTGTGTGCGTGGTGTGTGTGTGTGGGTGTGTGTGTGTGTGTCCTACAGTTAGGTCCATATATATTTGGACTCTGACACAAACCAGGAAGGGTTTTGGAATTACAGCTCTTTTAATATGTAGCCCCTCCTCTTTTTCAAGGGATCAAAAGTAATTGGACAATTGACTCAAAAGCAGTTTCATGGACAGGTGTGGGCTATTCCTTTGTTATTTCTTTATCAGTTAAGCAGGTAAAAGGTCTGCGTTGATTCCAAGTGTGGCATTTGCATTTGGAAGCTGTTGCTGTGAACTCACAACATGCGGTCAAAGGAGCTCTCAGTGCAAGTGAAACAGGCCGTCCTTAGGCTGCAAAAACAATCAAATCCATCAGAGAGATAGCGGCAACTTTAGGAGTGGCCAAATCAACAGTTTAGTACATTCAGAGAGGAAAAGAACGCACTGGTGAGCTCAGCAACACAAAAAGGCCTGAATGTCCACGGAAGACAACAGTGGTGGATGATCGCAGGATCCTTCACATGGTAAAGAAAAACCCCTTCACAACATCCAGCCAAGTGAAGAACACTCTCCAGGAGGTCGGCATGTCATTATCCACATCTACCATGAAGAGAAGACTTCACAAGAGCAAATACAGAGGGTTCACCACAAGGTGCAAACCTTTCATTAGCCTCAAGAATAGAAAGGCCAGATTAGACTTTGACAAAAAACATCTAAAAAGATCAGCCCTGTTCTGGAACAGCATTCTTTGGACAGATGAAACTAAGATCAACCTGAACCAGAATGATGGGAAGAAAAAAGTATGGAGAAGGCTTGGAACTGCTCATGGTCTGAAGCATACCACACCATCTATAAAACACGGTGGAGGCAGTGTGATGGCATGGGCATGCATGGCTTCCAGTGGCACTGGGTCACTAGTGGTTATTGATGATGTGACAGAAGACAGAAGCAGCCGGATGAATTCTGAAGTGTTTAAGGAAATACTGTCTGCTCAGATTCAGACAAATTCAGCAAAGTTGATTGGACGGTGCTTCACAGTACAGATGGATAATGACCCAAAACATACTGAGAAAGCAACCCAGGAGCTTTTTAAGGCAAAGAAGTGGAATATTCTGCAATGGCGGATGTCAATCACCTGATCTCAACCTGATCGAGCATTTCACTTGTTGAAGACAAAACTAAAGGCAGAAAGACCCACGAACAAACAACAACTGAAGACAGCTGCAGTAAAGGCCTGGCAAAGCATCACAAAGGAGGAAACCCAGCATTTGGTGTCCATGGGTTCCAGACTTCCGGCAGTCATTGCCTGCAAAGGATTCTCAACAAAGTATTAAAAATGAACATTTTATTTATGATTATATTACATTTGAGCCCCTGAAAATAGGGGACTGTGTATAAAAATGTTTGCAATTCCTAAACGTTTCATACGATATTTTTGTTCAACCCCTTGAATTAAAGCTGAAAGTCTGCCCTTCAATTGCATCTTGATTGTTTCATTTCAAATCCATTGTGGTGGCGTACAGAGACAAAATTATGAAAATTGTGTCACTGTCCAAATATTTCCGGACCGAACTGTATGTGTTCTATGTTTGACTGACAGCTGCAAAACCAGGAAGTCAGATATCAGCCAGAGGAAAGCTGCCTGTCACATGATACTATACCCATGTTCTCTAAACACACACACACACACACACACACACACACACACACACACACAGCCACAGTATCTCTTGTTAGTATATCTGTCCTCAACAGTGGGAGTGTGTTAGTCAGTCTGTCTGTAGTCCTGCTGGGAGACTCACTACTGAGAAGACACACAGACAGGTAGGTAGAGAGACAGACACACAGACAGGTAGGTAGAGAGACAGACACACAGACAGGTAGGTAGAGAGACAGACACACACAGACAGGTAGAGAGACAGACACAGACAGATAGACAGACAGGTAGGCAGAGACGCAGACAGACAGACACATACACACACACACACAGACAGACAGACAGACAGAAGGTAACACTTTATGTTATGATGACTGATGTTCAGATGATTCACTTACTTAAACAAATGGATTTGTTGTAAGTCGCTTTGGATAAAGACGTCTGTTAAATGTCATAAATGTAAATGTAAATGTAACACACCGACATGTTCCTGTAACTTGCTGTATTCAATACTGACACTTGATTGACTTCATATGAGGTGTAATAGTACAGGTAAGTTATTAGACTGGTGTGTGTGTGTGTGTGTATATGATGGTATAGGTGTGTGTGTGTGTATATATGATGTTATAGGTGTGTGTGTGTGTGTGTATGATGTTATAGGTGTGTGTATGTGTGTGTGTGTGTGTGTGTGTGTGTGTGTAATGGTAGACTGTATGTATGCTGCTTTATAGGAAGTTAGAAGTCTGATTAAAATATTCACTGGTTGAATATTTGTGATAATATCCATGTTATTTAAATGTTAATAATAATAATAATAATAATGATAATAATAATGGGGGGGGTGTGGGGGGAGGCGAGGTGTGATGTCACTGCTCAGTAACGGTATCCTCCTCCTCCAGGCCTCAGAATGAGACTCCTCCTCCTCCTCCTCCTCCTCCTCCTCCCCCTCCTCTTCATCCTCCTCCTGTCTCACGTTGATGCTGCTGTAACTGGTTGCCATGGCGGCAGGGACAAGGACAACCGGCCTCTGCTCAACTGCACGGCGGGTGGATTCAGTGACGTTCCCCCCGGAATCGAACCCACGACTCAGGTTCTGTACTGCCACCTCGGTCAGGGTCACGTGACATGGTTGTTACTGCTGCTAGTCCTACCTCTGGTCTGGAGGCCAGGGGAGGCTGGGGGAGGTAGAAGACCAGGGGAGGCTGGGGGAGGTAGAAGACCAGGGGAGGCTGGTGGAGGTAGAACACCAGGGGAGGCTGGTGGAGGTAGAACACCAGGGGAGGCTGGTGGAGGTAGAACACCAGAGGAGGCTGGGGGAGGTAGAACACCAGGCGAGGCTGGGGGAGGTAGAACACCAGGGGAGGCTAGGGGAGGTAGAACACCAGGCGAGGCTGGGGGAGGTAGAACACCAGGGGAGGCTAGGGGAGGTAGAACACCAGGGGAGGCTGGGGGAGGTAGAACACCAGGGGAGGCTGGGGGAGGTAGAACACCAGGCGAGGCTGGGGGAGGTAGAACACCAGGGGAGGCTAGGGGAGGTAGAACACCAGGGGAGGCTGGGGGAGGTAGAACACCAGGGGAGGCTGGTGGAGGATGGGCGAGGCTGGGGGGGGGTAGAACACCAGGGGAGGCTGGGGGAGGCTGGGGGGGTAGAACAGGGGAGATGTCATCTCGGCATCAACCATGTCCGTCTGATCTGTTAAAAATAAGAAACAATAAAACATGTTGTCAAACTGTAGAGAAGAAGTTCTGACCCCCCCCCCCCCCTTCCTCCCCTCTTCCTCCCCCCCTCCTCTCAGGTTCTTCTCCTCCCCCTGAACCGGTTCCCTTCTCTGGTCTGGACCTCCTACTCCGTCTTCCCCGCCCTGTATGAACTGGACCTGAGTGAGAACCAGGTCCCGGAGCTGGCCCCCTCCCCGGGCCCGGTCCTCTCCCCCCTCAGGGTGCTCCGGCTGGGGGGTAACAGGCTCCGCTCCCTCCCCTCCAGCGCCCTGTCTGCCTGCCCGGGCCTGACTGAACTCTACCTGCAGCAGAACCACATGGAGACCATCTCTGACCTCTCCTTCGCTGGCCTCTCCAAGTTGGAGGTCAGTCCTCACACTACATACTAGCTAGTGACCAGCACACTACACACCACATACTACATACTACACACTACATACTAGCACACGATACACTACACACTACATACTAGCACACGATACACTACACACTACATACTACACACTACATACTAGCACACTATACACTACACACTACATACTACATACTAGCTAGTGACCAGCACACTACACACTACATACTACATACTACACACTACATACTAGCACACGATACACTACACACTACATACTAGCACACTACATACTACACACTACATACTACACACTACATACTAGCATACTACACACTACACACTACATACTACACACTACATACTACATACAAGCACACTACATACTACACACTACATACTACATACTACACACTACATACTACACACTACATACTAGCACACTACACACTACATACTACACACTACACACTACATACTAGCACACTACATACTACACACTACATACTACACACTACATACTACATACTACACACTACATACTACACACTACATACTAGCACACTACACACTACATACTACACACTACACACTACATACTAGCACACTACATACTACACACTACATACTACACACTACATACTACACACTACATACTACACACTATACACTACATACTACACACTACATACTACACACTACACACTACATACTAGCACACTACACACTACATACTACATACTAGCACACTACATACTACATACTACACACTACATACTACACACTAGCACACTAGCACACTATACACTACATACTACATACTACACACTACATACTACATACTACACACTACATACTACACACTACATACTACATACTACATACTACACACTACATACTACACACTACATACTACACACTACACACTACATACTACATACTACACACTACATACTACACACTACATACTACATACTACACACTACACACTACATACTACACATTACATACTACATACTACACACTATACACTACACACTACATACTAGCACACTACACACTACATACTACATACTACACACTACATACTACACACAACATACTACATACTACACACAGGTTTAGAAATGTTTGCTAATTTATTAAAAATTAAAAACGGAACTATCATATTTACATAAGTATTCAGACCCTTTGCTATGACACTCGAAATTGAGCTCAGGTGCATCCTGTTTCCATTGATCATCCTTGAGATGTTTCTACGACTTGACTGGAGTCCAGCTGTGGTAAATTCAATTGATTGGACATGATTTGAAACAGCACACACCTGTCTATATAAGGTCCCACAGTTGACAGTGCATGTCAGAGCAAAAACCAGGCCATGAGGTCGAAGGAATTGTCCGTAGACCTCCGAGACAGGATTGTGTCGAGGCACAGATCTGGGGAAGGGTACGAAAATAATTCTGCAGTATTGAAAGTCCCCAAGAACACAGTAGCCTCCATCATTCTTAAATGGAAGAAGTTTGGAACCACCAAGACTCTTCCTAGAGCTCGCCGCCCGGCCAAACTGAGCAATAGGGGGAGAAGGGCCATCGTCAGGGAGGTGACCAAGAACCCAATGGTCACTCTGACAGAGCTCCAGAGTTCCTCTGTGGAGATGGGAGAACCTTCCAGAAGGACAACCATCTCTGCAGCACTCCACCAATCAGGCCTTTATGGTAGAGTGGCCAGACGGAAGCTACTCCTCAGTAAAAAGCACATGACAGTCTGCTTGGAGTTTTCAAAAGGACTCTCAGACCATGAGAAACAAGATCCTCTGGCCAAACGTCACGTCTGGAGGAAACCAGGCACCGCTCATCACCTGGCCAATACCATCCCTACGGTGAAGCATGGTGGGGGCAGCATCATGCTGTGGGGATGTTTTTCAGTGGCAGGGACTGGGAGACTAGTCAGGCTGGAGGGAAAGTTGAACGGAGCAAAGTACAGAGTGATCCTTGATGAAAACCTGCTCCAGAGCGCTCAGGACCTCAGACTGGGGCGAAGGTTCACCTTCCAACAGGACAACGACCCTGAGCACACAGCGAAGACAACGCAGGAGTGGCTTCAGGACAAGTCTCTGAAATGTCCTTCAGTGGACCAGCCAGAGCCCGGACTTGAACCCGATCCAACATCTCTGGAGAGACCTGAAAATAGCTGTGCACCGACGCTCCCCATGCAACCTGACAGAGCTTGAGAGGATCTGCAGAGAAGAATGGGAGAAACTCCCCAAATACAGGTGTGCCAAGATTGTAGCTTCATACCCAAGAAGACTTGAGGCTATAATCGCTGCCAAAGGTGCTTCAACAAAGTACTGAGTAAAGGGTCTGAATACTTAATTTGTAAATGTGATATTTAAGTTTTTTATTTTTAATAAATTAACAAACATTTGTAAAAACCTGTTTTGGCTTTGTCATTATGGGGATTATTGTGTGTAGATTGATGAGGGAAAAAATGAATTGGCTGAATAAGGCTGAAACATAACAAAATGTGGAAAAAGTGAAGGGGTCTGAATGCACTGTACATACTAGCACACTTAGTAGTATACATACTAGCACACTTAGATATAAAATATATTTAAAAAATAAAAATAGCTTACTGGCATTACAACTGCCAATGGCCCCTGGTGTGAGCATGACTTTATCTGATGATGTTCAGATGATTCACTTACTTAAACAAATGGATTTGTTGTAAGTCGCTTTGGATAAAGACGTCTGTTAAATGTCCTAAATGTAAAAAAAATTAAACTTAGAAGTATATATACTAGCACACTTAGTAGTATACATACTAGCACACTTAGTGGTGTATATACTAGCATACTTAGTAGTATACATACTAGCACACTTAGTGGTGTATATACTAGCATACTTAGTAGTATACATACTAGCATACTTAGAAGTATATATACTAGCACACTTAGTGGTGTATATACTAGCATACTTAGTAGTATATATACTAGCATACTTAGTAGTATACATACTAGCACACTTAGTGGTGTATATACTAGCATACTTAGTAGTATACATACTAGCATACTTAGTAGTATACATACTAGCACACTTAGTGGTGTATATACTAGCATACTTAGTAGTATATATACTAGCATACTTAGAAGTATATATACTAGCATACTTAGTAGTATACATACTAGCATACTTAGAAGTATATTTACTAGCACGCTAAAGTATCCAGACTTGCATGTGTGGTGTTGTGTTCAGATCCTGGACCTGTCCCAGAACCGTCTCTCCGTCCTGCCCCCCCTCCTGCTCCGACCCCTCCCCGCCATCGAGACCCTCCTTCTGGAACACAACCACATCAGAGTCCTGCCTAATGGCTGGTTCTCCCTCAAACCTGATGTCCCATACATCTACCTGTCTGAGAACCCCTGGGCCTGCACCTGTAAGGTACACCTGAACCCTGACCCCTGACCTCTGACCCCAAGCCACACCTGACCCCAACCCACACCCGACCTCTGACCCCAATCCACACCTAACCCCAACCCACACCTGAACCCTGACCCCAACCTGGGGTTACCTGTCTGTCTGTGTCTCAGGTGGGTTACCTGTCTGTCTGTGTGTCAGGTGGGTTACCTGTCTGTCTGTGTGTCAGGTGGGTTACCTGTCTGTCTGTCTGTCTGTCTACTTGTCTGTCTGTCTACCTGTCTGTGTGTGTGTCAGGTGGGTTACCTGTCCGTCTGTGTGTCAGGTGGGTTACCTGTCCGTCTGTGTGTCAGGTGGGTTACCTGTCTGTCTGTGTGTGTGTCAGGTGGGTTACCTGTCTGTCTGTGTGTGTGTCAGGTGGGTTACCTGTCTGTCTGTGTGTGTGTCAGGTGGGTTACCTGCGCCGCCACCTGGATGACTACGGCTACAACGTGTACGTCCGGGACGGGCCCATCATCAGCTCCAACGACCTGAGCGTGGTGTGTGCCTCGCCCCCCCCCCTGAGAGACCGGCCCGTGGTGGAGCTGGAGGAGGAGGACTACTGCCCCCCCCCAGGGAGACCCCCCCCTCACCGGAGGACCGGCCGGAGACTTTGACCACCGCCCCCCACCCCACACTACCCGCCTCCCGCCTACCACCCCTGCCATAACCACCCCCCCTGCAATACCCCTCCCCACCACTACAAGTGCTAGAGATACTATGACCACACCCACCACCCCGCCCCCCCCCACCACCCCGCCCCCCCCCCTCCACCCCGACCACACCCACCACCCCGATCACCCCCCGCCCCACCACAACTACCCCCCCCACCACCCCGCCCCCCCACACCACCACCACCCCGCCCCCCCCCTCCACCCCGACCACACCCACCACCCCGACCACACCCACCACCCCGATCACCCCCCACCCCACCACAACTACCCCCCCCACCACCCCGCCCCCCCCCACCACCACCACAACTATGAAACCCACAATTACCCTGAAGACCACCCCGTCACCCCAAACCCTGGCCCCCCCCACCCCTCCCCCCTCCCCCTCCACCCCTCCACCCTCCCCCTCCACCCCTCCCCCGCCCCCCCCCACTCCTCCCCCCTACCCCTCCACCCCTCCCCCGGCCCCCCCCCTGGCCGTGGTGACGTGGTCGTGGCGCCTGGCCCCCCCCGCCTGCGTCTGGCTGTTTGCAGGGTATGTGTGTGTGTGTGTGCTGTCAGGTGTGTGTGTGTGTGTGACGGGTCTCTGGCTGCTGAGGGCGTACAGGAGGTTGTACGCCCCCCTGAGGGGGGGGGTGGGGGTGCGGGGGGGGGGGCCGTGGGGGGGAGGAGGGGGGGTCCGGCTGCTCACCTGCCTCCGCCAGGAGAGGGAGGAGATGGGGGAAAACGGGGGAGTCAAAAGCATCTCTCTCTCCCTTGGAGGGGCTGGGGGAGGGGGAGGGGGAGGGGGAGTACATGCAGTCTACCGCTCAGTACTGTTCATATCTAGGGAAGAGGGGGGAGAGGGGGGAGAGCGGGGGAGAGTGGGGGAGGAGGAGGGGGAGAGAGAGAGAGTTCTGGTTATGTTACACTCTGCAGTGAAGGGAGGGGCTGGGGGGGAGGCAGCCACAGAGGAGGGGGAGGGAGAGGGAGGGAACAGAGAGGGAGGGGGAGGGAGAGAGAGAGAGGGAGAGAGAGAGGGAGGGAGAGAGGGAGAGGGAGGGAGGAAGGTCCACAGGAAGACATTGTACCGCGTGTTCAGCAGGGAGGAAGAGATGAAGGGATGGAGGGATGTGGAGGGATGGAGGGATGTGGAGGGGATAAGAGAGGGAGGAGGAGAGGAGAGGAGGAGGAGGGGGGGAGAGGGGGAGGCGAAGAAGCGCTACAGTTTGATCCTGAGGGAGGAGGGGGAGAGGAGAGGGGAGAGAGAGGGGGAGGGGCTGGAGTGGGTGGTGGGAGGGTGGGAGTTGTCTGGGGGAGAGGGGGGGGAGGAGAGGAGGAGTGGGGGAGACTGGTGGTCTCTGTTACCCAGCCTGCCTTGGGGTTTGACCCCCCCACCTGAGAGAGGAACACCTGAGTGACAGATCAGTGCAGGTGTGTGTGTGTGTGTGTGTGTGTTTGTGCATTCGTGTGTGTGTATGTGTGTGTGTGTGTGTGTGTGTGTGTGTGTGTGTGTGTGTGTGTGTGTGTGTGTGTGTGTGTGTATGCCTATGCCTGTGCTTCTCATCCATACCCATGTGTGCTACTGCTGATTCTATTGTTTGGCTGTAGAAGTGTGTTTAATTGTTGAATAAATGTTACGTATGAGAACACAGTTATGTTTACTGTCTTACTTTCCACCTTTTAAGCAGGCTTGTAGAACAGAACAGGGCTCCGGGCAGCTGAGAGGAAATGGAGAAAACCAGCCTCCCTGATGACCTAGAACCTTCTCTCTCTCCTCCTCAACTACACCTCATCTGCATCAACTGCTCAAGCTTCTTACTACCATTCCAAAATTCAATCCTCTGTCTCTGACCCAAGGAAACTGTTCTCCACATTTTCCTCACTCTTCAAGGTCTGAGCATTGATGACTTTGTCTTATGATGACTGATGTTCAGATGATTCACTTACTTAAACAAATGTATTGTTGTAAGTCGCTTTGGATAAAGACGTCTGTTAAATGTCATAAATGTAAATGTAAATGTAGTGGGTTAGCCCAGACAGTGTTCAGCCTGGTTAGTCCCTGACCCTGGCTGTAGTTAGTTAGACTAGTTCCCTGACTAGTCCTGTTTTGATGCGTTCCGTCACTGAGAGGTCATTCGACTACACTGTCATCCACTTGGGCATTCTGTTACCATGACAACAAAATGCTAAAGTGTATCTGCTCTAAACACTGTACCACCTGATGCTGTTGTTTGTATGATTGTGAGGTTTCTGATTGAGGAGCTCGATCGCCCCCAGTCTTAAACAGTCTCAGTGTAAAACAGTCTCAGTGTAAAACAGCCTCAGTGTAAAACAGCCTCAGTGTAAAACAGTCTCAGTGTAAAACAGCCTCAGTGTAAAACAGCCTCAATGTAAAACAGTCTCAGTGTAAAACAGCCTCAGTGTAAAACAGCCTCAGTGTAAAGTGTAAAACAGCCTCAGTGAAAAGTGTAAAACAGCCTCAGTGTAAAACAGCCTCAGTGTAAAACAGCCTCAGTGTAAAACAGCCTCAGTGAAAAGTGTAAAACAGTCTCAGTGTAAAGCAGTCTCATTGTAAAGTGTAAAACAGTCTCAGTGTAAAACAGTCTCAGTGTAAAGTGTAAAATAGTCTCAGTGTAAAAATAGTCTCAGTGTAAAACAGTCTCAGTGTAAAGCAGTCTCATTGTAAAGTGTAAAACAGTCTCATTGTAAAGTGTAAAATAGTCTCAGTGTAAAACAGTCTCAGTGTAAAACAGTCTCAGTGTAAAGCAGTCTCATTGTAAAGTGTAAAACAGTCTCAGTGTAAAACAGTCTCAGTGTAAAGTGTAAAATAGTCTCAGTGTAAAACAGTCTCAGTGTAAAGTGTAAAACAGTCTCAGTGTAGAAGTGTTGTTTAGAAGAGATAGCAGCAGCAGCAGGATGAATGACTTCCATATATGGTGTCTGTACATCTGCATTCTCTCTCTCACACACACACACACACACACACACACACACCACACTTACATGCATACTACTGTGGCTACTGCCCAATATTATTGTGACCTTCTACACACTCCACCACCTTACATTATTGTTTATGATATATGAGATGATATGAGATGATATGATATTATATTGTTGATTGTTGTCCCCTACATGACACTGTGGCAGAGCAGAGAAGCTCCTTTAGCAACAGATTATTACAACCACGCTGCACTAAGGAGCGCTATAGGAGATCTTTTCTGCCTGCCGCAATAAGACTGTCCAACTCCTCCTCCGGCTGCTCCATCAGGGTGATCAGAGTCAGGCTGGGGGATGTTAAACCATACTGGACTGTTCTTACTGGATAGAACAGAAGTGCATTTAGGCATGTAGACATGGTCAAGACGACCTGCTGAAGTTCAAACTGAGCATCAGAATGGGGAAGAAAGGAGATTTAAGTGACTTTGAACGTGGCATGGTTGTTGGTGCCAGACGGGCTGGTCTGAGTATCTCAGAAACTGCTGATCTACTGGGATTTTCACACACAACCATCTGTAGGGTTTACAGAGAACGGTCAGAAAAAGAGAAAATATCCAGTGAGCGGCAGTTCTCTGGGAGAAAATACCTTGTTGATGCCAGAGGTCAGAGGAGAATGGCCAGACTGGTTCAAGATGATAGAAAGGCAACAGTAACTCAAATAACTACTCGTTACAACCAAGGTATGCAGAAGACCATCTCTGAACACACAACCTGTCAAACCTTGAAGCAGATGGGCTACAAAAGGGGGTCCAACCCAGTACTAGCAAGGTGTACCTAATAAAGTGGCCGGTGAGTGTATATCTATCTATCTATCCTGTTTGCTGCACTGTTGAGGAGCCCTAAGCATTTCACTGCATCGTCTCCAGCTGGATTGGATGTATGAGAACTAAATGTGGTTTCAATGACTTGTACAGGAGACACCAGAAACAGTGCAGCAGTGTTTCACCACAGGGACAACGTCCTCAAAGCAGAGAGACAGTCAGGGCTTCTCTCTCAGACAGTTTGACCCGTCATCGAGGTCTATCTGATTGGGTATCAGTGGTTTAGTAAACAGTGAATTAAAACACAGAAACACTTTTTTTTTCTTTCAAAAACAGCTTTGATGAAACTTTATTTTTTTATTTTATTTTTTTATTACAAATGTAAACCACAGCAGAGTGGACCCCTCCAGGTGTGTTTGTGTGTGTGTGTGTGTGTGTGTGTGTTAGGCGGTAGAGAAGCGTGGTGTGTGTGTGTGTTAGGCGGTAGAGAAGCGTGGTGTGTGTGTGTGTGTGTGTGTTAGGCGGTAGAGAAGCGTGGTGTGTGTGTGTGTGTGTGTTAGGCGGTAGAGAAGCGTGGCGTGTGTGTGTGTGTGTTAGGCGGTAGAGAAGCGTGGTGTGTGTGTGTGTGTGTGTGTGTGTTAGGCGGTAGAGAAGCGTGGTGTGTGTGTGTGTGTGTGTGTTAGGCGGTAGAGAAGCGTGGTGTGTGTGTGTGTTAGGCGGTAGAGAAGCGTGGTGTGTGTGTGTGTGTGTGTGTGTGTGTGTGTTAGGCGGTAGAGAAGCGTGGTGTGTGTGTGTGTTAGGCGGTAGAGAAGCATGGTGTGTGTGTGTGTTAGGCGGTAGAGAAGCGTGGTGTGTGTGTGTGTGTGTGTGTGTTAGGCGGTAGAGAAGCGTGGTGTGTGTGTGTGTGTGTGTGTTAGGCGGTAGAGAAGCGTGGTGTGTGTGTGTGTGTGTGTGTGTGTGTGTTAGGCGGTAGAGAAGCGTGGTGTGTGTGTGTGTGTGTGTGTGTGTGTGTGTGTGTGTGTTAGGCGGTAGAGAAGCGTGGTAGCTGGTTTCCCAGGATGACCCGTCTCTCCACACCGCTCTCAGAGATGGCTGCCAGTCTGACCACGCCCCCGCTCGAACCGTCCCTCTCCATGGCCAATGACAGGGCTGGGGAGAGATCACATGACTATTAACACAGCCCAGATACGAGACAGTATTCCCCCCCCCCCCCCCCCCCCTCCTACCTGCAGCAGTGAGAGTAAGACACTCCCCCCCCCCCCCCCCCCTACCTGCAGCAGTGAGAGTAAGACACTCCCCCCCCCCCCCTCCTACCTGCAGCAGTGAGAGTAAGACACTCCCCCCCCCCCCCCCCCTACCTGCAGCAGTGAGAGTAAGACACTCCCCCCCCCCCTCCTACCTGCAGCAGTGAGAGTAAGACACTCCCCCCCCCCCCCCCCACCTGCAGCAGTGAGAGTAAGACACTCCCCCCCCCTCCTCCTACCTGCAGCAGTGAGAGTAAGACACTCCCCCCCCCCCTCCTCCTACCTGCAGCAGTGAGAGTAAGACACTCCCCCCCCCCCCCTCCTACCTGCAGCAGTGAGAGTAAGACACCCCCCCCCCCCCCCCCTCCTACCTGCAGCAGTGAGAGTAAGACACTCCCCCCCCCCCCCCTCCTACCTGCAGCAGTGAGAGTAAGACACTCCCCCCCCCCCTCCTCCTACCTGCAGCAGTGAGAGTAAGACACTCCCCCCCCCTCCTCCTCCTACCTGCAGCAGTGTGAGTAAGACACTCCCCCCCCCCCCCTACCTGCAGCAGTGAGAGTAAGACACTCCCCCCCCCTCCTCCTACCTGCAGCAGTGAGAGTAAGACACTCCCCCCCCCCCCCCCCCCCTCCTCCTACCTGCAGCAGTGAGAGTAAGACACTCCCCCCCCCCCCCCCCTCCTCCTACCTGCAGCAGTGAGAGTAAGACACTCCCCCCCCCCCCCTCCTCCTACCTGCAGCAGTGAGAGTAAGACCCCCCCCCCCCCCCCCCCCTCCTCCTACCTGCAGCAGTGAGAGTAAGACACTCCCCCCCCCCTACCTGCAGCAGTGAGAGTAAGACACTCCTCCTTGGTCATGCCAGGTTTGTAGTTGGAGTCCATGTACCCGTAGATGTAGGTACTTCCTGACCCCCCCACAGAGACCGGCTGTCTGGCCAGCATGCCTCCCACCGGCACCGTGTACACCTGGGGGGGGAGGGGGTCACAGAGCACTGTGTAGGAGAGGTAAAAGGGTGTGTGTGTGTGTGTTTGTGTGACTAACCTGTCCCCCTCGTCTCTTGTCCCATCCTGCCACAATGATCCCGGCCATCAGCTCCTCTCTGTACCTATAGCAGCTCTCCTTGAACAGATTGGCAGCTGTCTGCACCAATGGGAGCTCATCCAGCTCAATACTACAGACAGACAGAAGGATGACAATGTCTTTAGGGAGATTTTGTGTGTGTGTGTGTGTACCTGTGGAAGCCCAGCTGGTAGGTGACCATGTCAGCGATGGCCTGTGTGTGTGTGTGTGTGTGTGTGTGTGTGTGTGTACCTGTGGAAGCCCAGCTGGTAGGTGACCATGTCAGCGATGGCCTGTGTGTGTGTGCGTGTGTGTGTGTGTGTGTGTGTGTACCTGTGGAAGCCCAGCTGGTAGGTGACCATGTCAGCGATGGCCTGTGTGTGTGTGTGTTTGTGTGTGTACCTGTGGAAGCCCAGCTGGTAGGTGACCATGTCAGCGATGGCCTGTGTGTGTGTGTGTGTGTGTGTACCTGTGGAAGCCCAGCTGGTAGGTGACCATGTCAGCTATGGCCTGTGTGTGTGTGTGTGTGTACCTGTGGAAGCCCAGCTGGTAGGTGACCATGTCAGCGATGGCCTGTGTGTGTGTGCGTGTGTGTGTGTGTGTGTGTGTGTACCTGTGGAAGCCCAGCTGGTAGGTGACCATGTCAGCGATGGCCTGTGTGTGTGTGTGTGTACCTGTGGAAGCCCAGCTGGTAGGTGACCATGTCAGCGATGGCCTGTGTGTGTGTGTGTGTGTGTGTGTGTACCTGTGGAAGCCCAGCTGGTAGGTGACCATGTCAGCGATGGCCTGTGTGTGTGTGTGTGTGTGTGTGTGTGTTTGTGTGTGTACCTGTGGAAGCCCAGCTGGTAGGTGACCATGTCAGCGATGGCCTGTGTGTGTGTGTGTGTGTGTACCTGTGGAAGCCCAGCTGGTAGGTGACCATGTCAGCGATGGCCTGTGTGTGTGTGTGTGTGTGTGTACCTGTGGAAGCCCAGCTGGTAGGTGACCATGTCAGCGATGGCCTGTGTGTGTGTGTGTGTACCTGTGGAAGCCCAGCTGGTAGGTGACCATGTCAGCGATGGCCTGTGTGTGTGTGTGTGTGTGTGTGTGTGTGTGTGTGTGTGTACCTGTGGAAGCCCAGCTGGTAGGTGACCATGTCAGCGATGGCCTGTGTGTGTGTGTGTGTGTGTACCTGTGGAAGCCCAGCTGGTAGGTGACCATGTCAGCGATGGCCTGTGTGTGTGTGTGTGTGTGTGTACCTGTGGAAGCCCAGCTGGTAGGTGACCATGTCAGCGATGGCCTGTGTGTGTGTGTGTGTGTGTGTACCTGTGGAAGCCCAGCTGGTAGGTGACCATGTCAGCGATGGCCTGTGTGTGTGTGTGTGTGTGTGTGTGTGTGTGTGTGTACCTGTGGAAGCCCAGCTGGTAGGTGACCATGTCAGCGATGGCCTGTGTGTGTGTGTGTGTGTGTACCTGTGGAAGCCCAGCTGGTAGGTGACCATGTCAGCGATGGCCTGTGTGTGTGTGTGTGTGTGTGTGTGTGTGTGTGTACCTGTGGAAGCCCAGCTGGTAGGTGACCATGTCAGCGATGGCCTGTGTGTGTGTGTGTGTGTGTGTACCTGTGGAAGCCCAGCTGGTAGGTGACCATGTCAGCGATGGCCTGTGTGTCTGCAGCAGAGCCTGACCGACAGCAGAAGATCTGCTCGTGGATGGGAGTCAGCTTGTCTGTCACCCTGTTAGCGATGTAGGCCCTGAGACACACACACACACACACGCCATTTATTTATGGCATTTAACAGACGTCTTTATCCAAAGCGACTTACAACAAATCCATTTGTTTAAGTAAGTGAATCATCTGAACATCAGTCATCATCAGATAAAGTCATCTATGGTAGGACCAGGGTTAGGGTTAGTACAGGGGGGTAGTGAGGGTGAAGAGGTCTCTAGGGTTAGGGTTAGTACAGGGGGGGTAGTGGGGGTGAAGAGGTCTCTAGGGTTAGGGTTAGTACAGGGGGGTAGTGTGGGTGAAGAGGTCTCTAGGGTTAGGGTTAGTACAGGGGGGTAGTGGGGGTGAAGAGGTCTCTAGGGTTAGGGTTAGTACAGGGGGGTAGTGGGGGTGAAGAGGTCTCTAGGGTTAGGCTTAGTACAGGGGGGTAGTGGGGGTGAAGAGGTCTCTAGGGTTAGGGTTAGGGTTAGTACAGGGGGGTAGTGGGGGTGAAGAGGTCTCTAGGGTTAGGGTTAGTACAGGGGGGTAGTGAGGGTGAAGAGGTCTCTAGGGTTAGGGTTAGTACAGGGGGGTAGTGGGGGTGAAGAGGTCTCTAGGGTTAGGGTTAGTACAGGGGGGGTAGTGGTGGTGAAGAGGTCTCTAGGGTTAGGGTTAGGGTTAGTACAGGGGGGTAGTGGGGGTGAAGAGGTCTCTAGGGTTAGGGTTAGTACAGGGGGGGTAGTGGTGGTGAAGAGGTCTCTAGGGTTAGGGTTAGGGTTAGTACAGGGGGGTTAGGGTTAGATCGGTAGTGACTCTGCAGTCCTGACAGCAGTGGGAAGCTCGTTCCACCAGCAAGGCGCTAGGACAGTGAAAAGCCGTGACTGAGTGGTGCGGCTGCTGCATCCACGTAGAGGCGGCGGTGCCAGGCGGGCAGCCGAGGTGGAGGAGTGGAGTGATGGGCAGGGGTTAGGGTTAGGGTTAGTACAGGGTTAGGGTTAGTACAGGGTTAGGGTTAGTCCAGGGGGGGTTTGGGGGCTGACCATTGCTTGGCTGTTTCCTTTGCCGCCCGGTAGGCGAGCACCAGGGTCTTGAATCTGATGCGAGCTGCTACTGGGAGCCAGTGAACACACACACACACACACACACACACACACACACACTCACCCGGTCGTGGTACGGGAGTCGGCTCCGATGACCACTCCTCCATCGTACTCCAGCGCCATGATGGTGGTCTAGAACAGGAGACAGGAGACAGGGCGTTAGCACGTTAGAACAGGTCGTTATCTGGGCTTCTGACCGACAGACGAACTCGAGGTCAACTCTGATCGTCTCCTAACTTTGGACGACTTGTTAAGAGTTGTGTGGTCGAGCCGAAGTGTTTCATTAAACCGTTGGCGTTCCTTCTACAGGAGAAGGATCCTCTCACTCCCTTTGCCATAAACATGCGGATCATTCACCCTTTGACCCAAAACCCTTCGACTTATTGACTCAGGCTACGTCTTAACAGTCCTCCTAGAGACCTCTTCACCCCCACTACCCCCCTGTACTAACCCTAACCCTGTACTAACCCTAACCCTAGAGACCTCTTCACCCCCACTACCCCCCTGTACTAACCCTAGAGACCTCTTCACCCCCACTACCCCCCTGTACTAACCCTAGAGACCTCTTCACCCTCACTACCCCCCTGTACTAACCCTAACCCTAGAGACCTCTTCACCCCCACTACCCCCCTGTACTAACCCTAACCCTAGAGACCTCTTCACCCCCACTACCCCCCTGTACTAACCCTAACCCTAGAGACCTCTTCACCCCCACTACCCCCCTGTACTAACCCTAACCCTGTACTAACCCTAACCCTAGAGACCTCTTCACCCCCACTACCCCCCTGTACTAACCCTAACCCTAGAGACCTCTTCACCCCCACTACCCCCCTGTACTAACCCTAACCCTAGAGACCTCTTCACCCCCACTACCCCCCTGTACTAACCCTAACCCTAGAGACCTCTTCACCCCCACTACCCCCCTGTACTAACCCTAACCCTGTACTAACCCTAACCCTAGAGACCTCTTCACCCCCACTACCCCCCTGTACTAACCCCAACCCTGTACTAACCCTAACCCTAGAGACCTCTTCACCCCCACTACCCCCCTGTACTAACCCCAACCCTGTACTAACCCTAACCCTAGAGACCTCTTCACCCCCACTACCCCCCTGTACTAACCCCAACCCTGTACTAACCCTAGAGACCTCTTCACCCCCACTACCCCCCTGTACTAACCCTAACCCTAGAGACCTCTTCACCCCCACTACCCCCCTGTACTAACCCTAACCCGAACCCTAGAGACCTCTTCACCCCCACTACCCCCCTGTACTAACCCGAACCCTAGAGACCTCTTCACCCCCACTACCCCCCTGTACTAACCCTAACCCTAAAGACCTCTTCACCCTCACTACCCCCCTGTACTAACCCTAACCCTAGAGACCTCTTCACCCCCACTACCGCCCTGTACTAACCCTAACCCTGTACTAACCCTAACCCTAGAGACCTCTTCACCCCCACTACCCCCCTGTACTAACCCTAACCCTAGAGACCTCTTCACCCCCACTACCCCCCTGTACTAACCCTAACCCTAGAGACCTCTTCACCCCCACTACCCCCCTGTACTAACCCTAATCCTAGAGACCTCTTCACCCCCACTACCCCCCTGTACTAACCCTAACCCTAGAGACCTCTTCACCCCCACTACCCCCCTGTACTAACCCTAACCCTAAAGACCTCTTCATCCCCACTACCCCCCTGTACTAACCCTAACCCTAGAGACCTCTTCACCCCTACTACCCCCCTGTACTAACCCTAGAGACCTCTTCACCCTCACTACCCCCCTGTACTAACCCTAACCCTAGAGACCTCTTCATCCCCACTACCCCCCTGTACTAACCCTAACCCTAGAGACCTCTTCACCCCCACTACCCCCCTGTACTAACCCTAACCCTAGAGACCTCTTCACCCCCACTACCCCCCTGTACTAACCCTAACCCTGTACTAACCCTAACCCTAGAGACCTCTTCACCCCCACTACCCCCCTGTACTAACCCTGTACTAACCCTAACCCTGTACTAACCCTAACCCTAGAGACCTCTTCACCCCCACTACCCCCCTGTACTAACCCTAGAGACCTCTTCACCCCCACCACCCCCCTGTACTAACCCTAACCCTGTACTAACCCTAGAGACCTCTTCACCCCCACTACCCCCCTGTACTAACCCTAACCCTGTACTAACCCTAACCCTAGAGACCTCTTCACCCCCACTACCCCCCTGTACTAACCCTAACCCTAAATACCTCTTCACCCCCACTACCCCCCTGTACTAACCCTAAAGACCTCTTCACCCCCACTACCCCCCTGTACTAACCCTAACCCTGTACTAACCCTAACCCTAGAGACCTCTTCACCCCCACTACCCCCCTGTACTAACCCTAACCCTAGAGACCTCTTCACCCCCACTACCCCCCTGTACTAACCCTAACCCTAGAGACCTCTTCACCCCCACTACCCCCCTGTACTAACCCTAACCCTAGAGACCTCTTCACCTCCACTACCCCCCTGTACTAACCCTAGAGACCTCTTCACCCCCACTACCCCCCTGTACTAACCCTAACCCTAGAGACCTCTTCACCCCCACTACCCCCCTGTACTAACCCTAAAGACCTCTTCACCCCCACTACCCCCCTGTACTAACCCTAACCCTGTACTAACCCTAACCCTAGAGACCTCTTCACCCCCACTACCCCCCTGTACTAACCCTAACCCTAAATACCTCTTCACCCCCACTACCCCCCTGTACTAACCCTAAAGACCTCTTCACCCCCACTACCCCCCTGTACTAACCCTAACCCTGTACTAACCCTAGAGACCTCTTCACCCCCACTACCCCCCTGTACTAACCCTAGAGACCTCTTCACCCTCACTACCCCCCTGTACTAACCCTAACCCTAGAGACCTCTTCATCCCCACTACCCCCCTGTACTAACCCTAACCCTAGAGACCTCTTCACCCCCACTACCCCCCTGTACTAACCCTAACCCTAGAGACCTCTTCACCCCCACTACCCCCCTGTACTAACCCTAACCCTGTACTAACCCTAACCCTAGAGACCTCTTCACCCCCACTACCCCCCTGTACTAACCCTGTACTAACCCTAACCCTGTACTAACCCTAACCCTAGAGACCTCTTCACCCCCACTACCCCCCTGTACTAACCCTAGAGACCTCTTCACCCCCACCACCCCCCTGTACTAACCCTAACCCTGTACTAACCCTAGAGACCTCTTCACCCCCACTACCCCCCTGTACTAACCCTAACCCTGTACTAACCCTAACCCTAGAGACCTCTTCACCCCCACTACCCCCCTGTACTAACCCTAACCCTAAATACCTCTTCACCCCCACTACCCCCCTGTACTAACCCTAAAGACCTCTTCACCCCCACTACCCCCCTGTACTAACCCTAACCCTGTACTAACCCTAACCCTAGAGACCTCTTCACCCCCACTACCCCCCTGTACTAACCCTAACCCTAGAGACCTTTTCACCCCCACTACCCCCCTGTACTAACCCTAACCCTAGAGACCTCTTCACCCCCACTACCCCCCTGTACTAACCCTAACCCTAGAGACCTCTTCACCTCCACTACCCCCCTGTACTAACCCTAGAGACCTCTTCACCCCCACCACCCCCCTGTACTAACCCTAACCCTGTACTAACCCTAGAGACCTCTTCACCCCCACTACCCCCCTGTACTAACCCTAACCCTGTACTAACCCTAACCCTAGAGACCTCTTCACCCCCACTACCCCCCTGTACTAACCCTAAAGACCTCTTCACCCCCACTACCCCCCTGTACTAACCCTAACCCTGTACTAACCCTAACCCTAGAGACCTCTTCACCCCCACTACCCCCCTGTACTAACCCTAACCCTAAATACCTCTTCACCCCCACTACCCCCCTGTACTAACCCTAAAGACCTCTTCACCCCCACTACCCCCCTGTACTAACCCTAACCCTGTACTAACCCTAGAGACCTCTTCACCCCCACTACCCCCCTGTACTAACCCTAGAGACCTCTTCACCCTCACTCCCCCCCTGTACTAACCCTAACCCTAGAGACCTCTTCATCCCCACTACCCCCCTGTACTAACCCTAACCCTAGAGACCTCTTCACCCCCACTACCCCCCTGTACTAACCCTAACCCTAGAGACCTCTTCACCCTCACTACCCCCCTGTACTAACCCTAGAGACCTCTTCACCCCCACTACCCCCCTGTACTAACCCTAGAGACCTCTTCACCCCCACCACCCCCCTGTACTAACCCTAACCCTGTACTAACCCTAGAGACCTCTTCACCCCCACTACCCCCCTGTACTAACCCTAACCCTGTACTAACCCTAACCCTAGAGACCTCTTCACCCCCACTACCCCCCTGTACTAACCCTAACCCTAAATACCTCTTCACCCCCACTACCCCCCTGTACTAACCCTAAAGACCTCTTCACCCCCACTACCCCCCTGTACTAACCCTAACCCTGTACTAACCCTAACCCTAGAGACCTCTTCACCCCCACTACCCCCCTGTACTAACCCTAACCCTAGAGACCTCTTCACCCCCACTACCCCCCTGTACTAACCCTAACCCTAGAGACCTCTTCACCCCCACTACCCCCCTGTACTAACCCTAACCCTAGAGACCTCTTCACCTCCACTACCCCCCTGTACTAACCCTAGAGACCTCTTCACCCCCACCACCCCCCTGTACTAACCCTAACCCTGTACTAACCCTAGAGACCTCTTCACCCCCACTACCCCCCTGTACTAACCCTAACCCTGTACTAACCCTAACCCTAGAGACCTCTTCACCCCCACTACCCCCCTGTACTAACCCTAACCCTAAATACCTCTTCACCCCCACTACCCCCCTGTACTAACCCTAAAGACCTCTTCACCCCCACTACCCCCCTGTACTAACCCTAACCCTGTACTAACCCTAACCCTAGAGACCTCTTCACCCCCACTACCCCCCTGTACTAACCCTAGAGACCTCTTCACCCTCACTACCCCCCTGTACTAACCCTAACCCTAGAGACCTCTTCATCCCCACTACCCCCCTGTACTAACCCTAACCCTAGAGACCTCTTCACCCCCACTACCCCCCTGTACTAACCCTAACCCTAGAGACCTCTTCACCCTCACTACCCCCCTGTACTAACCCTAACCCTAGAGACCTCTTCACCCCCACTACCCCCCTGTACTAACCCTAGAGACCTCTTCACCCCCACCACCCCCCTGTACTAACCCTAACCCTGTACTAACCCTAGAGACCTCTTCACCCCCACTACCCCCCTGTACTAACCCTAACCCTGTACTAACCCTAACCCTAGAGACCTCTTCACCCCCACTACCCCCCTGTACTAACCCTAAATACCTCTTCACCCCCACTACCCCCCTGTACTAACCCTAAAGACCTCTTCACCCCCACTACCCCCCTGTACTAACCCTAACCCTGTACTAACCCTAACCCTAGAGACCTCTTCACCCCCACTACCCCCCTGTACTAACCCTAACCCTAGAGACCTCTTCACCCCCACTACCCCCCTGTACTAACCCTAACCCTAGAGACCTCTTCACCCCCACTACCCCCCTGTACTAACCCTAACCCTAGAGACCTCTTCACCTCCACTACCCCCCTGTACTAACCCTAGAGACCTCTTCACCCCCACCACCCCCCTGTACTAACCCTAACCCTGTACTAACCCTAGAGACCTCTTCACCCCCACTACCCCCCTGTACTAACCCTGTACTAACCCTAACCCTAGAGACCTCTTCACCCCCACTACCCCCCTGTACTAACCCTAAAGACCTCTTCACCCCCACTACCCCCCTGTACTAACCCTAACCCTGTACTAACCCTAACCCTAGAGACCTCTTCACCCCCACTACCCCCCTGTACTAACCCTAAATACCTCTTCACCCC
Source organism: Argentina silus (assembly GCF_951799395.1). Classification (NCBI taxonomy): domain Eukaryota; kingdom Metazoa; phylum Chordata; class Actinopteri; order Argentiniformes; family Argentinidae; genus Argentina; species Argentina silus. Next base: position 42,549 of record NW_028153243.1, read on the forward strand.
CACTACCCCCCTGTACTAACCCTAAAGACCTCTTCACCCCCACTACCCCCCTGTACTAACCCTAACCCTGTACTAACCCTAACCCTAGAGACCTCTTCACCCCCACTACCCCCCTGTACTAACCCTAGAGACCTCTTCACCCCCACTACCCCCCTGTACTAACCCTAAAGACCTCTTCACCCCCACTACCCCCCTGTACTAACCCTAACCCTGTACTAACCCTAACCCTAGAGACCTCTTCACCCCCACTACCCCCCTGTACTAACCCTAAATACCTCTTCACCCCCACTACCCCCCTGTACTAACCCTAAAGACCTCTTCACCCCCACTACCCCCCTGTACTAACCCTAACCCTAGAGACCTCTTCACCCCCACTACCCCCCTGTACTAACCCTAGAGACCTCTTCACCCTCACTACCCCCCTGTACTAACCCTAACCCTAGAGACCTCTTCATCCCCACTACCCCCCTGTACTAACCCTAACCCTAGAGACCTCTTCACCCCCACTACCCCCCTGTACTAACCCTAACCCTAGAGACCTCTTCACCCTCACTACCCCCCTGTACTAACCCTAACCCTAGAGACCTCTTCACCCCCACTACCCCCCTGTACTAACCCTAACCCTAGAGACCTCTTCACCCCCACTACCCCCCTGTACTAACCCTAACCCTAGAGACCTCTTCTTCTTAGAAAGACTCTCACTGAACTTTATTCACATTATTCTGGGATTTTCCACCACAGTTAAACTCCTCAGAGCAGCTAACCTGCTAACGCCGCTAGCCGCCAGAAGTGCTGTCTCATTCAGTCCTTCTCACGGCTCTAACTCCTCTTTCCGTCGCTGTACCGGGCCAGAGTTTGTCCGTGCAGCGGACCGGGAGGTTAACGGACGGCCTTACCCCGGTGGTGACCTCTTTGATGGTCCAGTCCGGCACCAGGCCGCTGCTGGAGGCAGGAGAGAACCGCGTCGCCGTCGCCGCCGCCATCTTACCGGAGGAAAGGTGTCCGGCGCCCGGCGGTGATCCGCCTCAGGACGTCAGGATCCCTCCGCCGACCGGGCGGTGACGTCAACAGCGCAGCGGTCACGTGGTCAGGCGGAGAAAAGACCCCAAGAGACCCGAACATGCCTTTATAAAAACATCATTTATAAAAACATCATTTATAAAAACATCATTTATAAAAACATCATTTATAAAAACATCATTTATAAAAACGTCATTTATAAAAACATAATTTATAAAAACATAATTTATAAAAACGGTCATTTATAAAAACCTTCATTTCTAAAAACATCATTTCTAAAAAACATCATTTCATAAAACCTTCATTTCATGAAACCGTCGCCATGGTTGCTTTTCAACACAGCAGTAACTGGTGCTGTGTAATGTATGTGTAAAAAAGTATTTAAATTTAATTTAATTTAATAAATGTAATTAACTCGTAAAAGTATTTTTATTTAATTAACTAGTAAAAGTATTTTTTATTTCATTAACTAGTAAAAGTATTTTTTATTTCATTAACTAGTAAAAGTATTTTTTAATTTAATTAAATTGAATGATTTTTAAATTTAATTCACTCCCCACTCACTTCCCAGAGAAAGTAGTCCGCCAGGTCGCTCTGGCAGCGCGACGGCCGCCTGTGTCTGTCCGTCCGGGGTCCTTCTGATCCAGCAGGAACACCAAGGTAAACATCATCTGTCCTCTCATCTCATCTCCAACTGAGGTTGTTTTAACGCTGTTTCTACGTTATTTCTACGTTATTTCTACGTTATTTCTTGTGTGGTTCGGGGTATAGAAGAGACTGTCTGTCTCGAGGAGAAGAAGCGTCACATTCTGTCTGTCTCTCCTCGCTGCTGCTGGGCGAACCGATCTAGGCTGTGGAATAAGAAGAAGAATATAATCATACTAATACTATATGGCATTTAGCTGATGCTTTTATCCAAAGCGTCTTACATTAGTGAGTGCATCCATGTCAGTATAGATGGTCCCAACAGGAATCAAACCCTCAACCTAAAACTATGCTCTACCAACTGAGACACAGAGGACCACAATGCTGTCTCCAACAGCATAGAGACAGACAGGCAGGCAGGCACAGACAGACAGGCAGGCAGGCACAGACAGGCAGGCAGAGACAGACAGACAGGCAGGCAGGCAGGCAGGCACAGACAGACAGACAGACAGACAGACAGGCAGGCAGGCAGAGACAGACAGACAGACAGACAGACAGACAGACATGGTACACCCAACTCACCAAAAGCACTGGTCTACATCTCTATTTAAGTTATCAGTCAGCTACACCTAGATAGCTATTCAGAAATATTGTGTGTGTGTGTGTGTATATGTGTGTGTGTGTGTGTGTGTGTGTGTGTGTGTGTGTGGTGTGTGTGTGTGTGTGTGTTGTCCTAACTCTGACCTCTGTACAGATGACCGTGCACAACCTGTACATGTTTGACCGT
>NW_028153243.1:50000-55000 GCF_951799395.1 Argentina silus
TCTGTCTGTCTGTGTGTGTGTGTCTGTGTGTGTATGGGTGTGTGATGGAATGACTGGATGTTTATTACAAGCACAAGAGCACAGGATGGGAGTTGTAGTTCTAGAGAGATGAGCACAGGGGATGGGAGGTGTAGTTCTAGTTGTCGTTCTAGGGAAACAAGAGCACATGGAATGGGAGTTGTAGTTGTAGTTCTAGTTGTAGTTCTAGGGAGACAGGAGCACAGGGGATGGGAGTTCTAGTTCTAGTTGTAGTTCTAGTTGTAGTTCTAGGGAGACAAGAGCACAGGGGATGGGAGTTGTAGTTCTAGTTCTAGGGAGACAAGACCACAGGGGATGGGAGTTCAAGTTCTAGTTGTAGTTCTAGGGAGACAGGAGCACAGGGGATGGGAGTTGTAGTTCTAGTTGTAGTTCTAGGGAGACAAGAGCACAAGGGATGGGCGTTAAAGTTCTGGTTGTAGTTCTAGTTGTAGTTCTAGGGAGACAGGAGCACAGGGGATGGGAGTTGTAGTTCTAGTTGTAGTTCTAGGGAGACAAGAGCACAAGGGATGGGCGTTATAGTTCTGGTTGTCGTTCTAGTTGTAGTTCTAGGGAGACAGGAGCACAGGGGGTGGGAGTTGTAGTTCTAGTTGTAGTTCTAGGGAGACAGGAGCACAGGGGATGGGAGTTGTAGTTCTAGTTGTAGTTCTAGGGAGACAGGAGCACAGGGGGTGGGAGTTGTAGTTCTAGTTGTAGTTCTAGGGAGACAAGAGCACAGGGGATGGGAGTTGTAGACATGTCATTGTGCTATAGACAAGAATTTTTGCTACCAATTGTTGCTAATGCTTATGTTTGCTAATGCCTTCCCCTGACAACTCACCCTAACCTTAACCACTAAGTTAATGCCTAATACTGCCTAACCTTAACCACTAAGTTAATGCCTAAACCTGCCTAACCGCCACGCAAATCAACGTTTAGGAATCTGAACTTCTTCGGTAAGTTAGAACCCTCACCTAGCATCTTCAGTGTGAGGGATCCTGCTGCTTCCACTACTGGCCACCAGAGGGCACTGTTGGCACTTTTTCTTATTTTCCTTGTTCACCAGAATATCAGCCTGGCTCATTGATGACTCACCCCTAACCCTGTGTTACCCCGTGTTACCCTGCGTTACCCTGCTACCCTGTGTTACCCTGCTACCCTGTGTTACTCTGTGTTACCCTGCTACCCTGTGTTACCCTGCTACCCTGTGTTACCCTGTGCTACCCTGTACTACCCTGTACTACCCTGCTACCCTGTACTACCCTGTGCTACCCTGTACTACCCTGCTACCCTGTGCTACCCTGTACTACCCTGCTACCCTGTACTACCCTGTACTACCCTGTGCTACCCTGTACTACCCTGTACTACCCTGTGCTACCCTGTACTACCCTGTGCTACCCTGTACTACCCTGTACTACCCTGTGCTACCCTGTACTACCCTGTACTACCCTGTGCTACCCTGCTACCCTGTGTTACCCTGCTACCCTGTGTTACCCTGCTACCCTGTGTTACCCTGTATTACCCTGCTACCCTGTGTTACCCTGTGTTACCCTGCTACCCTGTGTTACCCTGTACCACCCTGCTACCCTGTGTTACCCTGTGTTACCCTGCTACCCTGTGTTACCTTGCTACCCTTGTGTTACCCTGTGTTACCCTGTGTTACCCTGTGGTACCCCGCTACCCTGTATTACCCTGCTACCCTGTGTTACCCTGTGCTACCCTGTACTACCCTGTACTACCCTGTGCTACCCTGCTACCCTGTACTACCTTGTACTACCCTGTACTACCTTGTACTACCCTGTACTACCCTGTACTAACCTGTGCTACCCTGTACTACCCTGTGCTACCCTGTACTACCCTGTGCTACCCTGTACTACCCTGTACTACCCTGTACTACCCTGTGCTACCCTGTACTACCCTGTACTACCCTGTGCTACCCTGTACTACCCTGTACTACCCTGTGCTACCCTGTACTACCCTGTACTACCCTGTACTAACCTGTACTAACCTGTGCTACCCTGTACTACCCTGTACTACCCTGTGCTACCCTGTACTACCCTGTACTACCCTGTACTACCCTGTGCTACCCTGTACTACCCTGTACTAACCTGTGCTACCCTGTACTACCCTGTACTAACCTGTGCTACCCTGTACTACCCTGTACTACCCTGTGCTACCCTGTACTACCCTGTACTACCCTGTACTACCCTGTACTACCCTGCAGGTGAATCATCAGCACATCATCACATTCAGTTTTAGACGTATCGTCCAAAAACGTCTCAAATGCATCAACCAGGACAGTTTAATTAGGAGACTGTGTAATAATTAATTAGCCTGATCGAGAGCCTGACACGTGTGTGTGTGTGTGTGTGTGTGTGTGTGTGTGTGTGTGTGTGTGTGTGTGTGTGTGTGTGTGTGTGAGGTGAGATGTACAGTGCGTTTCCTTGAGCTGTAGTTTATTGAGTCAGTCTGACAAACTAGAGATGGAAGGTTTCAGCCTGATAAATGATCCTGATTGGCTGACTGATGGGTCATATTGATTGGCTGATCAAACCTCTGACCTTGACCATGTTAACAGGATGTGTCTGTTGCCGTGGAGAGGGCATATTAAGGGATTTCACTTTAATCCCAAAGTATCAATAATCATTTGCACACACACACACACACATGCATACACACACGCCAGACACACATGCATACACACATGCATACACACACATGCATACACAGACGCACGCACGCACACACACACACACACACACACACACACACACACACACACACACACACACACACACACACACACAGATATTCAGTTGACCACAGTGGCTTCATCTGAAAATAAAACTGGCATGTTTGGATTTGAGAATGGACAGATGAGCCGTCTGGATTAGAGAGGAAGGGGGGGAGGAGGGGGGGAGGAGGGGGGAGGAGAGGGGGACGAGTCAGAACATTGTCCCCTGTCCCACACACAGGGCTGGTGACCCCACTGAGCGCGTGCAGAACCACGTCTGGATTACACAACCACCAGTGGTCAACACGACCACAGGTCAACAACTACACACACACACACACACACACACACACACACACACACACACACACACACACACACACACACACACACACACACCAAGACCCTGAGACTGAAAGACTTGAAACTCTCTCTCTCTCTCTCTCTGACGGACAGTGTGTGTGCGTGTGCGTGCGTGCGTGTGTGTGTGTGTGTGCATATGCGTGTGTGTGTGTGTGTGTGTGTGTGTGTGTGTGTGTGTGTGAGGCCTATGGTAAGCTGGGTGCAGATGTCAGGTATGGCCGCTTGCCCAGTCTCTGTCCTCTTTCTGCTTTTCCTTCAGTTAATCTGGACACACACACACACACACACACACACACACACACACACACTCAAATTTGACCAAAAGACTCAAATCCGTCCTGTGGGTGGGCCCAGGGGAGGAGGGGTAGAACAAGAGAGAGATGGATGGATAGAGAGAGAGAGAGAGAGAGAGAGAGAGAGAGAGAGAGAGAGAGAGAGAGAGAGAGAGAGAGAGAGAGAGAGAGAGACAGAGAGAGAGAGAGAGACAGAGGGAGAGAGAGACAGAGAGAGAGAGAGAGACAGAGGGAGAGAGAGACAGAGAGAGAGACAGAGAGAGAGAGAGAGACAGAGGGAGAGAGAGACAGAGAGAGAGAGAGAGAGATGTACATTACTCTGATCTCCTGTATCTCACTGAGACGACACGGGATTATCACTCTACTATTGTAGAGAGACAGAGAGAGACAGAGAGAGAGAGAGAGAGAGAGACAGAGAGAGAGACAGAGAGAGAGAGAGAGAGACAGAGGGAGACAGAGACAGAGAGAGAGAGACAGAGAGAGAGAGAGAGAGACAGAGGGAGACAGAGACAGAGAGAGAGAGACAGAGAGAGAGAGAGAGAGACAGAGAGAGAGACAGAGACAGAGAGAGGGACGGAGGGACGGAGGGACGGTCAGCAGAGGAGGAGAGGATGAAGGGATGTGAGTGGAGATGAGATACCTGCTGTTGGTAAACCTGCCTGCCAAACCAAGACACCATCCTCCTGACATCAGGACCACATCTGGGCTTGACTCTAAACCACCTCTACTACGTGTGTGTGTGTGTGTGTGTGGGGTGGGGGAGGTTGGTTAGAGTTTGGTTGTTACAGTAACTAGAGTGCTATAAGTGTTGGGGTTAGATTAGGTTGCCAGGGTAACAGTGACAGCGTGAGGGTTAGGGTGGTGGTTGCCAGGGTAACAGTGATAGTGTGAGGGTTAGGGTGGTGGTTGCCAGGGTAACAGTGACAGCGTGAGGGTTAGGGTGGTGGTTGCCAGGGTAACGGTGACAGCGTGAGGGTTAGGGTGGTGGTTGCCAGGGTAACAGTGACAGCGTGAGGGTTAGGGTGGTGGTTGCCAGGGTAACGGTGACAGCGTGAGGGTTAGGGTGGTGGTTGCCAGGGTAACGGTGACAGCGTGAGGGTTAGGGTGGTGGTTGCCAGGGTAACAGTGACAGTGTGAGGGTTAGGGTGGTGGTTGCCAGGGTAACGGTGACAGTGTGAGGGTTAGGGTGGTGGTTGCCAGGGTAACGGTGACAGCGTGAGGGTTAGGGTGGTGGTTGACAGGGTAACAGTGACAGTGTGAGGGTTAGGGTGGTGGTTGCCAGGGTAACGGTGACAGTGTGAGGGTTAGGGTGGTGGTTGCCAGGGTAACGGTGACAGCGTGAGGCATGTTTGCGGGGCGTGCGGTGGGGGTGGGGGGGGGCGGGGCCCAGCGGGAAGGGGAAGTTCTCCGTAGAGGAGCTGTACGGATTCAGCAAGAAGCCCAAAGCGTCGGGGGGCTGGGGGGGGGCCAGGGGGGGGCTGGGCGGCCGGCCGGGGGGGGCCCAGAAGGGGGAGTCGGCCCTGGCCTCTCAGATCCTGGAGGCGGCCCGCAGGCTGATGGAGAAACGCAGACTGGAGCTTTACCTGCAGGAGTGT
>NW_028153242.1:5000-10000 GCF_951799395.1 Argentina silus
AGAGAGAGAGAGAGAGAGAGAGAGAGAGAGGAGGAGAGAGAAAGCTGCATTCTCGCTACATGACGGCCCTCAGTCATTCTCTCTGCAGAGCACCAAACTAACGCTGACAGGTGAAGGCATGCGGTGCTGCTCTCTCTCTCTCTCTCTCTCCCTCTCCCTCTCTTCTCTCTCCCTCTCTCACTCCCTCTCCCTCTCTCACTCCCTCTCTCTCTCTCTCCCTCTCCCTCTCTCTCCCTCTCTCACTCCCTCTCCCTCTCTCACTCCCTCTCCCTCCCTCTCTCTCTCTCTCCCTCTCTCACTCCCTCTCTCCCCCTCTCTCACTCCGAGTTGTGCGTCTCATTGTGTCTCTTCCCTTCTCTCTGCATGACCTGAGCTACAGGACCGTAGTGTGTTATTACCCTTCACATAGGAGGGACAGGACAGGAAGGACAAGCCCCATCCATAGGGAGCGTGCGTGCGTGCGTGCGTGCGTGCGTGCGTGCGTGCGTGCGTGCGTGATATGGGGAAGGGAGATAAAAGGCCACCTGTGTTGTTTTTGCTGATATAAGACATCCTTGTGCACACAATGACTCAAGTCTGAAAATGGCCATGTAGGTCAAAGTATGGGTATTTTGGGCGAGGCATTCTATATTCTTTGCTCCTCCTGAAATAGCTTCCCATGTGCCGTGACGTACGACATTGCTGGAGAGCTCTGAAGCATGACGTGGCTAGCCTGTTTATAAAGTTAACACCAAGAGTCAAATATAAACCTCAGAAACCTTCACCGGCGACTGAGTCAAACAACACACTTTATTGAGTTTTGCTCCTAGCTATTTCTGGCACTACGTTCCCAAATAGGTCTGTGAATGGCTAACATACTGGACCACTCTGTGCTTCTTTGAGGATTGTTTTGTTTTTTTCAAGAAAAGCCAGGAAGCAGAACTGGCTGCCGTTGGCCTTTAAGCTGTTGTAAAACTTCCAATAACGCGAGTCTCCAACAAACGTCTGTCTCCAATAAAAACCGAGCCAGTAAACAAATAAGCACCGGTACGCAAGGTCAAAATACATGGTCATGTACAGCGCCAGTCAAAAGTTTGGACACACCTTCTCATTCAATGGTTTTTCTTTATTTTTTATTATTTTCTACATTGTAGATTAATGTTGAAGACATCAAAACTATGAAGGAACACATATGGAATTATGTAGTAAACAAAAAAGTGTTAAACAAACCAGAATATGTTTTATATTTTAGATTCTTCAAAGTAGCCACCTTTTGCTCTGATGACAGCTTTGCACACTCTTGGCAAGTTGTGTCCAAACCTTTGACTGGTACTGTATTCTCTGTTGATATTAGCAGATGATTAAAGCGACTCATTTGATTCCGGGCGACCATTACCGGTATGTATTCTAGTCTGACAGCAGCAGCAGCGCTGTATGGAACCGATAGTGAATTACCATATCTATCAAAGATGAAGGTTTGGACAGATTTATTGTAGGCTAATCATTTTCATATCATGCTGGTGGATATTTGGTCTCAGTACGGTATACTCAGCTCTTTCACATCGTGGCTTTGGGCGGCAAGTATGGCAAACGCGCTGGGGTCTAAACAGAAGAAACCGCGGTCTCCCATCGGAACGTAACCTGCCTCCAATATGCGCTGGGTGAGGTTCCGTGGTTAAATCAAATAAACGCCCAAGCGACTAAAAGAAGATTACCTGTATGTGTAAAGCTAAGCGTCTTGGTCCACAGCAGCATACTAATGATGTACTTTGGGACAGAAAAGACGAGAGTTACTTATATAAGCGTATATAAGTCAAATCAAATTCAGCATGATAAACCATAGATTTGTCAAGGGACTGCGGCATCTGTTTGTAACTAACAGGTACATCCCAATACATTCGGGATAAAGCTTACATCCCAATAAAGCTTTCCACAAGGTGACTCCTAAGCCTCTAAATCCACTTCCACAGTATCATTGATAATCAGCTGCATTGCGCTGCAGTTTGACTCTCCCACAAACCTCCTGTCACATCAGTCTCTCTTCACTACGTCACAGGCCTCGGCTCCCTGTCACCTGTTCAATCACTCACACACGCACACGCATGCACGCACACACACACACACACACACTCACGCACGCACACACACACACACACACACACACACACACACTCACACGCCCGTGCGCATATATGCATACACACGCAAACACACACATGCACACACACACACACACTCACACTCACATGCGCTCACAGACACACACGCACGCACGCATACACATGCCTGCGTGCATATATGCATACACACACACACACGCACGCACACACACACACGCACATACATACACACACACACGCAGCGGTCCCTGAGTGCTGGTATAGTTGAAGCAGCACAGACGGAGGTGAGGTTCCCTGCGGTCCAGGTGTAATTTAGCAGGTAATGAGCGTTCTGCCTCTGTCACTCAGGGGGTGACATACCTGTACTGTACCTGCCAGAGAGGGGAGCACACTCAGCCCCACAGCACCATCACTCACCTGGATCAACTCTCACAGTTCCACAGCAGCCAAGCATAGCCCCAGCATGGAGCCTCTCCCCAACGCCAAGCAAGGTCATTTACATTACATTACTGCAACAAAGTTAGTATCTGTTATCTTACAGACATTTACTTTTATTTCACAAAAACAAACCAAAAATATTCTTTTGAGGGGCACATTTGAAGAACCTTGTTGGGTTCCATATTGAACCCTGTAATCGAGGAACAGACAAACAAACTAGTATTTAGATTGGAAAATTGCATACAAGGATCGATTAATTCTATAAATTTACTTACAATTCCCATCAAAGTGGTCATTTATCTATGTAAATTTAATTTATTTTCACAGCTTAAAACATAACTTTAACATATAAATTGTACTATTTCGACATTAAAAAATGTGTATTCAAATTCGATTTGAATGGGTTAGGGTTATGCGTAAAAGTCGTAAATTAACGACATTATTATTTATTTTACCAAATGTAATTAACTGTATTTTTATTGCTTTTCTATGTTCGTAAAAACGACATTATTTTACTGTAATTTGACAGCTTTTAACTTGCAACCGTGCTGCTAGACTTTTTACTGGGTTTTAAACGTTTTAATCGACAAAACTGCAAGGTGTCCATGCTGGGTGCTGCCAGATTCACCGGTTAGCTGGTCGGTCGCTCGGTCGGCCAGGTGTGTGTACTGTATGTGACGGGGGGATGGGGGGGGGTCGGGGGATGGGGGGGGTCGGGGCGGGGGGGGGGGTAGGAATCTGGGTCTTCCACATGGCAGAAGCAGGCGTCATGCTGGGGGCTGTGTACGGGTGGTTGGTTGGCCAGGTGTATGGAGGATCTGAGAGGACGGTCCTAGCCAGAGGCGGAGCAGAGCCGAGACCGTCTCCACCAGGCCAAACAGAGCAGAGCCGGACGGCCGCCTCACCCTCACCTGCTCTGACTCAGACTCGCCACGGGAGCGTTCGGGGGGTTGGTGCCCGTGACACGACACATGCAGGAGGAAAACCTGTCTTTCACCTCGCTCCCCGCTCATGCTCCGATGCCCCAAGTTCTCAATGCACACACACACACACACACACACACACACACACACACACACAGGCGCACACACACACACACACACACACACACACACACACACACACACACACACACACACACACACACACACACACACACACACACACACACACACAAACACACACACCTACACATACGCACACAGGCGCACACAGGCGCATACAGTATACAGACACACACACATACATACAAACACACGCAAGCGGACGCGGACGCAGACACACACACACAAACAGAAACACATGCACATATACACACACGCACACGCGCATGTACGCACGCGCAGGATGTGCCTCATCCATCCGGAACCAATCCAAAGAGCAGATCTCCTCTGGGCTTACGAACACTGGCCCAGCGACAGTCTGAGTGAGCCACAGTCTCACACACACACACACAGCCGTGTTCTTCTCTCCCTCAAAGCAAATTAGCTTTCACAGCCTGTCCTTTCAACGATGGAGAGAGCCTGGAGAAGGAGGAGGAGAAGGAGAACAGAGGGAGGAATCAATTCATTTCAGCGTTCCACTGTGATCCACTATGTACATAGCTACATCAATCAGACTAGTAAGCCTTGTTCTCTCCAGCTGCATACTAACAGGTGTCTGTCTGACTGCCTGCCCCCCCACACCCCCCCGCCCACACACACACGCAAGCACACACACACACACACACACACACGCATGCATGCAAGCGCACACACACACACACACGCGTGCACGCAAGCACACACACACACACGTTGCAATATGCCACACAACAGATGTCTGAGTGGGCCCACTGGTATAGAGCATACAGACTGTGTCACATCAAGGCTAGGCTATCGGCTAATCTCACTTAATCAATAGGAAAGAGAGGCAGCATATAGCAGTGTATCAGCCGACCCGTCCAATAGAAACACAGCAGAAACACAGCAGGAACACAGCAGAAACACAACAGAAACACAACAGAAACACAACAGAAACACAGCAGAAACACAACAGAAACACAGCAGAAACACAGCAGAAACACAACAGGAACACAGCAGAAACACAGCAGAAACACAACAGAAACACACCAGAAACACAACAGGAACACAGCAGAAACACAACAGGAACACAACAGAAACACAACAGGAACACAACAGAAACACAACAGGAACACAACAGAAACACAACAGAAACACAACAGAAACACAGCAGAAACACAACAGGAACACAGCAGAAACACAACAGAAACACAACAGAAACACAACAGAAACACAACAGAAACACAACAGAAACACAACAGAAACACAACAGAAACACAACAGAAACACACCAGAAACACAACAGAAACACAACAGAAACACAACAGAAACACAACAGAAACACAACAGAAACACACCAGAAACACAACAGAAACACAACAGGAACACAACAGAAACACAA
>NW_028153242.1:12500-37744 GCF_951799395.1 Argentina silus
CTTCTAAGCAGCCCTCCTCTCTCCGTCTCTCCATCTCTCCGTCCTCCTCCTGTATAAACATCAGTGAGAGACGAGGGAGAGTCACAGAACCTCTCTCACCCCTCTCTCCCCTCTCTCACCCCTCTCTCTCCCCTCTCTCTCCCCTCTCTCACCCCTCTCTTACCTTCTCTTACCTTCTCTACAGAACACCTCCTGAAACTAATAAAGGTCTGCCTGTCTGTGTGTGTCTGTCTGTCTGTCTGTCTGTCTGTGTGTGTGTGTGTGTGTGTCTGTCTGTCTGTCTGTCTGTTTGTGTGTGTGTGTGTGTGTGTCTGTCTGTCTGTGTGAGAGGTGAGGGCCGTGTGTGTGTGTTAGCGTGTGTGTGTGTTAGCGTGTGTGTGTGTGTTAGCTTAAGGGTTAGAGAGGAGGAGGATGCAGAGGAGAGAACGAGGACAGGACAGAGGAAGTGAAGACAGAAGCAGGGATGTTCTACACAGAGACAAGGTGGCTGAAAAGCTGAAGACAATACATTTGTCTTACGATACATATTCTATTGATATACTTCGTAGTACAGTACAATACCATACTGTATACTGTACAGTGTCATAAATGTCAGGATTATAACCAATCGGAGGATGGGTGAATTGTAATGAATGAGGAATGGTATCAAACACACGTTTCATTCCATGCATTATAATGAGCCCCGTCCTCCGATTTCTACCTCCACCAGCCTCCCCTGACTCTAACCTCGCTGGGCCTGGTGTAAGTCAGGACTGGTATAATGGCCTAAATGAAGAGCTGCTCATCTGGACCAAGATCAAAGCTTCAACTCCAGCTGGGTCTGCTAAGGACACAGTGAAACACAGCTCCCTCCTCCCCTCTCACTTGCTTTCCATCCCTCCTCCACTCTCCCTCTCTCCCTCTCTCTCTCCACACTGAGCCAAACCTCCCTCCTCCCCCTCTCCTCTCTCTCCATCTCTGTCGTCCCTTCTCACATTGAGACACAGCTCAGGGTCTCCCTCGCTTTCCATTTCTCTCTCTCTCTCTCTCTCTCTCTCTCTCTCTCTCTCTCTCTACTCACACTACGCTAGAGTTATGCCTTTCTTCTTCTTCTCCTCTCTCCATCTATTTCTCTCGCCACCTCTCTTTCTCTCCATCTCTCTCCTCACACTGAGCTGGGTCCCTCTCTCCTTTTCTCTCTCTCTCTCTCCATCACTCTGTCTCTCCTCCCTCTCTCAGTTGGGTCTGCTGAGGGTACAAAGAGCCTCACAGTGACACACAACTCCTTCTCCTCCCTTGTTCCTTTCTCTTTCTCTCTCTCTCTCTCTCTCTCTCTCTCTCTCCCTGCTCCATCTCCCTCCGCCATCACCTCTGCTTCCTCCAGGTGGAAGGTGGGTGGGCTGTGTTTGTGTGTGTGTGTGTGTGTGTGTGTGCACGCATGCGTGTGTGTGTCTGTCAGGTGTGTGTGTGTGTATCATTTGTGTGTGTGCGTCTGTGTGTGTGTGTGTGTGTGTGTGTGTGTGTGTGTGTGTCTAGCAGAGGTGACGCAGTGGGAGTTGAAGGGAGTTAAGAGAGAGTGAGGCAAAGTAGACCATCTCCTTCATCATGTCATCCTCCACCGCTCGCCCCCAGCCCCCCGACCCCCGACCCCCAACCACACAACCCCACTCATCATTGGAACGTGACCATGGAGGGTCTTCCAGAGGAGGGAAAGTCACACACACACACTGTATACACAGAGATACACACACACACACACACACACACACTGTATACACACAGAGATACACACACACACACACACACACACACACACAAACTTGGCATGCTCTTTGATGGAGAGGGGCTGACGGGGGGGGGGGGGTGGAGGGGACAGAGAGGAGGGGGGTTCGGAGGGGGGGATGGAGGGGACAGAGAGGAGGGGGGTTCGGAGGGGGGGATGAAGGGGGCAGAGGGGGGAAAAGGAGGGGCTAGGGGCCCACGGGTGACCTCTAGTCCAGCAACGGTGCAGCCTGCCTGGGCAACCATGTGTGAAACACGTTGGAGAAACCCAGCTCCTCCAGGTCATTAAACACAAGGGTTACACAAGGCTCTCCTGATACAGAGGTCCTTCTAACACCCTCCATCCCAAAGCAAGGTAGAGCTGGTCAGTCACACACACACACACACACACACACACACGCAAATGCAAACACACACACGCTCGAATGCACGCACACACACACACACACACGCACACACACACACACACACACACGTACACACACACGTACACACACACATACACACACACACACACACACACACACACACACACACACACACACACACACACAGAGCTGGTCAGAACAGACTTAGTGGCTGCTGCTTAGTGCTGCTCTTCTTTACAAGGAAATGCTGATGCGAAGAGTTGCCTCACACTGCCGATGATGTTGAGTGTGTGATCATCTCTGTTAATGGGCGTGGGGAGTGTGTGTGTGTGTGTGTGTGTGTGTGTGTGTGTGTGTGTGTGTGTGTGTGTGCTAATTGTTGTTTGGAAGTTTAGGCTGTAATAATGTCATCATTCTCGTTAGGGTAATGATATAGATGCCCCTAATCAGGTGCTTCATGTTCTGATCTGACGCCTCTGTAATGCAGGGGAGGAAAGATTACACTGTGATGGTTTCCCACTTCACCTCAATGCAGCACTGATGACACACACACACTCTCGCACACACACACACTCCCCACGCCCATTAACAGAGATGATTAAGATGATGCTGCGTAGGAGAAAAACACATTTCCCTGAGGAGGGAGCGTTTACCTGCTCCGGGAAAACCCCAAACTACAAAGGGCAAAGACAACTGAGACAGATATAATCACCTGACAAAGTCAGAGGAGAGGTTTAAACACAAACCAATTTTGGCAATTTACACCTTAATGGAATGGCCAAACTCAAAGCTCGTCCCCCTATACAAATCTACCTGATTAAAGCCGGAGGCTTCCACCTGATCGTGGAAATAGAGAACATCTACAGAGGATGAGTACTGGCCCCCTGTGGTAGAAATAGGTATGGCAACACAACATATATTATTCCATTGGCGGCAGCCTGGATCAGACAAACACTTAGCAGCAAAGCAAACACTAGGTTACAGCAGGGGAGGCTGGCGGAGGTAGAAGTCAGAGGACGGGGCTCATTGTAATGAATGATCCATTCCCTGTTCCGTTCCATGCATTCCAATCAGCCCGTCCTCCGATTTCTACAGTACCTCCACAAGCCTCCCCTGCGTCACATGCCGGGTCGTAATCCCTAATGAACGAGGGAGATTGAAACCAGCTCATTCAAACTGGATGAAACCAGTAAGCAACAACCGTAAGTTGTTTGCAAAGCTGATGATCTAGTTAGGTTGCGCGTGCCTGTTTTTTCCTCCTGTAGAATGAGCCTTTTTAATTGGATCCTAATAGCATTAGAAACTTGATAAGCCCATGTGGATGCATCACAGTTCAAGCCTGACATCAACAGGACAAACTTAGTTTTAGTCGGGATTTCTCCACTTGAACGTTTTGGACCTCTAGAACCTGATATACTGTAGTAGGTGTGTGGTTATGATCAACTCCTCTGTCAAAGACAATATAGATCACCTGTATGATGACATTGTTTGGGATGTGGCCAGGTGACTCTAACAAGGAGGGACTTGAATATAACCCTATACCTAACCCCCCCCCCCCCCCACACACACACACACACACACATACAGACTTCAGGTGGATGAAGAATGGCTGTACTGACCCAGGCACCTGACACGGCAGAAGAAGAAAGAAATACTGGACAGACTCATTCATCACTAGGCTGACCTCTGACCTCTGACCCCCCCCTCTATGAACCAGAGTAACAACAGTCACCCTGTCCTCTCCTACACAACAGGTCGTAAATAACACTTGCCCAGACAGAAAGGAGGGCAGAGGGTTGGAACACACACACACACACACACACAGTCTGAGGAATGTCAATGGTCAGTTGTAAAGACATCGGCAAAGGCAGTGACCCCAAGTATGGCAACAACAAGAGTTTTATCATCCAAAGGCAAATCCAAACCTAGCTATTTCAGAGCATTACAAGGCTAACATTTTGAAAAGTAGAAATCTACTGGTCGTTAGCGATCCAGTCTCAGCTGGGTCATGCCCCCCCCTGGACAGTGCCCAACCCACAGAAGAGAGTCCACCATCTGAACCTGTCAGCCGACTCTAGAACTGACTCACAGAAGAGAGTCCACCATCTGAACCTTTCAGCCGACTCTAGAACTGATACTGTAGCTTCAATCTCTGACAAGTTTGAATTTCAAATTAAAAAGTGAAGAGGGTTGTTTCTCTCTCTCCCTCCCTCTCTCCCTCCCTCTCTCTCTCTCTCTCTCCCTCCCTCCCCCTCTCTCTCTCACACACACACACACACACACACAATGTATGCACTAGGTATTATCTTTACTTCCTCTATCAAACTCAGGGAGCTCTGGAAGTTCAGCTGTGTGATGTATAATTGATAATGTGTGTAATTTCAGGGAATGATTTCCCAGGGAGGTGAACTTCATTCTGAAAAATTCTCTGTGAACTCTGTCAGCCCTTTGAATTTGGTGTTAGAGACCCACAGCCTAACCCCTTATACACACCCACCCCACATCCCACCCCCTATTAAACACATATCAATAATGGAACATGATTAAAATAACATTTGAGAAAATCTCTAAATAAGTAAATCTAGATCTGTCCTATCCATGTTGACATAGCTTGGGGAAACGTGTGCTACACCTGAGGTGGTCATTATCTCAACATACTGTAGTACCTAACACACACACACACACACACACACACACACACACACACACACACACACACACCTCACTGTCTCTGGCAGTAAACTGCTAACAACTAGGGAAACCGGCTGACCTTGAAAACAGCATGAGCTCCAAATGATTTTCTCAGAGTCTGATCCAGGCAGATATTGAACATCGCAGGAGAGGAATGAGAGGAGAGGGATGATTTTCAAACACCACAAGACTATTTGTGCTGTTTTCTCAGTGTAAAGATTTAATTGATTCTAAATATCATGGGGAAGAAACTAAAGTATTAGTTAAATATATATTTGCTTTGAGTTTTTCTTGGTAGCTGAAACTCATACAACCTAGGGGTCGGAATTAAAAAGGGAAGCCAGGGTACAGACACACACATGCACACGCACAAAAGCACAACGTTTAACAGTTTATTATTGTCCAAATTCATATCAGTAGACTTGGAGAAATAAAATGTACTTTTTGTCTTTTTAAAACATTCTCTTAAACAAAAATATAACAAGTATTTACAATCACTGGTAAAAATACAAAAAAGCATACAAGCAAATCATTGTCTTTCTAAAAGACATAAGTTACAACAGCTATGAAAAGTGTAAGACAGAACCAAAGTCAGCCACAGACCATAATAATCATGACAATAACACCTTAGTAACAGACATGTGCAGTACAGTTGCTACAGTCAAGCTTACAGTTGTGCAGTTCAGAGTAATGCTGCATTCAAGTGCTCTTTGGAAATAGTAAACTCCAAAATGTCCCACTAGGAAACTTGTGTTACTTTGAGCTATTGGAGTTTTCCCACTCTGAGGTAATCTCTGAATCAACCAACAGGGTGGGATTTCCAGGAGCTCTGAAATCGGAATGTTCCGTTCCCGAAGAGCACTTGAACGCACCATGATGCCTATGTTTTGCATTACAGAACACGTTCAACATCTCACGTATAGCGTTCTGGGTAACATGATGGAGCGACCAGAAGGCGGTGGTTAGTGAGTTGTGAAACACACAGGGCACATTCAAGAACGCTTACAGATTAGACCACAGTGTTGGTACTGTAAGGGACGCCTCAGGAGGGGGAAAAAAGCATTTGGATGAATTTGTATTGAAATGACTTCTGACTGCATATCACAGAAACCAAAACTGTCTGTATTGTGATTCTCTTCAGCCTCAAAACAGGAGACAAAGCCTCAGGTTTCAAGGCTGAATGTCTCTTGAATGTTAGGAGTATGCAATGTTTTTCTGGTATTTTGATGTCCTGTTGTATCTATTGTCCCTGTTTTTAGCCCGGTGGCTATCCCAGTTTCCCCCCTTGGTGGATGAATAAAGTTGATCTAATCTGATCTATGAGAACATGTGAATGGCGTAAACACACAGAGACACAATGTCATTTCAATAGAAAGTCACTGCATTTGGAGAGAGAGAGAGAGAGACAGAGAGAGAGAGAGAGAGAGAGAGAGGGGGGGGGGGGGGGAGAGAGAGAGAGAGAGAGGGGGGGGGGGGAGAGAGAGAGAGAGGGGGGGGGGGAGAGAGAGAGAGAGAGGCTTGATGGCAGAGGTCAGACAATGGAATCAACACACATATATTCAAAGAGGCTCAACATTCTGAAGGAAGACTTTTGTTTTCCATGCAAATCTCTTCTGTTTGATTTCAGGGGGGTCTTTGTCTTAATCTGTATACTAGGCTATTTCTCTGTGTTCCTGTGTTTATGTCTACATCATTAACAGTAGACAGAGGTTTGGCATCCACATGCTGTTTCTAATCAATATGATCAGCGCATCTGATTGGTAGAGAGAGATAGAGAGTACAGTGACAACATGCACAGGCATCAACACCATCTTCATCATCATCATCATCATCATCCATAGCCAAAATGGATGACGTTGCTACTGTACGCAAATGTCTTAGCATTTTACACAGGTCTACAGCTGTGTATTTAAACTAGGCAAAAAGAAATATCTAAAAGATATGCATCTATACCTATGCTTTCTCTGCAGAGGTGATGGCAGCCCGAACAATAATACAAGTAATGGTTTGGGAGTGTGAGGAATGTGCAAAGATGAGAGGAACCACGGTCCTCCTCTGTGTGTTCAGGAGGTACTCCGGGTTTTCAGGAGCTCCTCTGTGTGTTCAGGAGCTCCTCTGTGTGTTCAGGAGGTACTCCGGGTTTTCAGGAGCTCCTCTGTGTGTTCAGGAGGTACTCCGGGTTTTCAGGAGCTCCTCTGTGTGTTCAGGAGGTACTCCGGGTTTTCAGGAGCTCCTCTGTGTGTTCAGGAGGAACTCAGGGTTTTCAGGAGCTCCTCTGTGTGTTCAGGAGGTACTCAGGGTTTTCAGGAGCTCCTCTGTGTGTTCAGGAGGAACTCAGGGTTTTCAGGAGCTCCTCTGTGTGTTCAGGAGGTACTCAGGGTTTTCAGGAGCTCCTCTGTGTGTTCAGGAGGTACTCAGGGTTTTCAGTGCTGAGAGTCTGAGGTCTGACTAGCCCCTTCCGTATTTGCTTTGAGTAGTTGAATCAGGTATGTATTAGGTCTGGGCTGGAACATAAAAGATGCAACTCAAGGGGTTCCCAAAAGACCGGGAGTTGAGCAACCCTATTCCAACCCTATTCCAAGACCCTGTCCAGAAACAAGCCCTATTTCTAAAACCATGGACACTGGTGTAGATCTGGAGGGGATTGGATCCGTAGAAGGAAGATGGCAAAGATTCCATTCCACCTAGCCTATCAGAGGGCAAGGGGGAGGAGCTACTGCCATCTTGCTTATACCTGTCCAATCCCTGTGTCTAGGGTGGTACTCAGGGGAGGCTGGTGGAGGCATTACAATGAGCCCGTCCTCCCGATTTCTACTTCCAGCAGCCTCCCCTGAGTGGAAGGGCCAGAGGTCAGGGGAGCTGTGTGACCAGGAGTGGCTGAACCTCAACCAAACATCTGCACAACACTTCAGGAGTCAAAACCAAAAACACAGCAGCAAATACAGTCTGTACAAAAAGCAGAGATGGCACCAACACAAAGACAGAGAGAGAAGAAGAAAAGAAAATCCTCGTAAGATTCCTGCCCGGCGAAGAAAAGGGGCGATCACAATCTTGGATTTTATTATAACAAAATATTAAAAATAGTATTATTTTTTTTTATAGAGGACTCTCTTTTTCATCTATACATGATCATTAACATTAATTTATGACAAACCAAAAATATATGTATAAATTTATATATGCAACTGTATATATTACCATTAATATTTTCAAGTCTTTGTATGGCAAAACAATACAAAATAAGAGTCACGTACAGAGCTGAGGGAGAAGATCAAAAACAAGACAGTCCAGTTACACCCCTAACATCCAATACCATTCAATATCAACCAACCCTAGAGAGTTGGTTTACTATTTACAAACACAGAATAAGCCTTTGCTCGCAATAAGAAAAAACAACGAAAGCAAACTCTTTTAAAATATTCTACAAAATGTACTCTTTTTCAAAGGGTATAGTACACTCTGAACAAGGAATGGAGATGCAAACCTGGCGTTTAAATACATTTTCCCTTGACAAGCATTGTTTGTTCTCTCGTTGGCCCATCTATCAAACAAGGAAGGGGTGAAGCAGACATCAAACAGCCAAGATGGAAGAGATGCATTAGAAAACACACAACAAAATGTGTTGATTACCATCAGATGCTGCATCCAAATATTCTTTACTGCATAATAATAGAAAAAAAAAAAAAAAAAAAAAAGTTACAAATGAAATTAACCTGAAAACGTCGTCATACTTTATACATTTGTAGCTTGTAATTCAAGAGACAACTGCTAGTCTAACAAATACTGTAAACACGTTGTGTAAGCATCTGTGTAAACACTTCTGCTGTTGGCAGCATGCCTAGTCTTAAAGCTTAACCAACTATAATGTTTGTACAGTGCTAATATATCGTTTTATTGTACTGCAATAAAATAACAACACTTTGTGCTAGTCTACACAGCAGAGAGGCTTTCTGTTCTCAAACCCATTAAAAACAACTCAGGACACAGTGTTATTGAACGTAGCGATGGCAACATGCGATTAAAGTACCTGGTGTTCTCTCTGGGCTTGCGGGCGCAGAGGGCTTCTCAAACAAGGAGGGAAGGCGCATTCAGAGCAGAGCAGTCTGGGGTGTTAAAGCTCGGTCTAATATGCACTCCACACACTCTCTCTCTCTCACGCCCACACACACAGACACACACGCACAGACGCACACGCACAGACGCACACACACAGACATGCCCACGCTTACACAACGACACACACACACAGACACACACAGACAGACAGACACACACACACAGACACAACACACACACACACACACGCACACAGACACACACACGCCATCACACACACCGACACACCGACACACAGACATGCCCACGCTTACACAACGACACACACACACACAGACACACACAGACACACACAGACACACACAGACACACACACACACACACACACACACACACACACACACTGGGTAATGAGAGAGATGTGTAGAGCCACTCTGGACTCTGGAGGCTGCTTGGCAGATCTCTGCTTCATCTCACATGAGAGCAGAATAAACCCCGTCTTCCTGGCTGTTCTCCTCCTCCAGACTCTTAACAGTTCATGCTGCCACTTAAAGCTTAAAGACAGTTGCAAAATGCAAATAAAGACTTTTTTCACATCAACGACTGAGAGCAAAAAACCCAATCAGAAAGCCCCTGGGACACGAGAGCACAGGGGGAATGGAGGTACTGTTTAAAAGACGCTCGGCTTATCAGTGGGCGTGGTCCCGTCCCCTCTTCTTCTCCTTCCGTTTTACAGTTCTGTTCAGTGGGGGGGTGGAGGGGGGGTGCTCTGAGGAGTGACAGTGTAGCGGTGGCGACCTGCAGGCTGTGTTAGCTTAAACCCCTCCCTCCCTCTCTCCATCCATCCCTCCATCCGTCTTCGACCTCCGACATCCAGAAGCGTGTGTGTGTGTGTGTGTGTGTGTGTGTGTGAGTGACATCATCAGCTCTACACGGCTGACACCTGCTCATCTGTAAGAGAGGAGAGGAGAGGGTTAACCACGCTGACGACGCCACAACTCAACACAACACACACAGAAGGAGAAACGTGGCATTACCAAATCAAAAACATGAAGCATGCTAAGGTATCAGCAGCACGTGAGACTGGGTCCTGCTCTGTCCTCCTCTCTGGTCAGTCCCACTAGATCTACCTGGCTTCCTCTCCTTTTCCTCCTCCCCCACCTTCCCCCTCCCTCTCTCTCTCTCCCCCTTTTTCCTGTCTGTCTGTCTGTCTCCCCCCCTCCCTCTACCTCCTCCTGTCTCTACCCCCCCCCCCCCCCTCGCCTCTCTCCTATCCTTACTATCACCCCCCCCTGTCCCCTCCTCTCTCTCTATCTCTCTCTCCCCCCCTCCCCCCTCCCCCCTCCTCTCTTTCTCTGAGACGTACCATCCTCACTATCAGCTAGGCCCTGCTGCAGGCAGACGCTGGGCGGCCTGGAGAGCGCCAGTGAGAGCGCCTCCTGGTGGTTGTTGACCAGCCTGCGGGCCTCCACCAAACCTCCTGGGCTCTGCAGCAGCTTAGACCTCTGCAGGGCCACGCTATAGTCCGGGGGACGCAGGTGGGGGGGCCGCGGAGGCGGGGGGGCTCCGTCCAGCACCCCGGCGTCCCCCAGGGTCAGGCCCTGGTATCCGGGAGGGGTGGGGGGGGGGCCCCTGTACCGGCTATCATCCTTGGTGGGGGACGTTACACAGTACACTGGCCGCAGGGGGGGGGGGGGGGTGGGGGAGAGGGGGAGTGGGTGATGATGATGAAAGAGGGATGTGAGAGGGGAGGGGGAGGGGGAAGAAGGAGAAAAGAAACAAAAATGGAGAAAATAAATCAATGAGATGTTTCCACCACTTGTATGCTGGCCGACAGCAGTCAGATAGAGAGAGAGAGAGAGAGAGAGAGACAGAGAGACAGAGAGACAGAGAGAGAGAGAGAGAGAGAGAGACAGAGAGACAGAGAGACAGAGAGAGAGAGAGAGAGAGAGAGACAGAGAGAGAGAGAGAGACAGAGAGACAGAGAGAGAGAGAGAGAGAGAGAGAGAGACAGAGAGAGAGAGAGAGAGACAGATAGAGAGAGAGAGAGAGAGAGAGAGAGACAGAGAGAGAGAGAGAGAGAGAGACAGCCAGGCACGGTAGGTGGGATGGACGGCAGCAGCAGATTCTAACCGCGACAGCGAGTGCGAGCTAGCGCTACACTGCACCCAGGGCCACCTCTCTCCGCTAGCGTTAGCGTTAGCGTTAGCTAGCTCGAGACTGCAGTTGAGTGACAATGGAGCTCTCAAGCAGCATGAGTGGATGAGAAACATTGTTACGCTTGTTTTTTTGTTTTTTGCATCTGCACTGTGTACTGTACAGGTGATGAGCTGGACTTGTTGGGTTCTAGCCAGGCAAAGCAAGCTCACTTCCCCCGCCGCGAGAGCAAGTTTCAAGTGAAAAGAAAAGCGCTAAAATCTGCTGTTGTCGTCCCTCGACATCTCTACTACACATCACAGGTGAGGTCTACTGTACGTTAAAGGGGAGGTCTACTACACATCACAGGTGAGGTCTACTGTACGTTAAAGGGGAGGTTTACTGTACGTTAAAGGGGAGGTTTACTGTACGTTAAAGGGGAGGTCTACCGTACGTTAAAGGGGAGGTTTACTGTACGCACCACATTCAGACAGGAGAGTTAAAGGGGAGGTTTACTGTACGCACCACATTCAGACAGGAGAGTTAAAGGGGAGGTTTACTGTACGCACCACATTCAGACAGGAGAGTTAAAGGGGAGGTTTGACCCCTACACACCACATTCAGACAGGAGAGTTAAAGGGGAGGTTTGACCCCTACACACCACATTCAGACAGGAGAGTTAAAGGGGAGGTTTGACCCCTACACACCACATTCAGACAGGAGAGTTAAAGGGGAGGTTTACTGTACGCACCACATTCAGACAGGAGAGTTAAAGGGGAGGTTTGACCCCTACACACCACATTCAGACAGGAGAGTTAAAGGGGAGGTAACTGGACTGTGACCCCTCACCTATGAGGCCTTTGTCTGTGCTTGAGGTGACCGTTTTGTAGGCAGAGTCTGTGCTTTGGGGTCCGCCCTCAGGCCCCTCCCCATGAGCGGCGACGACCGATTGGCTGTCGGCTCCGGCGGTGCGGCGCTTGATCGTGCCGTAGTTGCCCTCGTAGGAGGTGTCCGACAGCGAGCTCGACGACGCCCAGCTCTGACGCGATTGGTTGAGGTCCGAGCTGCTGCCTCGGGAGTGTCTCTCGGGCTCGTCGGCTCTGGACCCTCCCCCCGGGAGCGCTCCTCCTCCCCCCGCCCCCAGCCCCGGCCCCGCCCAGGCCGGCCCGGCCTCCACCTCAGCGATGGGGCCGGCCAGCTGGGTGTGGCGGAAGCTGCCGTGGTGGTGGTGCTCCCAGGGGCGCGCAGCCGGAAGGCTCTGGAAGCTCTCGTGGGAGTTGCTGGAGCACGAGGTCCAGCTGCCCCGCCCGCTGTCGGCCACGGAGTCCAGGGAGGCGTGGTCAGGCGTGAGCTCCTCCGTACTGGTGGAGGACGTGAAGGTGGAGCCGCGTGTCACAGAGCCCCTCGCCAACAATGAGCTAGGGGGAGGGGGAGATAGGGGGGGAGAGAGAGGGAGGAGAGGTTGAGGTTGAACAGAGGCAACACGAGCAAAAAGACAACAAGACCTCCACAGTCAACACATGGAAGGCTGTACCTTCTGTGGACAGAGCTCTGTGAGACTCTTCCCCTGTTTTCTTCTCCAACAAAAGTCAATTTGCTCTCACCTTGTGGCCGAGCAGACAAGGTTAACTACAACACAAGTCAATAAGGCCAATAGCCGCCCCCACCTTCCCCTTCTCAAAACAACTCCTAATCAGCGGCAGGAACAGACTGCAGCTTCCAGAGGGTTTATCACCAGGCCAAGACGACCATAAACACACATTCTGCTGCTCCTGTCCTCTCATGCTTTTCATTGTCTGGTTTGTTTGAGTTTGATTCTGTGAAACCGTTTTTACTGAGCGGAGCGTCGGTTGGAATAAACCGTATTTAATAAACAAGCTGATGCTACAGCTGGTCTGGGGGGGGGGGGGGTCATAAAATACGACAGAAAAGTGAAATGACTGTGCTGCAGTATTATTTATTTATATTGCGTTTATGTGAGAGAGAGGCCTAATCACGAGTTCAATGAAACCAGGCTGTTAAATGTGCAGGATTAAAAGGCTGATTAAAAGGCTGATTAAAAGGCTGCCCATAATGCTAAAAACAACAACAACATTATTAACCTAGAGGAAAGCAAGCATGGGACAGTTCTAAACACCTCTCTTTATGATGTTCACTGGGAGGTTTAACAAGCTCAACACATAATTGGAACCCAGCTGTGAGGGGAAATGAGAGGAAGTTTGTTGGAGGAGGTAGAAGTGTGTCTGTCTGTGTGTGTGTGTGTGTGTGTGTGTGCGTGTGTGCGTGTGTATCTCTGTGTATACATTATGTGTTGTGCGTGTGTGCGTGTGTGTGTGTCTACTACCTGGTGCTAGGCTGGCTCCAGCCAGAGTTGGAGTGTGTGTTGCCTGGTGACTCTCTGCGTGTGTGTGTGTGTGCCTCTACTACCTGGGTGTGTGTGTGTGTGTGTGTGTGTGTGTGCCTCTACTACCTGGGTGTGTGTGTGTGTGTGTGTGTGTGTCTCCAGTATTTACCTGGTACTGGGCTGACTGCTGTCAGAGTTGGAGTGTGTGTTGCCTGGCGTCTCTGTGTGTGTGTGTGTGTGTGTGTGTATATATATCTGTGTGTGTGTATGTATCTGTGTGTGTGTGTGTGTGTGTGTGTGTGTGTATGTATCTGTGTGTGTGTGTGTATGTATCTGTGTGTGTGTGTGTATGTATCTGTGTGTGTGTGTGTGTATGTATCTGTGTGTGTGTGTGTGTGTGTGTGTGTGTCTCCAGTATTTACCTGGTACTGGGCTGACTGCTGTCAGAGGTGGAGTGTGTGTTGCCTGGCGTCTCTGCGTGCCCGCCTGCCTTGCTGGCGCGGTGCTCGTCCGCCGTGGCCGTGAGCATGGAGTCCACCGAACAGTTACTGACGATGCTGGAGCGAGATGAGATCTCACTGTGGCTCGAGTCGGACTGGGCATCTGCTGCTTTCCCTACCGGCATCAGAGCATAGCCTGGGGAGAGGGAGGGAGGGAGGGAGGGAGGGAGGGAGGAAGGGAGGGAGGGAGGGAAGGAGGGAGGGAGGGGGAGAGGGAGGGAGGGAGGGAGGGAGGGAGGGAGAGGGAGGGATGGAGGCGGGGGAGGGAGAGGGAGGGAGGGAGGGAGGGGGAGAGAGGGAAAGAGATGGTCAGACACCAACTAACTAACACCGCTTTTAAAACATTGACATTCAGAGTAGCACACGCTGTACTCTACACTCATTAAGGGTACTAAGACAGACCACAAGCATCACCAACACTAATTTGCACCGTTAATCGACTGACATCGTTTCTTTATTTCATAAACGTGAATACTGAAGGAAGCTTCACAACAGGTGCCTTCAACTCATAACATCTCATAATCGTCAGCGTTGGGTTCTCTTATGTTTATCAATGGCAAAAACAGCAACGATAACTTCAAATGTATGTCATGAAAACGCCATACAGTACAATCACATTTCCTTATACAGCAGCATACAGTTCACATATCTTAGACTACGCCCAGTTTAACATTATCTAAGGGTCGGTTGCTGTAACTGTACTGTAGTGTAGTGTACTGTAGTGTAGTGTAGTGTAGTGTAGTGTAGTGTAGTGTAGTGTACTAGCTGACACTATGGAATTAAAGTCGCTCTCAAATCCTTAACCACTTGAGATCAAACCGCAGGTTACATCTAGTCCTGTTTTAAAATCCACAGTGCATATGTTGTCAGATTGATTCAACTTAACGGGGACAGAAACATGTCAAACATGTATATATACCGTACATTAGAATTCACAAACAAACCTGGAATAGAACCACTGAAAATCATGACCTAAACTTGAACTTGGATATCAGATCTATCAGACTTTTTTACTGCCATTTCAACTGAAATGAAAATTACTTTTCACAAAAATAAAGATATTCAGTCCCTACAAGATTGTCTCGGTCTGTCTGTCTGTTGTGTAGTTTAAGTAAACTCCAGTGACCATCCATTTACACAGCGGGAGACTGTCTCTGTCTGTCTCTGTCTGTCTCTGTCTCTCTGTCTGTCAGAGGGTCTTCCTCCTCTTGTGCCTTTCTCTGCAGAGCCACAAGAAGGATCTGGGTCTGGCTCTGGGGCTGGGGCTGCCTGACCTGCTGCCTGCCTCCTGCTCCCCCTGTCCTGGCCTGTCGTCCTGGGGTGAGGAGGGCTCCATCTCCCCTTCCCCGGGAGCCCTGACCCCCACCATCACCAGCCTCTCACTGGACAGGCTCCTCTCTCTGAGCAGCCTGAAGGGGGACAGGGAACGCAGCCTCCTCCTTAGGGGGGACTCTGGGGGTCTAGGCTTGGGGGACATACTCAGCTCTGGCTCTGGTTCTCTCTCTGTCTGGGGAGGGGTCCCTAGCCCTGGGTCTCTCCCTGTCTGGGGAGGGGAACCAGGCCTTGCCCCAGCTTTGTGGTCTCCTTGGGGCCCTGTGTGTTTCAGAGGGCTCATCCCTGGGCCTGTCCCGATCAGTGGAGGGGTCCCTGGCCTGGGCCCTGCATGGGGGTCTCCTTGTGGCCCTGAGTGATATCGTGGACTGGTCCCTGTCTCTGGCCCTGTCTGGGGAGGGCTCCATATCCCTGTCCCTGGTCCAAAGCCTCTTTGGGGCCTTGGGTAACTAAGAGGGCTGGTCCCTGGGCTTGTCCCTGGGTCTCTCTGCAGCAGCCCTGGAGGACTCCCTGGCCCTGGCCCTGGCCCTACTCCTGGCTCTGTCTCCATCTCCCTGTCTCTGTCCTCCTCCCTGACGGCTGTCATGGTCATCTGCTGGATCCTCTTGTGGAGGAGAGCCCCACCTATGCCGTAGCTGCGGCTGGCCGTGCCCGCCTTGACGCTGGCCTCGCTGGTCAACGACGAGGAGGACCCCGATAGGTTCATATGGCTGGAGGAGGAGTTATGGGACTTATGGGCCACGCCACCCCCTGTAGCCAATCAGAGGACAGGAGTGACAGAGAGAGAACAGTGTTATTGGTTGAGACAAGCAGGAAAGAGGAGACGATGAAGGAAATGACATGTGAGAGATGGTTCAGATCCTGTGTGGTAAGTGTACATGTAAGAGTGTACAAACGTAATGGGTTTAAAGGAAAGGAAACTGTCCACAAGGTGCTAATAACTGTAATAGGATTGGGCATGTTGTGAGGTTCTGGAATGGGAGGGTCCAGTCGTATAGAGGTCTGTGGGTCTGGGATTCTAACTGTAATAGGATTGGGCATGTTGTGAGGTTCTGGAATGGGAGGGTCCAGTAGTATAGAGGTCTGTGGGTCTGGGATTCTAACTGTAATAGGATTGGGCATGTTGTGAGGTTCTGGAATGGGAGGGTCCAGTAGTATAGAGGTCTGTGGGTCTGGGATTCTAACTGTAATAGGATTGGGCATGTTGTGAGGTTCTGGAATGGGAGGGTCCAGTAGTATAGAGGTCTGTGGGTCTGGGATTCTAACTGTAATAGGATTGGGCATGTTGTGAGGTTCTGGAATGGGAGGGTCCAGTAGTATAGAGGTCTGTGGGTCTGGGATTCTAACTGTAATAGGATTGGGCATGTTGTGAGGTTCTGGAATGGGAGGGTCCAGTAGTATAGAGGTCTGTGGGTCTGGGATTCTAACTGTAATAGGATTGGGCATGTTGTGAGGTTCTGGAATGGGAGGGTCCAGTAGTATAGAGGTCTGTGGGTCTGGGATTCTAACTGTAATAGGATTGGGCATGTTGTGAGGTTCTGGAATGGGAGGGTCCAGTCGTATAGAGGTCTGTGGGTCTGGGATTCTAACTGTAATAGGATTGGGCATGTTGTGAGGTTCTGGAATGGGAGGGTCCAGTAGTATAGAGGTCTGTGGGTCTGGGATTCTAGGCTGCTACGAGAGGTAAAGACATGGAGGTACTGAGGCTGGTGGAGACCTGGGGGGAGACCGTGGGGCTGTGGGTATGGGTATGGGGTACGAGGGTACGACTGTATGAGGGTACGGGGATATGAGGGTATGGGGTATGGGGTAGGTATGTTTAAGGGTTAGGGTTAGGGTTAACCTTTGCGGGGGGGAGACCGTGGGGCTGTGGGTATGGGTATAGGGTATGTAGGTGTGTTTCAGGGTCAGGGTTAACCTTTGCGGGGGGAGCCCTGGGGGGAGACGGTGGGGCTGTGGGTATGGGTATAGGGTATGTAGGTGTGTTTCAGGGTCAGGGTTAACCTTTGCGGGGGGAGCCCTGGGGGGAGACGGTGGGGCTGGAGTGACGGGAGGAGATGGTGGAGACGGTGTCGTCAGCAGGTCTCCTCCCACTCCAGTCCTCTGCAGAGCTGGGGGGCTTCTTCACCACGAGAGGAGAGCTGGAGTCTGGGGGTGGGGGGGAGGGGGAGGGGGAGGAGGGGGGAGAGTAGGAGGAGGAGGAGGGTGGGGTGGGGGAGGAAGAGGAGGGAGAGACACAGAGAGATGAGAGTGGGGTATACAGTGCTGTATCATTCTGTTGTTGTCTTTCTCTTTCTGAATGTGTCCATGCCTGTCCTCCTGTCCCCCTGTCCTCCTGTCCCCCTGTCCTCCTGTCCCCCTGTCCCCCTGTCCTCCTGTCCCCCTGTCCCCCTGTCCTCCTGTCCTCCTGTCCCCCTGTCCTCCTGTCCTCCTGTCCCCCTGTCCTCCTGTCCTCCTGTCCTCCTCACACGTCAACACACACGACCACAACACTGTCTGACTACTGACCAATAGAAACGGCTCTGCTGAGGACCAGCGGTGGGGTCCACTGGAGGCTGGCGGAGGTAGAAATCGAAGGACAGGTGGGGCTCATTGTAACGCATGGAAATGGAATGCTCCTATTGCGTTGCAGTCATGCATTACAATGAAACCCGTCCTCCGATTTCTACCTCCACCAGCCTCCCCTGGTGAGGTCTGAGGCTGTGTAGAGGCCTAAAGACAAAGCTGCTCATCCCCTGCAGTCTGTTCACACACACACACACACACACACACACACACACACACAGTACCAAATCTAGCAAAATCCCAAATCTGGGAATTATTAAGTTTCAGAAACCACTGATATCATTCAGCAAAGTCACGAGTGAAGGAGAACGACAACAACAACAACAACAACAACAACAACAACAACCACCTCAAAACAACAACAAGGTTTTAGAAAGGAGCCAATGAGAAGAGAGGAGGGCGTGTCTCACTGTGCAGGGCAGCGATCTCCTTGGCCGTGCTCTTCTTCCTGAGGGGGTAGAGGGGCACCTGGACCTGCAGCACCTGGGACACCCGGTTCTGGGCCTTGCCCGAGGGCAGCGCCGAGCGCAGGGACACGGGGGACATGTCCGACTTCGTGGAGCGCCGCTCGCTCAGGTTCTTCGACACTGTAGCCATGGAAACAGGACGCGCAAGGTAAGAGTCTCGTACCGGTCGTGGCGGCATTGAACATGTTTCCAGGTGGACACAAGATAACCACGACAGGACGGCAGGGGCATGAATGCCCTGTTGTACAGGCTTAAAGAAGACTGTTCACAGATAGAAGCCTAAATCACACACACGTGCAGAACTTCTGGGGTGAAAAACTGTAGTAAATATATAGATTCATGCTAAATGGAAATTAATGAATGTTTGTGGGAAATATGAGTCTTTGTCATGACAGTAAAGAAGTCATAGGCTAGACCACTTCTCTTTAGAATGAGACTGCAATGCACTTGAGGGCCAGTAGGTGGCAGTGTAGGACAAGTTAAATACTTCTCACTGTAAGAAGCCCCTGCTATCGTTGTATCGTGTTAACACAGTTGTCTGTGCCACTACTGTGTTCTACTGTGTTCTACTGTGTTCTGTTGGGTTCTACTGTGTTCTCGTGTGTTCTACTGTGTTCTCGTGTGTTCTACTGTGTTCTCGTGTGCTCTTGGTGTGTTCTATTGTGCTACTATGGTTTTCTATTGTGTTCTACTGTGTTCTAGTGTGCTACTACTGTGTTCTATAGTGTTCTATACTGTTCTACTGTGCTACTACTGTGTTCTATAGTGTTCTACTGTGCTACTACTGTGTTCTACTGTGCTCTACTGTGTTCTACTGTGTTACTACTGTGTTCTACTGTGCTCTACTGTGTTCTACTGTGCTACTACTGTGTTCTACTGTGCTACTACTGTGTTCTACTGTGTTCTGTTGTGTTTTCAAAGAAGCGAGCTTGCGAGACGTCCACCGTACCGTCACACCCTCCCCTGCGTCCTCGTGAATACCAAAACACAACTGGGACCTCGCCCGTGACTCACGTGTGCTGTAGGCAGGCTCGCACTGCAGAGACATGATCTGGTGCTTCTCCTCGTCCACCTCCACCTGCAGGTTGGACAGGTACTGCTTGACCTTGCGGGCCATCTGGGCGTCCTCGTACAGCTTCTTGGCGTTGAGCAGCGAGCTTCGCCGCACGCGCTTCTTGTGGGCCCCGCCCTGTACGTCCAGCATGTTAGAGTTGGTACTGCCCTGACTCAGAGACCTGGAGAGAGAGAGGGAGGGAGGGAGGGAGGGAGGGAGAGGGGGAGGGAGGGAGAGGGAGGGAGGGAGAGGGGGTGGAGGGAGGGAGAGGGAGGGAGGGAGGGAGAGAGAGGGAGAGGGAGGGAGGGAGAGGGGGTGGAGGGAGGGAGAGGGGGAGGGAGAGAGGGAGGGAGAGGGGGAGGGAGGGAGAGAGAGAGAGGGAGGGAGAGGGAGGGAGGGAGAGGGGGTGGAGGGAGGGAGAGGGGGAGGGAGGGAGAGAGAGGGAGGGAGGGAGGGAGGGAGAGGGGGAGGGGTGGATCGAGTTAGGAAAGGGAGGGGAGAGAGAGAAAGGTGTAAAAGGGAGGGAAGGGAGGGACGGGTCGGAGGGATGGAGAGAGGGGAGGGACGATGAAGGGGGGGCGGGTGGGGAGAGGTGGAGGGGAAGGGTGAGGTAAAGGAGTGAGGGAGGGAGAAAGGAGTAGAAGGACGAAAGGGAGGGAAAGATGGAGTGATGGAGAGAGGGATGGGAGGAGAAGGGAAGAAGAGGGGGAAATCACAGGTCAGTTCTCCTGGACACAACAAAACACAGTCAATCAGGCAGGCGGGCAGGGAGGGAGGGAGGGAGGGAGGGAGGGAGGGACGGACCTAGCAAACAAACACATGCTGCACTGAGGTTATGGTTATGGTCATATCCATGCAGTCACTCCACATCACTAACACACACAGTCCACCTGTCAATCAAATCAATACGGGTCACCAGAGAGCACTTCTTCATTTTAGAGGCAGGCAACTCCACCAGGGGAGGCTGGCGGAGGTAGACATCGGAGGACGGGTGGATTGTAAATCATGGAACAGAATGAGGAATGGTATCAAACCTGGCGTGTTTCATTCCGGTCCATGCGTTACAATGAGCCCCGTCCTCCGATTTCTACCTCCACCAGCCTCCCCTGAACTCGACATATTTATATATTTTCATTCCAACTGTCTGTCCTACTACTGTCTGTGCATTGGAGCCTTCGGTAGCAGGTTTATAACAGGTTATAACAGGTTATAACACGACCATGCAACAGGGATGCCTCTCTTGCGGTGCGCCATGCTAAAACAAACAGGGAAACAAAACCACAACATTCTGCTTGATGAGGTCCAAAAACGGTTAGAAAATTAAATGTATACATTCGATATGGGGGAAATCGCCAGGACGTACACACACACACACACACACACACACACACACACACACCCACACACACACCCACACACATACCCACACACATACCCACACACATACCCACACACATACCCACACACATACCCACACACACACCCACACACACACCCACACACACACCCACACACACACCCACACACACACCCACACACACACCCACACACACACCCACACACACACCCACACACATACCCACACACATACCCACACACATACCCACACACAGTACAAACAAGGCAAAAACAGACAGTTTGAGGATGGTCAATGGCGGGTCAAGGGTGAACTTCGGTGTAGCGGTGGAGGCTCACACTGCGAATGAAAGGGTTAATGACGATGACGTATACAGGGGTCATGCGATGTGTGTCTGATGCTGTGGGGGGGGGGGGGGGGGGAACACACACACACAGACACAGGATGCATGGTAACTGGACGAAGGGGGACCATTCCAGAAGGGCCAGGACTTACCCGAGACTCTTCCACCTCTTCTTCCTGCAAGCGGGAGCCATGAACATTGAAGCGTGGTTTAAAGACACGGTCAAGGCCAGACGAACACGGTCAATTACCAACACACGGTCAATTACCAACACACGGTCAGGGAAGGAGACATGCAGAGGTCGAAGGAGTGATCACGGACAGGGGGAGATGACAGAGGATGAGACACATACATACATGACATCTCCCCATATCAAACGCAAAGAGTGAGTGAGTGTGTGTGTGTGTGTGTGTGTCTGTGTACTTGTTAAACTGTGTGCTCATGCTGATTTGACCAGAGATAATATCAGAGATCCATATCTGCTTGAAGAACTTCAACGAGAGGAAACCTTTTCTTAAAGGGACAGTCAGGGTTCGGGTTGTTCAATCATTTCTGGGTAAGGAACCTTATATGTGACTATCCCTTTAATCTGAAACACTGTGTGTGTGTGTGTGTGTGTGTGTGTGTGCTTGTGTGCACGTGTTTGCGTGTGTGTCTTCCCAGTGTCCCTCCTTCTAGCTAAGAGTGGGAGTGGGAGGGAGTGGGTCAGTTCTGCTATGAGAGTGGATGTCTCTGGGTGGAGCAGGGTGCTGCAGTGTGCATGTCGTTCCTGTAGGGGGCAGTCATGCACTGTCTGTGTGTGTGTGTGTGTGTTGTGTGTGTGTGTGTGGCACACTGGTTGATAAAGCAGAGCAGAGTGGGTGGCCATCCATCTAAATTCTAGACAATCCAGGAATTTAGATGCATTAAAGATTCATTCCCAGTTTGATTCAGCAGAACTGAACTGGACCTGACAGCAACCCTACGACCCAGGGGAGGCTGGTGGAGGTGGAAATCGGAGGACGGGCTCATTGTGATGCATGAAACAGAATGAGGAATGGTATCAAACACGTAGTTGCATCGATTTCCATCTCCACCAGCCTCCTCTGCTACAACCTATACGTGTGTCTGGCTCCGCAGTAAGGGCTTGGTTGGGGTTAGGAACAGAGTCGGGGTCAAGGGTGAGGAGTAGTGGACCCACCTCTGTCTGAACATCAGCGCTGGGTCCATGTTGGCGGAGGTCATGCGGACCACGTGGCGGATCTCCTTGGCGATCATCCTGAGCTTCTCAAAGTTCACCAGACCGTCTACGTGAGAGTCATTACCTGGGAGGACACACACACACACACACACACACACACACACACACACACACACACACACACACACACACACACAGGCTGGTTAGCATGCACAAACACACTCGCACTAGGTCAGGTAGCTCACACACACTCACACTGGTCAGTGAGCAAACACACACACACACACACACCACACACACACACAACACACACACACACACACACACATCCATGTGCACACACATCCATGTGCACACACACACTTTCCCTATCAGTGTAACATCAGATGTCTTTCTCCCATCATTAATAACCAGTCTGCGTACTTTGACCATCATGTCTTCCTATATCTGCATCATACAGAAACCTCGCTGTGACTAGTATAGGAGGTAAAAGCAGAAAGGGAAGCCGGGGGTGGTGGCAGATAGCAGAAGGTGAGCGAAGCTGTGTGTGTGTGTGTGTGTGTATGTGTGTGTATGTACGTGTGTGCTAACTAACCTGTGTGTGTGTGTGTGTGTGTGTGTGTGTTAGCAGAAGTAAAACCCCCTGAGCTAGCTTGAGAGTGACCTTTGTTTCAGCTGAAGGGAAGTGGAAAGGCCAAGGCAGGCTGGGACCAGGAGACAACAACAGGTCAACAACCTCACAGCGCTGCCTAATATGGTCCTTCCTCACTAAATCAGGATGCTGCCTAATATGGTCCTCTCTGATCGCTGCATCTCAGAACACAACAACTGAAAACTTGAGTTAGGCATAATGCACTGTAGGTACTGTGTAGATAGACAGAGCGAGTGAGAGAGAGAGAGAGAGAGAGAGAGAGAGAGAGAGAGAGAGAGAGAGAACGAGCTTACCTTCGTGTAGGAAGGTGAGGTCCTTCTTGACCACGGGGAACAGGGGGATGATGGGGGGGCTGCATGCTCTGGCTGCTGAGGACGTTGCGGTACTTGGCCATGTTCCTGGACGGGGTCGAAGATGTCCTGGAGGTCCCGGAACAGCTTCTCATACTTACTGGGCAGCTTCTCCCACGAACTCCTCAGACGAGCGATGGGAGCCAGGTTCAGACCACTGGACCAGACAGGAGAGATGGAGTAGTTAGAGAGAGGCACACGCACACGCACACGCACACGCACACGCACTTACACTTACACTTACACTTCAGGGACCGGAGGAGGAACTAAACAGAGAGGGTTTCCTAATAGGTTCCTAGAAGCTTCACAAAGATAAAATCCTCTTCTATGAAATGCCTCCAATGGTATGAAGTCTGGAGGGCGCTGACGCTTCAAGGAACCCTTTCTACAGTTCATTACCAGGCGTGGCAGCATGTCTCTCACAGGGGGAGGCTGCAGGGGAGGCTGCTGGAGGTACAAATCGGAGGACGGGCTCATTGTAAAGCATGGCACGGAATAAGGCACGGCATCAAACGCGTGCATTCAAACGAGTGTGTTCCTCATTCCGTTCCATGCATTACAGTGAGCCCGTCCTCCGATTCCTACCTCCAGCAGCCTCCCCCTGGACCGAGTTGAGGGTGCACAGCTCATTTGCTCCGACATCATGAACACACCAGAGAGGAGAGCAGAAAAAAAGAGAAAGACTAGAGACTCATTTTCTCACTGTTAACTCATTTCCTGACTGAAAGCCTCTGGCTGCGCGAACTCTGAGCAGATTCATTAGAGAGCAGCTAATTATGACTGCCGCTTTTCCTCCCAACGCGCGAGCGCACACACACACACACACACACCACACACATACACACACATACACACACGCACACAGGCGCGCACACACACACACACACACACACACACAGGCGCACACACACACGCAGACGCACACACACACACACACACACACACACACACACACACACACAGACGCACACACAGA
Source organism: Argentina silus (assembly GCF_951799395.1). Classification (NCBI taxonomy): domain Eukaryota; kingdom Metazoa; phylum Chordata; class Actinopteri; order Argentiniformes; family Argentinidae; genus Argentina; species Argentina silus. The sequence continues at coordinate 36,633 of NW_028153242.1, forward strand.
CGCACACACACGCACACACACACACACACACACACACTAAGAAACACGATGACACACACACACACACACACACCCCGCTGCGAGCAGAGAGCTGCATTAGAATGAGTGTGTTCATTGTTCTCTCTCTGAAGAGTGTGTCTGCCCAGCCAGCAGGCCTAATCGCTGATCTGACGAGGCTTTGAGAACGCCTCATTAAACATACTGTGATACAGACTCAAGGGCACTGACTCACACTGATACACATACATTCACTCACTCTCACACACACACACACACACACACACACACACACACACACACACTCTCACACACACACACACACCTCATTAGCATGTGCCACAGTATGAGTTGCCACCAGACTGAGCCACAGCCGAGGCAGAGCCATATGGTTTAGACAAGCTGACACACTCACAGACTCACACACACACGCACACACGCACACTCTCACACACACACACACACACAACACACACACACACACACACACACACACACACACACACACACACACACACACGAACACCACAATGAGTCTAACCAGACTGCCATTGTCAGGAAGCTATCACAGCTGAGGTCACTTTCTGCCTCTACCCCTTCCACATGAAACAACATAACAAAAACACAACATAAACACTACTACACACACACACACACACACTAAACACAACCTCAACAAATACGACTCCCTGAGGGATTTGTGTGATCATAATGGCAACAATGGCAGTCTGGACATGGTGTAGCACACACACGTGCGCACACGCACACGCACACACACACACACACACACACACACACACACACACACACACACACACACACACACAACACCCCCTGCTGTAGGTAGCAGTGCCCAGCCAAACCAGAGGACAGGGTTGGACAATAAGAACCAAACAGTGACTGTAATGGCTGTCAGGGGAGAGTCCATGTGGAAGGCTGAGGAGCAGCAGAGCAGCATAATGAATGGATGTGGGCAGCAGGCTGACGCAATGAGCTGCCAGAACCACAACACAGGGGGACAGAACAGGACAGGGAGTTGGTTGATCCCTTGGAGATGTGTGGGAAGGGAGGGGGAGGGAGGGGGAGAGAGAGAGAGAGAGAGAGACAGAGAGAGA
>NW_028153240.1:0-16908 GCF_951799395.1 Argentina silus
CCTCTATCCTCTATGTCCTCTCTACCACTAGTATGTATACCTCTATGCCCTCTCTAGCGTTTACACCTCTATGCTCCCTCTCTCCATCCTCCCAGGTGTACCACGAGCGCGTTAACACGCACGCCTCCAGCTCAGAGTTCGACTACGCCCGCCACGGGGTCAAGGACGTCTCCAAGGAGCTCCAGGGCCTCGAGGAGCACCCGGCCGTCCGCCTGCGCTTCACCAAGTGCTTCAGCTTCGCCAGCGCCCGGGCCGAGGCCGCCTACCTCACCCAGCGGGCGCGCTTCTTCGGCGACAACGAGGGCCTCGACGACTACATGGAGGCACGGGAGGGGATGCACCTGAAGAACGTGGACTTCCGGGAGCACATCCTGGCGTTCCCGGACCCGGCGCGGCAGCCGTGGTACTCCCGGCACCGCGTGTTCTGGCTGGCATCGGCGTTCCTGCTCTCCTGGCCGCTCCGGGTCGTGTCGGAATACCGCACGGCCTACGTGCACTACCACGTGGAGAAGCTGTTCGGGGGAAGGGGACGAGGGAGGCGGGGGAGGGGGAGGGAGGGGGGACAGCAGCGAGGGGGGGGACGGAGAACGGGGGAGGAGGAGGAGGAGGGGGAGGGGGAGGAGGGATGAACGGGGGGTCCAGCTACAGAGCGATCTCCAGGGTGAACACGGTGGACATGACGGAGCTGGAATGGCACATCCGCTGCAACCAGCAGATGGTGCCCAGCTACTCCGAGGCCCTGCTCATGGACCTGGACAACCCCCCCTCCTCCACCGCCACCGCCACCACCACCCCCACCCCCCCCTCCACCAACCCTGGGGTCCCCACCTCCGGCCAGGGAGGGGCTGGGGGGGCGGGCAACCCGGCTGGCGCCGTGGCCCTGCCGGTGGTCTTCAACTCGGCCTACCTCCTCCAGAGTTGCCCCCGCTGCCGTCGGACCACCTCCAGCTGCAGCCTGCCCTCCAGGCTCCGCGCGCCCACGGGACCCACCGCCATCCTCAACGCCACCGTGGCCGGGATGAGGGCCAATGTCCAGGGGGGCCAGGGGGGAGGAGCGGGGGGGAGGCTGGTGCTGAGCCGAAGTGGGTTCTCTCTGGGGAGGCTCGGGGCGTCGCGGCCGGCTAGCCTGTTCCACTCCCGCAGTATGGGGGGAGGGCTGGGGGGCAGGGGGGAGGACGGGGGAGGGGGAGGGGGAGGAGGAGGGGGAGGGGGGTTCCTGGGGTTGGGTTCCAGGCAGGACGATGAGGAGAGCAGAGGGGTGCTGGAGGGAGAGGGGGATGAGGAAGAGGAGGAGGACGACGAGGAGGAGGGGGGGGAGGAGGGAGAGAGGGACGAGGAGGCGGATCAGGAGGGGGGAGAGGGGGATGAAGGGAGGCAGGGAGAGAGGGATCGGCCGCCGGCCTATCAGGACGCGTTCTTCTTCCCCATTCTGATCGTACACGGCGGGGAGAGCTGTCACGCCGGAGACGACATGTGATGGACAGAACGAGAGAGAAGAGAGAGAGAGAGAGAGAGAGAGAGAGAGAGAGAGAGAGAGAGAGAGAGAGAGAGAGAGAGAGAGAGAGGGAGAGAGAGAGAGAGAATACACACTGGCAGAAAGTGAGAGAATACAGGGAAAGAAAGAGAGAGACAGAATACACTTGAGAGGAGAAAAGAGGAGAGATGGAAAAGGAAGAGGAGAAAATGAGAGAAGTTCCTGTCGTCTCAGAGACTCTGATGTTAGAAGGGACATTGAGGAACAGGGTGGGAAAGAAGGGAACGTGAGAGAGGAGGGAGGGTCGAGAGAGAGAGAGAGAGAGAGAACAGAGTGAATGGACGAAAAAAGACTGAAAATGGAATGTATTTCCAGATATCTATGCAAGGAAACAAGTGGGAGGGCCCAAAGATGGAGAGGGCAGACAGACAGAGAGGCAGACAGACAGACAGAGAGACAGACACACAGACAGAGAGACAGACACACACACAGACAGAGAGACAGACAGACAGAGAGACAGACACACAGACACACAGATAGTCAGACAGACAGACAAACAGATAGTCAGACAGACAGACATACACCACCATTTTGAAATTGGTCGTTTATGCCAGAGACATAGAGAAAAAGGGGATGAGAAGGAGAAGAAAGAGGAGGGCAAGAAAGACAGGAGCTGAAGATGAAAGCTAGACAGAGTACAGGTCAGGGGAGGCTGGCGGAGGTAGAAATCGGAGGACGGGCTCATTGGAATGCATGGAACTGAACACGGAATGGTATCAAACACAACGTGTGCGGTAGAATTCCGTTCCATGCATTACAATGAGCCCGTCCTCCGATTTCTACCTCCACCAGCCTCCCCTGGTCTACAGGTGACACTCTCATCTGTCTTCCAAAGTGAGAGAGAACGTTCTCTTCACCGTCTGCTCTACAGAGATCACTCAGACACCGCTGTGAAGGGTTCAAACCCTTGACCGGACCAAGCCGTACATGGCTGAGCCCAAACGTCTGGTAGCTGGCACCGTCTCACCCAAGACCTCAGAACTATTGGATATACCGGCGGCTCTGGTCCAATAAAAAGAACCCCCCCAGAACTGAGAATGGTATGGTCCATCTCCCCCCAGAGTGGATTAGTCCACCTGCGATCTCCCAGGACCTGACTATTCCTCTTCATCGCATCACCCAGAGAAACAAAATGGAGGACACCTGATATCTCCTCCCCTCCTCCTCCATCATCCCTCTGTCCCCCGTCATCCCTCTCTCCCCGCTGCTCAGCAGAGCGCCAGGATCGCTGGCTCCATCGCCTTTACAACAACAACAACAACAACAACAACAACAACAAATATCACTGGTTTAAATCTCTTCAACCTTTCTCTTCTGCTTCCTGTAGAGGGATAGATACAGTGGGATGGGATGGGATGAGATCTCAAAGAAGAAGGGGATGATCCATGGTTCTTTCCTCCACTACCCCTTGGCCTGGGGTCGTCTACCCAGGGTGAGGGTTGAGGGGCTGGGCTTGAGCTACAAGCAGCTCCCCCTCTCCCCTGCCCACCTCCATGCTTTGGGATGGGTCTGTGGCTGGAGGTTGGTGGTGCTGACTGGGGTTCTCTCTACGGGGTTCATGGAGGTCTCAGGGTTTCCAGGGGCTCAGCCAGGGATTCTAGCCCTAACCTCAGGCCTCCTGCCCTGGCTTGGGTCGCCACGGAGGGGCCCCTCAGGATGGATCTATTGGTCGGGTCTGTCTTAGAATGTGTTCTGAAATAAAGACAATGGAACCTTCCGGAATGGAACCCTCCTGAAATGGAAAACGTATCATGGGAATGTATGACCAATGAGGTTTTAATGACTGCGGACATTCAGCCAATCAGGCTTGAGGAGAATGATGATGGAGAGGTTCTATTGACAGAACTTTCCGGAATGAAACTAGACCACATACCACATATAGACCAGAGGGGATGACCTGGTTTAGACACACACACACACACACACACACACACACACACACACACACACACACACACACACACACACACACATTAAGTGACCCACAAGCCTCCGGTGAAATGGAGGAAATATAAGTACAAATCAAACTGTGATTGTCAGGTCCAGAAGAACAATATGAGTGGGACACACTCACACACATGCACACACACACACACACACACACACACACACACACACACACACACACATTCACAGAGAAGAGAGAAAACAGAAATGAGGAACAAGGTTCTTCTCTGACTCAGTTTAAACACTCGCTTCGTTTCTAAAAGCACTGAATCACTCTGTGTTAGTTTGCACTACCGTGTTGATGCCTGGTTTGGATTGTTTTGGTTCTGTTTATTTGGTTGTTTTGTTTATATTGATGTTTTGGGGGTTTTTGTGCCATTTTGTTGATGTTTTGGTTTATTTTGTGCCATTATTTTCACGCGTGTCTCACACCACCTCTGCCTCAGTCTGAGAACTGCTGACTGGCTTTTACAGGCCTGCTGTCATACTGGGAAGTCATGCTTCCTTCCTTCCTTCACTCCTTCCTTCCTTCCTTCCTTAATTCCTTCCTTAATTCCTTCCTTCCATCATGTTCTCCTCCCGTGAAGTTGAACAGATCTGAGAGTGGTGAAAGCTGCAGGGTGGAGGGAAGGAAGGATGGAAGGAGGGAGGGAGAGAGGGAGGGAAGGAAGGAAGGAGGGAGGGAGGGAAGGAAGGAGGGAGGGATGGATGTTTCAAAGGAAGGAAGGAGGGATGGATGAAAGGAAGAAGGAGGAAAGCATTTTGAACATGATCAGAGGGCTCATGGTAACACACCTCTGTGCTTGTCTGTGATTGGTTCACAGAGATCACGCTGCACAGAGCCTATTGGCCAATTGGGCCAGAGCGAAAAGAGTGCCAAGAGACCACCTTTTAGTGGCATGATCACACACACACACACACACACACACACACACACTCACACACACACACACACACACACACTCACACATGCATGCACACACACTCACACACTCACACGCACACCCAAGGGGGGTTCGAAGTTCCGAGAAGTTCCGAGAAGTTCTGAGTTCCAAAAACAGTGATATTCTAGAGTGTTGTTGTGTTAGAATGTTTGGGGGCCTCTGGCCTCCTCATAGGAGAGTGTTGGTTGGGGACCCTTATCAATGCTACATTAAAACAATGAATCCAATTCCTGATATTTCAAACTGTTGTTATTCCGCTGTGCTCTATCTAAGACTTATTATTGATACTATAATTATTACTCCTACTGCTCAGTGGCACAATAGACTGGTAGACAGGGAGAGAGAGAGAGAGAGAGAGAGAGGCAGAGAGAGAGAGACAGAGACGGAACGAGAGATTTGACCTGGGGTCAGTTTCCAGAGAGCTTCGTAGTTTAAGCAGTACTTAATTTCTCTTGAGAACCCCGCAAAGCCACGGGAGACTGACAACTGTAAACTAGTTGTCAGTCTCAGGTCAATCTTCTGTCCGTGAATGAACACAATTCGTTAAGTGCTTGTCTAGGAGAGGGGTGGGACTAGGTTTTCAAGAGAGATAAAGTACAATGTTAGCGATGAAGCTTTTGTGCAACTCTCCCCTGATGTCAAAGTTGAGCTGACTGTCAGTGAAATGTGATGGTTGGTTGGTTGGTTGGTTGAGTAACAGTCGGTAATGTCGGTAATGTAACAGAGTTCCCTGTAGACCAGGGGAGGCTGGTGGGGGTAGAAATCGGAGGACGGGCTCATCGTAATGCATGGAACGGAATGAGGAATGGTATGAAACCAGGTGTGTTCTGCCTCCACCGGCCTCCCCTGGCGTAGACACTGATTCAGGAGCAGCATACCCTCTGCAGTCCTCACCTTAAACATGGACTCAGATGCTAAAGGATCCTTGAGAGGACCCGACTCACCTCACCCCATTGAATCTGTTATTTAAAATGGCTTCACTTAAGGTTAAGGTTAGGGTTAGACTCAGGGTTAAGGTTAAGGTTAAGGTTAGAGTCAGGGTTCAGGTTAAGTTAAGGTTAGGGTTAGAGTCAGGGTTAAAGTAAAGGTAAGGGTTAGAGTTAAGGTAAGAGTTAAGGATAAGGGTTATGGTTATGGTTACAGTTATGGTTATGGTTACAGTTAAGGTTACGGTTAAGGTATGGTTAGGGTTAGGGTTAGGGTAAGGGTTGAGGGTAGGCTCATCCCAAGGATCCCACTTAGCATCTCCCTACTCTTAATGGGCATCAGACCAACAGATGACATCTTAATAGCCAGCAGCTTCTCCTAGGGAACGAATGATCCAAACCTGCAGCTTCAGACAGCCACAGCTTTTATAATAAAACAGAATGGCTGTCTATCTTCTCCAGCAGCTCAGTATACCTACCTGATAATAATTACATTATTGATGTCATTCAGTTACCACTGGATACGCTTCTGTACCTCGATGATGATGATGATGATGATGATGATGATGAGGAAGATGAAAGTTACCAATAAAGTCAAACTGCTTGATATACCAGGATCGTGCTTCGAGTTGTGGTGATTCGTATGGTGAATTCAGATTTTTTTTTTTTAAATGTTTGGGGGGGGGGGGGGGGGGGGGAATATAGAATTTCAATTCTATTCGATATCATTGCTTGCATCATTCCTAGTCCCAACCCTCCCCTAAAAGGAAAATTGTAATTATTATTATTTAAGAAAATATATAAATTAGTTTGTATTTCCCCCCCCACCCCACCCTCATCAGAGGACCTAAGTACTTTGCTTGTTTTATTCATTTTAACAGTTATTACAAATATATTCCATCTACTAGGTACTTATTTATGTTACTATTGTTTATTTATATATTTCTTTATTTTTTAACATGGTAATTTATGTCCATTGTGACACATGATATATTCCATTTTAATTGGTATAGTTCTTTAGATTTCCTTTTTAATGTGCTGCTCCCAGCCCATCCCACTTTTTTTTTATTTATTTTTTTTATATGTTTTTAGGGCATTTCTGCTTTATTGGGATAGAGACAGTAGAGATTGACAGGAAGGGTGGGAGAGAGAGAGAGAGAGGAGGGAGGACACGCAAGATAGGTCGAGGGTCGGAATCGAACCAGGAACCTTGCGATTACGTGGTAATCCCACCTTCCCATCCCACCTTTCCCGATATAGCACCCTGTCATTTCATTCTTAGTTTATGCCGTGTGATTCTGAGAAATATTATCTGCACTGCGTGGGTTATTTATAGGTTTTAGTAGCTGACCAATCAGAATGAGCCGATGTTGTCCTGCTGATGCGTAATGATGGTCTGTGGTTGTGTTCCTACCGGGAGAGAATGTAAGCTTTTCCCCCGAACTCTGAGGTCATTACCATGATGACCTAAGCATTACTCGCTCTCTCTCTCTCTCTCTCTTTCTCTCTCACTCAACCCCTCTCTCTCTCACCCCCTATCTCTCTCTTTCTCTCTCTCTCCCCCCTCTCTCTCACCCCCTATCTATTGCTTTCTCTCTCACTCCCCTATCTCTCTCTTTCTCTCTCACCCCCCCTCTCTCTCTCTTATCTTCTTCCATCATCTCTCTCTCTCTCTCTCACTACCCCCCCTCGCTCCCTCTCTCTCTCTCTCTTTCTGTCTCTCTCTCACTCACCCCCCCCCCCCCACTCTCTCTAATGACTGATATTGCATGTAATATCATTTTGATGAAGACTGAAGTCTAATCAGCCTTAGAACTGTTAAAGTGCTTCAGTCTAGCAATTACATGAAGATTAAATCCATGCTGTTGGAATCTATCTCAGTAAAAGCACCTTTAAGGGCACGCCACTTGTGTTACAGCGCCCTCTTCCGGCGAAGGGGAGGGCTTGCTGAGAGAGCCGTGGCCGGCCTTGGGATGGTAGGCTCACAGAAGGTTATTAGTCAATACAAAGTGCCGCGGCAATCACTGACGCCTTTTCAATTAATTGTAATGTAACTTCTAACGATTTAATGGCCTAGCTTGAAGGAGATTACTGCTCTCTCTCTCTCTCTCTCTCTCTCTCTCTCTCTCTCTCTCTCTCTCTCTCTCTCTCTCTCTCTCTCTCTAATCTTTTCGGAGGCTTAAGGGAACGGTAAGCCTTGGTAACGTTCAAGGGAAGAGAGACGGGGCCGGTGACCGACAAGACGACGAAGACCAGTCGCTAAAGTTTTCAAGCTGAAACCACCGGAATACCGTTGGAATCCCGTTAGAACACGGAGGACAGAAAATCGACCTGAAGACAGCTCCCTCTGTGGGTGGAACTGAAAAAGCCTCTGTCAATATTCGGTAAGATATTCTCTCGTCGTCAATTACGCGATGACGAGTAGGGGTAATTATTTTTTTGTAGCAAGGTATGCTAAACGGTGGTGTGTGTGTGTGTGTGTGTGGGACTGGTTTAAACGAGTCCACCGGGTATAGGTGTACACGTGATACACTTCTCTAGTTCCCTGTACGTTCTCTTACCGTTATTGAACAACCTAACTAACGACGTGTTAGAGGCCTGGGTTCAGGGACAGATAGACTTGTGGAGGGGATGCGATGGGAACAAAAACAACACCATCCAGGACAGAGCGAGAGAGGGGGGAGGGGGATATAGTGAGAGAGAGAGAGAGAGAGAGAGAGAGAGAGGTAGGTAGAGAGAGAGAGACAGAAAGAGAGGATGAAGAGAGGAAGGAGATAAGCCAGGGTAAGCCTCTTCCAGCCACGTCAAGCCCTGCAGATCAACGCGCCTAAAGGCTGCCGCTGGCTACTGCTTCACCCTGGTGCTTTACTGACTGATTTAGTTATTCAGTTATTTATTTATTTCTAATTCTGCTAACTGGATTAGACCCCTTGTGATGCGTCATCAGGGTCCTGGGTGAAGCCACAGCACGGCTGAGGAGAGGGAGAGTCTGGGCCCTCACCTCTCTCTTTCACACACACACACACACACACACACACACACACACAGACGCACACACACACACACGCACACACACACAGACGCACGCACACACACACACACACACACAGACACACACACACACACACACACAGACGCACACACACACACACACACACACACGCACACACACACACACACACAGACACACACAGACACACTGTCCTTGACAGCCAGGGGCCCTGTGGCAGGCCAAGCTGCAGCCAGTAAGCCTCTGCTGCTGGGTTAAGCTGAGTGTCTGTCTGGCACTGGATCCTGTTGAGGACCAGAGTCAAACACACACACACACACACACACACACACACACACACACACACACACACACACACACACCACAGGCGCGAAGAGCTTCCACTGTCCTACATTGAAAATAGCTCTCTCTCTCTCTCTCTTTCACACACACACACACACACACACACACACACACACACACACACACACACACACACACACACACACAAAGACACACAGTCATCCCTCTATTACCCATCCCTAAATCCTTCTTGCCCTAGCAAGGACAGAGAGGAAGGACAGGGAATGAAGCAAGACACACAGTCACACACACACACACACACACACACACACACACACACACACACACACACACACACACACACACTAGATGATAGACCTATAAAAACTTTATAGTCCTAACCCCACTCTTCCAACTTTGCCATCACCTCCATCAGTTTTTTTCGCCATCCCCCCCTCCCTCCTTCCATCCCCCCATCCCTCCCTCCCTCCATCCCCCCCTCCCTCCCTCCCTCCCTCCCTCCCTCCTTCCATCCCCCCATCCCTCCCTCCCTCTCTCCATCCCCCCATCCCTCCCTCCCTCCCTCCATCCCCCCATCCCTCCCTCCCTCCCTCCATCCAGACTATGTCTCTGTGGCGGTGAGTGTGGAGTCTCTCCTGAGCGATGCCATGTCTAACCTTCTCTCTCTCTCTCTCTCTCTCTTCTCCTCCTCCATCCATCCCTCCATCCCCCCTCCATCTCCACAGACCATGTCTAACCCTCTCTCTTCTCCTCCTCCATCCCTCCATCCCCCCTCCATCTCCACAGACCATGTCTAAACATCTCTCTCTTCTCCTCCTCTATCCATCCCTCCATCTCCACAGACCATGTCTAACCCTCTCTCTCTCTCTTCTCCTCCCTCCCTCCCTCCATCCATCCCTCCGCCCCTCCAGACCATGTGTCGTGACCAGAGTGACTCTGTGGCGTTGAGCGTGGAGACCCTCCTAAATGACACCATGTCTAACCCTCTCTCTCTCTCTTCTCCACCTCCCTCCATCCCTCCATCTCCCCCTCCACAGACCATGTCTCGTGACCAGTGTGGCGGAGGGTGTGAAGTCTCTCCTCCACGCCCTCTGCCACACTGGTCACGAGACATGGTCTCAGCAGACCCAGACCCAATGTCTCCTCCTCCATCCATCCCTCCATCCCCCTCTTCCACAGACCATGTCTCATGACCAGTGTGACCCTGAGCGACACCATGTCTAACCCTCTCTCTCTCTCTCTCTTCTCCATCCCTCCCCTCATCCCTCCTCCACAGACCATGTCTAACCCCCTCTCTCTCTCTCTCTCTTCTCCTCCCTCCATCCCTCCTCCATCCCTCCACAGACCATGTCTCGTGACCAGTGTGACCTTGAGCGACACCCTCTCTCTCTCTTTCTCCTCCCTCCCTCCCTCCATCCCTCCATCCTCCACAGACCATGTCTCGTGGAGTCTCTCCTGAGCAACACTGTCTAACTCTCTCTCTCTCTCTCTTCTCCTCCATCCATCCCTCCATCCTCCACAGACCATGTCTCGTGACCAGTGTGAACCATGCCTAACCCTCTCTCTCTTCTTCTCCTCCTCCATCCCTCCCTCCATCCCCTCCATCCCCACCCCTCCTCCACAGACCATGTCTCGTGACCAGTGTGACCCTGAGCGACACCATGGTCTAACCCTCTCTCTCTCTCTCTCTTCTCCTCCTCCATCCATCCCTCCCCTCATCCCTCCATCCACAGACCCATGTCTCACGACCAGTGTGAACCATGTCTAACCCTCTCTCTCTTCTCCTCCTCCATCCATCCTTCCCCTCATCCCTCTATCCACAGACCATGTCTCGTGACCAGTGTGACCTTGAGCGACACCATGTCTAACCCTCTCTCTCTCTCTCTCTCTCTTCTCCTCCATCCCTCCACAGACCATGTCTCACGACCAGTGTGAACCATGTCTAACCCTCTCTCTCTCTCTTCTCCTCCTCCATCCATCCCTCCCCTCATCCCTCCCTCCACAGACCATGTCTCACGACCAGTGTGAACCATGTCTAAACCCTCTCTCTCTCCTCCTCCCCTCATCCCTCCATCCACAGACCATGTCTCACGACCAGTGTGAACCATGTCTAACCCTCTCTCTCTCCTCTCCCCTCATCCCTCCATCCACAGACCATGTCTCCACGACCAATGTGACCCTGAGCGACACCATGTCTAACCCTCTCTCTCTCTCTTCTCCTCCTCCTCCCCCATCCCTCCCCTCATCCCTCCATCCACAGACCATGTCTCACGACCAGTGTGACCCTGAGCGACACCATGTCTAACCCTCTCTCTCTCTCTTCTCCTCCTCCTCCCCCCATCCCTCCCCTCATCCCTCCATCCACAGACCATGTCTCACGACCAGTGTGAACCATGTCTAACCCTCTCTCTCTCTCTCTCTCTCTCCTCATCCCCTCATCCCTCCCCTCATCCCTCCATCCACAGACCATGTCTCACGACCAGTGCGATTCGATGGCGGTGAGCGTGGAGTCGCTCCTGACGGATGCGGCGAGGATGCAGATCACGTGCCGCGAGCGCAGCGACCAGCTGGCGGCGGCGGCGCAGCGCTGCGGGAGGAGTCAGCTGACCTGCGGGAGCAGTGCCAGGCCACGCAGCTGGACATGGCCCGCCTCCGCAGGCAGCTGGAGGAGCTGCTGGACACCCAGACCCAGATGGAGGCCCGCGAGAGGCAGGCCCGCAAACTCAGCAAACAGCTCTGAGAGAAGAGGGGGAAGGAGGGGGGGTGGAGGGAGAGGGGGGGGGGGATGGAGGGGGTGGAGAGGAGATTGGGGGTGGGGAGGGAGGAGGTAGATGGGGGGGGGTGGAGGGTTAGGGTGAGGGGAGAAGAAGGGGTCAGAGAGGAAGAGAGGGAGGGGGAGGAGAGGAAGAGAGGGAGGGGGAGGAGAGGGATGGATGCGAAGGCTGCAATGGAGGGGAGAGTGAGACGAGAAAATGACAGGAGGCTCAGAGAGAGAAAGAGGGAGAGAGAAAGGGAGAGAGAAGGAGAGAGGGAACAGTGAGAAGGTGGGAGGGATGATACACACACAGCTCTCTCTCTCTCACACACACACCACACACACACACACACACACACACAGGGTGATTGATAGTTCTGTTTCTGGCTGTGCGACTGTGTGTACCTGAAGTGTTAATGACTTGTGTCTCTTCTGCCGTGTCTGGTAGACTTCTGCTAAATAAACCACTGTCTTGCTCCTCTCCTCTCCTCTCCTCTCCTCTCATCCTCTCATCTCGTCTGTTGCCCTCCTCCTCTTCTCTCATCCCTACCATCTCCTCTCCCCCCCTCTCCCTCCTCTTCTGCCCCCCCTCCTCCTCTGCCCCCTCCTCCTCCTCCTCTTCTAACCCCCCCCTCCTCCTCCACCCCCTTCTTCCCCCCCCCCACCCCAGTAGGAGACCCAGTCTGTCCATCCATACTAACACATTTAGCCAAAGTTCCCCCAACGTTGTTCGAAGGTTGTGAGGCAGCGTTACCATCCCGTTAGTTCAAAACCATGACAGTGACGTTGTGTTTATGTTGGAGGAGAAACGAGGAATGTAACAAATGAATGTTGTTGTTGTTCTGACTCATGACTCCCCCCTCCTGTCTCCCCCCTCCCGTGGACAATGTGAGACTTCTGACAAATAAAGGCTTCTTTATTGGTCATATCATTCTGACAGTTTTTTCTTGACGGTTTTTATGTACAAATACAAATACAAATACACATACAAATACACAGGCTGGAATGGCAGGTAGCAACAACACATTCACGCACACGTGAAACACACGTGAAATACACGTGAAACACACGTAAAATACACGTGAAATATACGTGAAACACACGTGAAACCTAAGTGAAGAACACATGAAATACACACGAACTACACAGCTGTTTGCATTGCATAGAAACGTGCAGCAAGTGAACCCGAGACAAGCCAGGGTACAGGGTACTGGGTACAGGGTACTGGTTACAGGGTAGAAGCTGTCAGCAAGGCATTAGGTGGGAGGGACAATAATGATCTTCAGAGTGTGTGTGTGTGTGTGTGTGTGTGTGTGTGTGTGTGAGTGAGTGCGTGTGCACGTACGTGTATGTGTGTGTGCATGTGTGTGTGAGTGCGCATGTGGGGGTGTGTGTGTGTGTGTGTAGGGCAGAGTGACTTTGAGCCAGGTAGGAGTGCTGACTGCAGTAGCCTTGGCTCTGGTCCTGAGTGATACTGATACTATCAGAGACGATTGATGTCCCTGTCACCCAGGCCCACGCTTCTATCTCTCACACACACACACACACACACACACACACACACACACACACACACACACACACACACACACACACACACACACACACACACACACACACACACACACACACACACACACACACACACACACACACACACACACACACACACACACTCACTCTCTATTACCCATCCCTAAATCTTGCTTGCCCTAGCAAGCACAGAGAATGAAGAAGCAACAGAAACGTGTTAGCATTAGCAAGCTACAGAAACATATGTCTGAAATACACAGAAATTATTTCACACACCAGTGAAATGGAAGACAGATTAGATATGTTCTTTGGTACAACAGTAGCATGAACGTGTGTATTTATTTATCTACTGTGGCGCAGCTCCTATAAACCACCAGTAGAGGGAGATAGAGCACCACACAAACCCTCAACATGTGGATTGTAGCTTGGTGACTCTGACTGTGTGTATGTGTGTGTGTGTGTGTGTGTGTGTGTGTGTGTGTGTGTGTGTGTGTGTGTGTGTGTGTGTGTGTGACTGATTAGTCTCATCTCCACTGCTTCTGGATAAGAGAAAGAAGGCAGGACATGTCAGTGATGTCACCCACCTCTGAGGCTCTACAGTGATGTCACACATCTCTGAGGTTCTACAGTGATGTCACACACCTCTGAGGCTCTACAGTGATGTCATCCATCCCAGAGGTTCTACAGTGATGTCACACACCTCTGAGGCTCTACAGTGATGTCATCCATCCCAGAGGTTCTACAGTGATGTCATCCATCCCAGAGGTTCTCTATCTATGATGTCATCTGTATCTTCACCATCGATAAGGACAGTGTTCCATCTCCACGGTCCACACTGGGAGCCCAACGGAACCTTCAGACTGTGGATGGAACCCAGAGGAACGAGCACAGAACTCCAGTGAGGAGAACAGTCACGCCTGCTCATTCCCTGCCGGGTGGAATGGCGGCCATCTTGTGGTGTACCATTTGGAAGTTTTAGCTTACAGCTTTATTAACAACCAACAATGTGTTACAATTCCATGTCGGCCATATTGGCCATGTCCGTTCTGCTCAGTCATTCTCTGGGAGCGAGACACTCTCCTATTATGACATCATCCCTGTCATGTGGAACCAGGATGTAACCTCTCTGATGCAGCGATCACTTCCTGTCCTGCTTTATTTAACAACATGTGATAGCATGGGGCTGGGTTAGTTACCGTGGAGACCAACATGTGATAGCACCACGATGGGGCTGGGTTAGTTACCGTGGAGACCAACATGTGATAGCACCACGATGGGGCTGGGTTAGTTACCGTGGAGACCAACATGTGATAGCACCACGATGGGGCTGGGTTAGTTACCGTGGAGACCAAGCCTGACTCACTGGGTCCTGACCCGTCAAACCAGCTGATTAAACCAGTAACGCTGATTAAACCAGTAACGCTGATTAAACCAGTAACACTGATTAAACCAGTAACGCTGATTAAACCAGTAACGCTGATTAAACCAGTAACACTGATTAAACCAGTAACACTGATTAAACCAGTAACACTGATTAAACCAGTAACACTGATTAAACCAGTAATGCTGATTAAACCAGAAACACTGAAACCATTCTTCTGTTGTCACATGAACTCCCCCTCAGAAACACTCATTGGGTGGAGTGTGTGTGTGTGTGTGTGTGTGTGTGTGTGTGTGTGTGCATGTGTGCACGGGAGGTGATCACTGCGGCCGGGCGGGGCTTCTGAGGAAGGGTTCCGTCTCGGAGGGCGTGGCCCCGGGTTCAACCCCCACCATCCTGAAGGATGACCCTTGACCTCTCTGCACCGCCACAAGCACCCCGATGAGCAGCCAGAAGAAGAAGTTCACCCACACCGCCGTCTGAGAGGGGGGAGGAGAGGGAGGGAGGGGGGGAGGGAGAGGAAAGGGCGGGGTGAGAGAGGGAGGGATGGAGGGATGGAGGGGGAGGGAGGGGGAGAGGGGGGGAGGGGGAGGGATGGAGAGAAAGATAGAGAGACACTGCCGTTACTGTGAGTGTGTGGAGAGAGAGAGAGAGAGGGAGAGAGAGAGAGACAGAGAGAGTGTGTGTGTAGTTGGGTACAGACCTCTGCCTTGTGCAGGCTGGTGTAGAACTGCTTCCCATTGTAAGGACTGGCCCATGTCCTGGTCTGGGCCTCATCACACCTACACACACACAGGCGCGCGCAAACACACACACACACACACACACACACACACACACACACACACACACATAGGGAGTAAGAACTGGGCTCAGTGTGTGTGTATGTGTATGTGTGCGTGTGTGTGTGTGTGCGTGCGTGTGTGTGTGTGTGTGTCTTACTTGGTGATGTTGGGTACAGTGTGCATGATGGAGTCACAGAGTGAGTCTCTGCCGATCTTCAACACACACCCCGTCACCAGCAGGAAGAACAGGAACACGCCACACACTCCCAGGGTCAGGTTCATCCATAACCTCTCTCTGGGGGTCACACAGAGGGCAGGGGTCACATAGGCTCACACACACACACAACTCCCTCATCCCCGTCCAGGCAGCAGGTGTAGACCAGGTAGAGGGACAGGGAGAAGCAGAGGATGGATGGATGGATGGACACACACACACACACACACACACACACACACACACACACACACACACACACACACACACACACACACACACACACACACACACACACACACACACACACACACACACACACACACACACACACACACACACACACACACACACACCCTCACCTCTTGACCTCCCCGTCCAGGCAGCAGGTGTAGACCAGGTAGAGGGACAGGGAGAAGCAGAGGATGGCCACACACACTGAGATGGCCGACATACGAAGTAGCAGAGGGAGGGAGGGCTGGAGCTCAGGGCCGAGATGGAGCCTGCTGTCAGGTTGTAGCTCACCCTGCCATACAGCATACACCGGCCCCCCCAGACTACCCTGGGGGAGGAGGGGGGGAGAGGGGGAGGGGGGGAGGGGAGGGGGGGGAGGGGAGGGAGGGAAGGGGAGGGGGGTTATCATATAGCTCCCTCATATAGGAGAACAAGCTAAAGACTAGTTGGTTCAGAACACACACACACTCACTCACTCACACACACTCACTCACACACACACACACACACACACACACACACACACACACACACACACACACACACACACACACAGAATCAATCAATCGAATGATTTTCTGTCTCCCAGGCCCCTCAAGGTCACATTCCTCAGCAGTTTTGTTCCTCTCCATTTGCAATGACAACCTGATCCACACAGTGTGTAATTGATTCCTATGCAAATCAGAGACCTCCGTAAAAACAAAGATATTAATTCCAAAATTACATTACATTTACGGCATTTAGCAGACGCCTTTATCCAAAGCGACTTACACCAAATACATTTGTTTAAATAAGTGAATCATCTCTCCATCAGTCATCATAAGATCAAGTAATCAATGCTCAGACCAGGGGCCATAGGCAGTCACAATGTTCAGACCAGGGGCCATAGGCAGTCACAATGTTCAGACCAGGGGCCATAGCCAGTCACAATGTTCAGACCAGGGCCATAGGCAGTCACAATGCTCAGACCAGGGGCCCATAGGCAGTCACAATGTTCAGACCAGGGGCCATAGGCAGTCACAATGTTCAGACCAGGGGCCATAGCCAGTCACAATGCTCAGACCAGGGGCCATAGGCAGTCACAATGCTCAGACCAGGGGCCATAGGCAGTCACAATGCTCAGACCAGGGGCCATAGGCAGTCACAATGCTCAGACCAGGGGCCATAGGCAGTCCACAATGCTCAGACCAGGGGTCATAGGCAGTCACAATGCTCAGACCAGGGGCCATAGGCAGTCACAATGCTCAGACCAGGGGTCATAGGCAGTCACAATGCTCAGACCAGGGGCCATAGGCAGTCACAATGCTAGAAGATGTAAAGGCTATGATTATGGTAACTGTCA
>NW_028153238.1:2500-30000 GCF_951799395.1 Argentina silus
ACTATAACTATACTACTATACTACTATTACTACTACTACTACTATACTACTACTACTAATAATAATAATATTAGGGTAATGATAATAATATAATAAGGGAAACTGCAGGAAAAGGCTATTTCATGTGTTAGAGAAATGCAAAATGCTACAGCCTCACCCTCCCTCCCTCCCTCTCTCCCTCCCTCCCTCTCTCCCTCCCTCCTTCTTCACCCCCTATAAAGTAGACACCCGTGATGCTTCTTTCAGACATACTGATTATGACCATCCCCAAAACACCCGACACAAAACAAACGAGTCCCTTCATATTCTGCTGCTCTTCCCAGAAGAGGGACGTCAGGGCCACACATGGGGCGCTTGGATTCATTCATTCCATCTGTGTGAAAAAGCTGCAAGTTGAATTGACTGAAACATGGTTGAGATTGGATAAGATCAATAAGATAATGAGGAGGAGGTCAACTCCTACCAGCCTCTGCAACAGCAGGGTTCACGTCCCACTGCAACAGCAGGGTTCACGTCCCACTGCAACAGCAGGGTTCACGTCCCTCTGGAACAGCAGGGTTCATGTCCCACTGCAACAGCAGGGTTCACATCCCTCTGCAACAGCAGGGTTACATCCCACTGCAACAGCAGGGTTCACGTCCCACTGCAACAGCAGGGTTCACATCCCACTGCAACAGCAGGGTTCACGTCCCACTGCAACAGCAGGGTTCATGTCCCACTGAAACCAGTGGCCGTTCTTGATTATGATCAAGGGATTGGGTTCATGTCATTGATTTGACCTCAATGAACCAGGAGAGGCTGGTGGAGGTAGGAACCGGAGGACGGGCTTGTTGTAATGCATGGAATGGAATGAGGAACGGTATCAAAGTCACAAGCAGCGAGGGAGAGTGGAGGCAGTGAGGGAGGTCAAGGGCTGGAATTTTAGTTCCAATCCAATTTTTGTTTAGTTTTCTTTGAGAAAAGCTGTAGAGATTAGTGACAGTAGCCTCCAACACTGCTGCATGGCAGGAACACGGTTAACTACTGGAAACACTCGTAGGATTTACATTTAGTGAAACTACCACCAAGCTACTGCAACATGCATAAACTGGTAGTTGAGCTCCATGTTTTGAACAGTTGGACATCTCCATCACTAACTAACTAGCTGACTTCATAAACAACTCCGGGGTGAACATGAAACATGACGGTGTGGAGGGGAGGAGATACTTCAGGCCCGATATCCTTTAGATTTCTGTGTGCTGGTAAAGTGATAAAATCGTAATAAAAAAACCCATCACAACGAAGCTGTCTGGAGACAAACAAACCAAATGTATCTTGGAAGCTCCATAGGAGACGAGTAAATAATGTTTTGATTGTGATCAAATATTTGGATGTGATATTCGCGACATGTGTACTGGTACAAGTGTGGCTAATATAGCTGAAAAACATTGAAAATAAATCTTCTCACCTGCACAGTTTTATACACACTCTCCGGTTCTGGGATGATGAAAACGAAATAATGAACACTCGTCAATTTTATTCCGGTGGGATCAAGTTTGACAGCCAAATATCTGCATGATCGTGTCAGTGTTACAGTTTTTTGGAGTGTCTCCAATAACGATCCACTTTAACAGTCATCTAACATAACGGTATTATTATTTTGGGGGATCTCAATGTAAGGATAACATGCCTTGTGTCTAGAGAGATGCCTGGGAAAAGATGCTCCTGCTCCTGCTGACAACAGCGGACTTTCCATAATCCCTGATCGCCTTCAGCGGAGTTTCCTCCCAGGAAACAGATAATGACTATTTCTAATTGGAACCCGGAGAGGACGTCACTTCGTGGAAAGCGGAGAGGGTGAAGAATGAGACAGAATGAGAAGAGGTCTGTCAGGCCCAGACCGCGTCACGCCATGTGATGCTGATTTATTTGACGTGCTTCTGAGTTGAGGGTATATCAGGACTGATCAGGACTTTAACAAGTCAAGATGACAGCCGGCCTGGTCGCACACAGACGTCCCCACCTCCAGACCCGTCTCTCTCATTCGGGTAGGTAACACAGGTTTGAAACAGAACATTATCTCATGCTGTGTTGTGCTGCTTTGGGTACATCTTGTGTTTGCGAGTGAGATTGTAAAAAACGAGTTTCTTTGTGTGAGATCTTCCCCCCTCATACTGTGGTCGCCCTCCCCCTGGACACTGAAAGATGGGATTTGCATGTGACTGCAGTTATAATGTGACATAGGGAATCACATGTGAGGTAGTGACAGAAATCAGTTCATCTCATTTTAACAGGTACCATAAACCAAGCTAACTTTCAGAACGTGCACCATTAGAAGATGTTATACATGCAAGATATTCAAACATGAAGGTGAGATAAATATGGATAGTCCAGCAATTTAACAGTCATCTGAGTCTACTATTCTGTGATCATTCGGTCCACATTGTTGGTGGGTTGATACTGGACATGAAGAGTTTCTAGATCAAGTCCACGTCTGGGATAAAGGAGCGTGAAGAGGTGATGAAGAGTTTCTAGATCAAGTCCATGTCTGGGATAAAGGAGCGCAGATCTGACAACACGCAGAAAGTGGAATAAATCCACATCCGCCGTCGCGTCGTTGACAGGTCTGTCCGTCGCGCCTCTGATGACGTCAGCTGTCTGCTGCAGGTCTGGACGGTAGAAGAGAAACAGCTGATTTTTAGATGATCAACTATCAAAAGAAGAGAAACAGCTGATTATTCTATTCTATAAAGAGACTCTCAGCAACATGGAGGAAACCGCTGGATTCTCCAACATGGCGACCGCTTCTACAGGTGCAGCTGCTCTCATGCTAATGCTAATGCTAATGCTAGGATGGCTGTGGAGCCAGGAGGAGGTCGACTGTCCCTGTGTTGTCTTACCAATGTGAAAATAACATGTTGATTGTGTGGATAATTAAAAGTTCATTGTCTAGATAATTATCGAAGAAAGATGAGAAAAGTTATGTCGCAGTGTTTACCATGGAAGGGTGGCCACAATTCGGGCCACTGAATCAGTTGAGGCCAGATAAAAAGTGTCCCTCCTTGTGTGAATTGGTGACAGGAACGTGTTGATGTTGATGTTGTTGTTGTTGATGTTGTTGATGATGATGTTGTTGTTGATGTTGTTGTTGTTGTTGTTGTTGTTGTTGATGTTGTTGATGTTGTTGTTGTTGATGTTGTTGTTGTTGTTGTTGTTGTTGTTGTTGTTGTTGTTGTTGTTGCTGGACTCATTACCAGTCTGGCTGGTTAAAGCTGAGGAGGGCCGGGGTCTGGCCGGAGGAGGGCCGGGGTCTGGCCGGACCTGGTCCTGCTGATGAGGCGTTTGGTTCTCGGGAACTCGTAGGTCCCGGCTGGTGAAGTCGGGACAACTCTTCAATCCAATAGATTACGTTTCCGAACTCCAAACATAGACTACGTTATACATACCTGTCTGATTGCTAACAATGTATGATGTGAAAAGTGTACAGTCTAAGTCAGCGTCTGAAGGTGAAAGGTCATAGTGGACACACAACTCCTAAACTCTGCCCCCCCCCCCCCAGGTCCCCTCCCTGCCTCCAGACATGCAGTTTAAGGATGAGATCCAGATGAAGGAATACGTCAAGATGATGACTGACATGATTGTGCTGTGTGCCACTCTGGCCATCTCCCTCTTCCTCTGGATCTTCTCCATCACAGCTAGTACATTCTATGGTAAGACACACACACACACACACACACACACACACACACACACACACACACACACACACACACCATCCATCGATCCATCACTGTAATAAGCTGTGTGTGTGTGTGTGTCTCTCCCAGTCTGTGGAACTCAGTTCTTCCTTGCTTTTCAGGCACATTACAGCCGGTGTCGCCATGGCGATGGTTCTTCTCCATCCTGGTTCCTCTCTGCCTCGTCATCCGAGCCCTGAGGAGGCGGAGCCTAGACCGCAGCGGCGCCCTGGGAGGTACGACGCCCACGCTTGGCATATCCTCTCTTCCTCTCATCCCCTTCCCTCTATTCCTCTCATCCTCTTCCCTCCCTCCTTCCCTCCTTCCTTCCTTCTCTGAAGGCGTTGGAGGAGAGGGTCCCTCCCCTCGGACCTTCTCCTCCAATGGGCTTTGAGAAGGAGGCGGCGGGAGGAGTGGATGAGAGGGGATGAGAGGAGAGGAGTGGATGAGAGAGGAGGAGAGGAGACTTGTGAGATTCACCCGTCCTCCGTGTGACTGTCAGTCCAGAGTTGTGTTGATGTATATTTCGTGACGATAGAGTAACTATCTCTGATCGCACAGCGACATCGTTGTTAACATCAGAGGCAGAGCTCCTGTGACCCTGGGCAGAGCTCCTGTGACCCTGGGCAGAGCTCCTGTGACCCTGGGCAGCGGCCTCCTGTGGTCCTGGGCAGAGCTCCTGTGGTCCTTGTTTGTTGGGATCACTTTGATCTTCCATTTTGGAAAACAAAAATGAACTCCTGGCAACTGGTGTGATCTGGCTGGTGGTAAACCAACACATGGAATGTCCACTGTCGTTCAGAGCCTTGTGGTGGTGAATGGATTTACATACACACGCAAACTTTGTTGTTGTTTTGGTTTTATTTACAATGATTTGATTCGTTATGAGTTTATGTTGTTTTTTCCCCTTGACAAGCGTGTGAGACACACACACACACACACACACACACACACACACACACACACACACACAGCCTTTAAGAGCCTTGTGTTGGTGAATGGATTCATCACGTCTCTCTGCCAGGCTGCTCTCCAGTCACACACATGACATGAACGTCGCTGGTCGGTTTCATCCTGACCTTGTTTTAACGTTGTTTTAACGTTGTCTCAGCGTTGCTGGTAGGTTTCATCCTGACCTTGTTTTAACGTTGTTTTAACGTTGTCTCAGCGTTGCTGGTAGGTTTCATCCTGACCTTGTTTTAACGTTGTTTTAACGTTGTCTCAGCGTTGCTGGTAGGTTTCATCCTGACCTTGTTTTAACGTTGTCTCAGCGTTGCTGGTAGGTTTCATCCTGACCTTGTTTTAACGTTGTCTCAGCGTTGCTGGTAGGTTTCATCCTGACCTTGTTTTAACGTTGTCTCAGCGTTGCTGGTAGGTTTCATCCTGACCATGGCCAACCTCAGCTTCTTCTCGTCTCTGCTGGCGTTCTTCGTGTCCTCCACCAGGCTGACCCGCTGGGGGGCGGCGGCCAAGAAGAAGATCGACTCTGAGTACAAAGAAGGTAAACTCTGACACAATCAGAATCTAACAGCCCTAACTCTAGCCCTCGCCCTAACCCTAACCCTAGCTCTGTAATCCTATAACCATATAACCCTAGCCCTAACCAGAATCTAACAACTCTAACTCTAGACCTAGTGCTATCTCTAGCCCTAACTTTAGTCCTATAACCCTAACTCTAACTAACTCTAACCCTAGCTCTAACTGTCTGTCTGTCTGTCTGTCTGTCTGTCTGTCTGTCTGTGTCTGTGTCTGTGTCTGTGTCTGTGTGTGCATGCGTGCGTGCGTGTCTGTGTGTGTCCTCTCTCCCAGGCGGTCAGAGGAACTGGGTGCAGGTGTTCTGTAATGGGGGGGTCCCCACAGAGCTGGCCCTGCTGTACATGATTGAGGTGGGCCCTGGGGAGATGCCCGTGGACTTTGGGAAGCACTACTCTGCCTCCTGGATGTGCCTGGCCCTGCTGGGGGCGCTGGCCTGCAGCACGGGGGACACCTGGGCCTCCGAGGTGGGCCCCGTCCTCAGCCACTCCCTGCCCCGGCTCCTCACCAGCTGGAAGGAGGTTCCCGCAGGTAGGAGAGAGTTGCCAGGTTCCCGCAGGTAGGAGAGAGTTGCCAGGTTCCCGCAGGTAGGAGAGAGTTGCCAGGTTCCCGCAGGTAGGAGAGAGCTGCCAGGTGGGAACCTGACTGGCCTAGTTGTTATGCCATGATTTAGGCCTGGATGGGCTGGAAAGTGTCAATGAAATGGCAACACTGAGGTAGGCCAGTCAGGTTGTTAATCTGTAACATGTTTTATCAGTCTTATAACAGGTAGTTCTGAACTAACAGCTGCTCACCAGAGCTGGGTTCAAATAGTATTTGAAATACTTAGCTGTGCTTGACTGGGTTTGCCCCAGAGGATCCAACCTCGCCCACCTGGCACCTCAGGCAGGCTCAGGCAAACGGCCAAAGTATTTTGAAGTATTGTAAATGTGTGTGTGCTCAAGGTTGAGTAACAGGATCTGGGTGGTGCTGTGTGTAATCTACCAGGGTTTAGCTCTCAGCCCGGCTAGCTCAGTCGGTAGAGCATGAGACTCTTAATCTCAGGGTCGTGGGTTCGAGCCCCACGTTGGGCGCTGGTGTTTTGGCCAGGGAGTCTCCTCCTAACTGACCAGAGAGAGAGAGAGAGAGAGGGAAGGTAGTCTCTGTTCTGATTATGTCTGTCCCAGATATATACCATAACAAATATATATAATATATACCATAACAAAACCTATCTTTTTTAAACTTGCTTTTCACCTTTAACTATTTTTATTATGGGAGATCTAGTCGGGCAGAGCCAGGTTCTTCAGGGGGCGCCTCTGCAGCAGTCAGCCCGGCTAGCTCAGTCGGTAGAGCATGAGACTCTTAATCTCAGGGTCGTGGGTTCGAGCCCCACGTTGGGCGTTGGTGTTTTGATTGATCAGCTAGATCAGCACACCGTCAGGAAACAGTGGAAGTCCTGTGCCTGTCAGGAGTTTAGAATACTCTCCCTCCTCCATCAGAAATACAACTAAAGAGTTTCTGAGTGTAAAGAGTGTTAACGGTGTCTGTGTGTCCTCTCTCCACAGGTACGAACGGAGGCGTTACCCCCGTGGGTCTGGTGGCGAGCGTCCTGGGCGGGATGACGGTGGGCATGGCTTACTTCCTGTCTCAGCTCCTATTGGTCAACGACCTGCACCTGGCCCTGCCCCAGTGGCCAATCGTGGTGTACGGAGCCATGGCCGGCCTCCTGGGCTCTCTGCTGGACTCCTTCCTGGGAGAACACATGCAGTACTCTGGTAAGACGCTACCGCTAACAGAATCGTAGCTGTTTCAGTTTACAAGACCATTCTGAACTCTCTCCCCCTGTCTGCCCTCTGCCCCCCCTCCCCCTGTCTGTCCCCTCCCCCTGTCTGTCCTCTCCCCCTGTCTGTCCTCTCCCCCTGTCTGTCCTCTCCCCCTGTCTGCCCTCTGCCCCCCCTCCCCCTGTCTGTCCCCTCCCCCTGTCTGTCCCCTCCCCCTGTCTGTCCTCTCCCCCTGTCTGTCCTCTCCCCCTGTCTGCCCTCTGCCCCCCCTCCCCCTGTCTGTCCCCTCCCCCTGTCTGTCCTCTCCCCCTGTCTGTCCTCTCCCCCTGTCTGTCCTCTCCCCCTGTCTGCCTTCTCCCCCTGTCTGTCCTCTACCCCTGCCTGTCCCCTCCCCCTGCCTGTCCCCTCCCCCTGCCCTCTCCCCCTGCCTGTCCTCTCCCCCTGCCTGTCCTCTCCCCCTGCCTGCCCTCTCCCCCCTGCCTCCCCTCTCCCTCTCCCCCTCCCCTCTCCCCCTGCCCAGGATATGATGAGATCACTGGGAAGGTTGTGAGCTACGAGTCCCTGACCACCAGGAGGATCTGTGGGAAGCCCATCCTGGACAACAACGGTGTCAACCTCTTCTCCTCCGTCATCATCGCCCTGGTCCTCCCGGGCGTGGCCTGGGGCTTCTGGCCCCACTGAGGGGGCTGGCGACGCCCACTACGGCCCCCTGTCCCCTGGCTTAACCCACTAACCCTCGGGCCGGGACTGGCTCTGGTCCCGTTGGTGTTTGACCCGACATCAGTTCTCAAGCGCTGGCGGGAACCCACCAACTGCCAAAGCATTCCGGAACTCTCACCACCCAGAGGGCAGAGCGTTCTATGTGGTGTCTACCTAGCAACAACACTTTGATTGGCTACAAAATGAAGCACCGTAATTGATGCATTTTTGCTGAATAAAGTCACCCTTAGCACTCTGGAATGTTGATGGTTTGGGTTACTTTATTCACCCTCAGCACTAAATGAGTTAAGGCACATCTGAATGTGGTTGTAGTCCAGATTAGAAGTAAACACTTGTATAATGTAGTACTATTCTTACCCCTTTCAGACTACAGAGCCGAACCGAGCTGGGCTGTACTGAGCTCTACTGGGCTGTACTGGGCTGTACTGGGCTGTACTGAGCTATACTGAGCTGTACTGGGCTGTACTGGGCTGTACTGAGCTCTACTGGGCTCTACTGGGCTCTACTGGGCTGGAAAGGAAAATATAAGGACATAGGAAATCTGGGCGCCAGCGCGGTACGGTTTGGGTCGGCCCTGTCGTGTGTAAAGGCCTTTTAGCCGGGTCAGATTACAGGCCTGGTTCGTGTCTCTACTGCGGGCCGAGCTCCTCTCTCCCTCCTGAACTGCATCATGTTTCTGTTGGTTCTTCATTGTTGTTTTGGTTTATTTACAATGATTTGATTCGTTCGAGTTTATGTTGTTTTTCCCCTTGACAAGCGTGTGACACACACACACACACACACACACACACACACACACACACACACCATGCTAGTTGTTTTTTGTTTTTGTGAATCTTCAAGATCAGCCTATCAGTGCTGTTCCTTCTCTGTGTCAGCTCTGGGACAACAAAACGCTTTTCGGAGCGTTTCCCCTCAGACCTGTTGGACGACGCTGTGGTTTGTCGTTCCTATTGGACGAGCCCTGGCTGCTCTGTGATCAGTGTTTGGAACTGAAGCCAACATTGATGATGTCACAACAACATGCAGTATTATAATAAACACAGTGGCTTTTTGTCTCAATGTTCAGCGTTTCATTGGCTGGCCTGGCTGTCTTTCCTCCTTCAGGACTGGGGTCAGGGTTCATAGGTCGCATTCCGCCAGCAGGGTCAGCCAGCCAGTCACATTAGTCTGAAGCGGCTTCCTCCCCTCAGCTCCTACGTTTGACATTTTTTACATATAGTCTGGAGGAGGGGCAGGGTCATGGAGGAGGGGCGGGGTCCCTGAGGCAGTCAGCCCGGCTAGCTCAGTCGGTAGAGCATGAGACTCTTAATCTCAGGGTCGTGGGTTCGAGCCCCACGTTGGGCGCTGGTGTTTTGTCCAGATAGCAGCAGAGAGAGAGTTCATACACATCAGGCTGTTTCTGCCTCTCAAACATACCACTACAGTGTGACTGACACAAGTCATCCAAGAGACCCTGTATGAAATAAGAGTACAAGTAATGTGGATGAATGTAAATTGAGTGTGTTATGTCCTTAAACACCTCCTCTCTAATCATTCAGCAGAATAGATGATAGGAATCTTGTTCCAATGCGTTTTCCACATTGTTTATAGAAATCACTGATAGCTGCTTTAAGTTACAGCAGCTAGACAGAAGCATAGAGAAATGCAGCAGTTTTCTACACAGACCAGATGACTGAGGTTACTGGCTGTGTTCTGGTTCAGATATTCGTCATTATCGTGTCTATGGAGTTTATTTTTGAAAAAGGTTGAACCGGGTCAGGTGAGTGACGGTTACCGGGGGAACGGGTTGATGTGGGCGTGTCAGAAACGTGCCCGTGGAGGCGGGGTTTGTTATGGTTGCGTCGTAGCAACTACCAATGAAACGGCCGTGTTTGAAATACGTCACCAAGCGCCACCGTATTTGAGGGTATTTGAGATCCGACGACCGGAGCGACTCTGACCCCAAAACCCCGGACCACCGACGCAACACCACCAGAAACCAGGTCGGGATTCATCTGCTTGCTTGTCAATGGATACAATGATTTATTAGATTTAAATCTAAAGGCTGCCGAATCGATGATTGATGAGAATAACATTATAATAACATCGTATCTGGGGGTCAAGGTTAAAACAAGGTGTCGATAGTAGTGCAGCCGGACAGCCTCCAGGCTGGACTGACAGGCTGTCGGACTCATTACTTTAATTTCGTTGCAGAAAAAATGAACAGTGGAAATCTGCTGCAGACGATGACATCTCCTCCCAAGCAACAGCCGCCGACACCAAGCCTGGCGAAAAGGAAGGAGGTTCAACAGAGGTACGTGTCTGTATGTTGATATTATATAATATTGGTAGATACAAGGACAAAAAAACCACTTTAATAATGCAGGCACCATATTTTAGGTGAGGCTTTCTGACAAGGATTATGGAGCATTTTAAATGAACTCCCCTCGGCTTCATGTTTGCTGTACTTTATAGTCTGTTGCTGCTGTTGTCATTTAGAAAAGTACCACTAAAAGTTGCGATTGAACCACTTCTGGCAGCGATTCACTACCAGACTTAGAACCGTGGTCGTCGCTGCTTTAGTGACTGTCTGTTCTGTGTCGCTGCGCCCCCCGGTGGTGAAGGTGTGAAATACGGAGTCCCACAGACAGCATCATGTCCCCCTGCACCAGACAGCTCCTGAAGAAAGCTGCCAAGGACTTGTGAGTTTGATACCAGATGAAATGTTCCTCTCAGTCAGTTCTCTAACGAAAAGCATGTGTGTATGTTGTATTTATTTTCCAAAACATTTATTTTGTCCACACTTTGGGAGGAGGTCTATGATTGGAACAATGTTGGACCATTTTACTCATGGCATGCAGAATATTTGTGTATTAATATTGGAAGGACAGGCTCATTGTAATGCATGGAATGGGAATGGACACCATTCCCCATTCAGTTCCATGCATTAGTGTGGTCCTCTGTGGCTCAGTTGGTAGAGCATGGTGCTAACAACGCTTAGCTTGTGGGTTTGATTCCTGCTGGGACCATCTATACTGAAGTGAATGAATTCACTGCAATGTAAGTCGCTTTGGATAAAGGCGTCAGCTGAATGGCATGTATTATGAGGCCGTCCTCTGATTTCTACCTCCACCAGCCTCCCCTGGTATAAATGTTCCATGTTCTGTAACTACAACAAACAGTGTAAACATAGTTTAACTCAAAATGTTATTTCCTTTGTTACAGACAAACATCTCCCTCCGTCTCCAGGTAGAAGAAGAGAATACCCCTCATGAATGAATAAACACCTTTGGAAGAGTTGGTTCTCTGAGGTGGTTCATGTTGGCTAGCCGCCTGCTGCTACGCTAGTCAGCCATTAACACTGTTCTGTTATGATGTCAGATCTCTCTTTCAGCGTTTCATTTCTTTACCGAACTGCTAAATCTGATCAACGGATTGTCGTGTTTACACATGTCAGGGCTTGTGCAATGTGGCGGGACGCCCATTTGGAGTGAAAGCCTGCTAGGCGTAACGCTTCCTGTCACCTGAAGGGTTTTTACTGGGGTTGACTTCCCAGGAGTGCTGTTTGGACAAACGCTGATCCACTGACAGTCAAAGAATCACAATAAGAGGGATTCATCTTGATGGTAATCACACTGTTGGTTTTCTGTATAAGCTATTGTTGAGGGAAGCCATCTTATGATGGTGTTACAGGTGAGGGGAGGTGGTATGATGGTGGTATGATGAACAGAGCTATTGGAGTATTTGTACACAGCTTTAAGTGGGGATGTTTCTGGCTGTTAATCTATTATTTAAGCACATGTATGACCTTTGCACATGTTAACAACATGCTTAGACCGCTTCATACCATGAGGTCCTTTGGCCAATGTCGACTGTTGTTTTTAAAGAATGTAAAACTAAAAAAAAAACTTGTATGATGAATCTTTGGCACACTGTTTCAGTAAAGGTGTTGTTTCTGTTGAATGATTGTGTGAGTCATTTTTGAAAGCTATAGATCGTCCCTAATGAGGATTATTTCCCAGTGGTCTGTTGCAAATGTGGTAGGTTGAAGTCTTTACAGTTGAAGTCTTTTTACAGGCTCAGGGTGCAGAGGAGACTCTGCTCAGTGAAAGTTCATTCTGGAGAGAACTGGTGGTTAAAGTTGTCCACAGTGGGTCACTTTCAAAACAAAACAAAACAAGAGTCTCAATGTCTTCGAAGTCGAGCCGAGCATTCACAGGCCGGGACATGTTTTCCCTCAGAGTCACGCACCCAAGATGGCAATTATTTTGAAGAAAAGCAAAGAAGCAAAAATATCTGAAATCAATGAATAAAATATCACTGCCATATGGCACATGGAGAGGAAAATATGCCTCATGATTTATGTTACTTGCACTAATTATGTTCACTGTTAAACCTAAGACAGGCTATTTAACAGTAGGACTCGTGATATTCAGGTAGAAATGAGTGAAGGGGGAGGAAGACGAGGTGTTGCTCCAAACCAAGAAAGAATCTGAATCTGAATTCTTTTATTTGGTAGTATATTTGCACATACAGGAAATTGACTTGGTGAGGTTGGTGCATGGGACATAAAAAACAATAGCAAATATTGACAAGAAATTTACAAAATAGCAAAATATTAACAAAATGGCAATAAAAAGAAAGATGTTCTTCCTGAACATATAACTCACCAAATGACAACAACACTGCCAACGACCATACATACATTCTGATTTGATGTGATATATATATATATAAAGCGGTATTTATTCATGTATGCATTTATGTATTTATGTATGTATTTAGATGTCGTTGATGGATTTGTGAGTGTGAGAGGCCCTGACGACTGGCCGGTCCATCATATGACCCGAGGCTGACGTAGAGGAACGGGAGGCGCCATTAGAGGCTGGAGAGGCTGGCGGAGGCTGTCGACTGAGACTGAGACTGAGAGAGGCTCCGGCTCGGATCTGTCCGCTTCATCTGGCCTTACGCTCAACGGAGGGAATCTGGGACACAATATCTCTGCCTCTTGATTGACTTGATCGGAGACGTCTCTGTGTCTGATGTGACGGGCGGTGACGGTGACGGTAGACGGTAGACGGTAGACGGTAGACGGTAGACGGCAGCGGGTTTCTGTGATATTCCTGATCAGACAGGCAGGCGGGGTTGGACCATGGCGGCCGGCGGAGCGGCGGGCGGCGGCGGCGGCGGCAGGACCTACTCCTTCAAGGTGGTGCTGCTGGGGGAGGGCTGCGTCGGGAAGACGTCGCTCGTACTGCGCTATTGTGAAAATAAATTCAACGACAAACACATCACCACTCTCCAGGTACGTGGGTGTCTTCTCGTCCCGTGTCCGGGCCGTAACGTTAAACGTGTTGTTGTAGAATTGACTATGCTAAGCTAGGCTAGGCTAGGCTAGCTAGCGCTGCTGTCACTGTCGACGGGTCCGACTAATCTCTGGAGCGAAAATATTCCATGGAGCGTATCGTGTTACGATTTATAACGTCTTATCAGGTGGTTAAATGTGTTTTTTTTATACGTGAATTGTAACTGATTGGAAGCCCCCTTTCGAGAATAAATCACATTTTATATTTTATATTTTATTTTACTTATTATACTTTATTCTGCTAATGGACACCCTTCCATAACCGGAGCGTTCAATTGCATTCCAGCATTTAGGCGGACCCGCTGTCACTGTCAACAAGCCGTGTCGTGTTGAAATCGTTTTGTGTTTCTGCTGTGTCGCATTACGAGTTTCTACAGCTACTTTTGACCTCGTAATCATGTCACTGCAACCCGTTCACTGTTGTAATTTAACAGGGTTTTTAGGATTAATTTAGCTAGCCTTCCATTTTCTCTGAACGTGATCCAGATCTGTTTCTACCCGGAAGCTGTGGCGCAATAACAACATGAACGTTCTTCAACATTATAACCGTTTTGTTCTTTCAAAGTCAATGTTAAGAGTTGAATTCACCATTATATACCAGGCAGGAGGCAAACACTCACAACAACGACCACAATTTTAACAATTACCACCAACAACCGCTCCGCACCCACCCACCCAGCCACTGCTCATGTTGGCACCGTGACTGACGGGCCTGGCACAGCGGAGGACCAGCCAGCTCATGTTGGCACCGTGACTGACGGGCCTGGCACAGCGGAGGACCAGGATATGCCAACAATGACCCAGCATTTAGGACCAGCTACCCAGAGCAGGCGAGGTCACGTTTCCTCCACGTCTTATTGAGAAGAGAGGAATCCACACAGTTGGTCAGGACGTCAGTTATCTCGGTTTCTCAAGTGAGGTTGAGTAAGGTGTGTGTGTGTGTGTGTGTGTGTGTGTGTGTGTGTGTGTGTGTGTGTGTGTGTGTGTGCGCGTGCGCGTGCGCAACCATGGCTGGTTCACTACACTGGGCCGATGGATTGATGTCCCACAGTAGTGATGAGTCTCGCTGACTCTCTGGAAAAGTGTTAAACTATCTTTGTTGGACTGGTCCATTCTAGGTTAATAATTAACCACCTTTACTGCTCTCTCTCTCTCCTTTACAGCTCTCTCTCTCTCTCTCTCTCTCTCTCTCTCTCTCTCTGTCTCTCTCTCTCTCTCTGTCTCTTTACTGCTCTCTCTCTTTTACTACTTTACTACTGACGGCTGGGGGCTTTACCCCATCACCTGACCTTGCCTGTGGGAGAGTAGTAGCATGCTCTCCCTCCCTCCCCCATATGAAACCTGCCCCCCCCCCTCTCTCATATGTAACACATTGCCATTTCCTCTCTAAATCACAAGATGGTGTTTATGACCAAAGGCAGTTGTGAGACTGGAGCTGAATGTCCCTGTGGTACTGAATGTCCCTGTGGTGTGGCCTCCTCCCCAAACGCGCGGGGGTTCCCAGCCTCAGCAGGGTCTGATGTCTCCATCGCCACCGCCAGCTGCCGTGCTCGGAACCTCTCCTGCTGAAGGCCCGACTTGACTAATTTCCGCCTAAAAACCAGACCCAAACTAAACTGTTTATAACATTAGAGATATGATGATCAGATGCAAAATCAGGATGCCATTTGACAGGTAACACTTTGAAGTGTTGTGTGGATATGCTCAGATCATAGTTCAGAATAACACACTACACATGACAAGGAGATAAAGTCATCAATAATCAAATTAACAATCAAATGAAAGCAGAATTTTGGCCCGTCTGGCTGAGGTTCTAGGTATGTAGGTCTGCAGTGACAATCACTTATACAGTGATTCTCCATCTAATAGCCTTTGTAGTGGTAGAACACACAGCCTTTACAAGTATTATAGCCCCTGACCTACAAAGCAAGTAATGGTAGCTGGGCAGACACACACAGTCAGTCACAGCTTGGCAGTAACACACACACACAGGTCAGGGCAGGGCAGGGCAGGTCACCTGACAGTCCCACTGTAGGGACTAGCCTAGCCGCTGTAGGGACTAGCCTAGCCGCTGTAGGGACTAGCCTAGCCGCTGTAGGGACTAGCCTAGCCGCTGTAGGGACTAGCCTAGCCGCTGTAGGGACTAGCCTAGCCGCTGTAGGGACTAGCCTAGCCGCTGTAGGGACTAGCCTAGCTACTGTAGGGACTAGCCTAGCCGCTGTAGGGACTAGCCTAGCTACTGTAGCGCTCTGTCAACATGTCTTTCTGTTGAGGTCAAAGACAAAATCTGGCTAACAGGCTACCGTGTTAAATGACCTAGTTAGGATCCGTGTCTCTCCTCCCGCCCCTCCCCCCCGCATGCTGAGGCAGGAGACTATTGTGAAACCACTGCATGCCACCTTTGACTCAGTTGGATGCTCCTTTGATGCTTAAACCCAGAGAGAAAAGGTTAGTGGGTTGTGATTGGACAGAGAGAGAAGGTCCAATCACAACCCACTAACCTTCTCTCTCTGTCCAATCACAACCCACTAACATAAGCCGGTACGGTTGCAGGCTGACCTTGTGTAGATGTCAGAGAGGTAACATTTCACCTCAGACTCCCCACACCTCCAGTTGACCTCTGACCTCTGACCTCTGGAGATCCACCCCCTTTCAAGCACTGCTGAAGATCCTGTGATGCTGTTTGAACCTGCAAATAGATGATGGGAGATATTCCTGTCTGCTCTGCATGGGTGTGGAAGGTGTGTGGAAGGTGTGTGTGTGTGTGTGGGGGGGGGGGGATATGCCACTCCCTGTTAGCACCCCCTCTTCGTTGTTTTAACGTGACAGAAAAGGAAAGGTTCTCTGGCCTCGCTTCCAGCCTGCTTCTGTCTAGGGAAAGGGCCTTGCAGGCTGGTTTCTGTCTGTAGAGTAAGGGCCTTGCAGGCTGGTTTCTGTCTGTAGAGTAAGGGCCTTGCAGGCTGGTTTCTGTCTGTAGAGTAAGGGCCTTGCAGGCTGGTTTCTGTCTGTAGAGTAAGGGCCTTGCAGGCTGGTTTCTGTGTCTAGTGAAAGGCCCTGTTCTCTGGTCTACCTTGCAGGCTGGTTTCTGTGCCTCTGCTGAAACCTGATCCTTTCACAGAGAAGGAAGGAAGGAAGGAAGGAAGCATTTTGGTCTTTCTTTGCCAATAATGAAGAACTGCCAATGTGTTTCATAGTCACCTCAGCTGAAGTGTGTGTGTGTGATGACCCTGCTGTGCTGTTCTTTGGGTGTGTTTGTGTTATTATTGCTCTGAGTGTGAGAGACAGCTGTAATCCAGCTTTCAGCTCCTCTGTTCTCTTGGTGAAGATTATTCGGTTATTCATATGCAAATTAGGCCTCGTTAACTGATGTTCCGTGTGGATGACATCATCGCCTGTGTGGGAGTTACTCTAGAAGCAGGTGTTTAGCAGCAGGCTCACATACACACACACAAATACTCACATACTCACTCACTCACACACACTACCCCCCATGGAAGCACACACACACACACACACACACACACACACACACACACCCACTACCCCCCATGGAAGCACACACACACACACACACACTACCCTCCATGGAAACACACACACACACACACACACACACACACACACACACCCACTACCCCCCATGGATTTCAATGGAGAGGACAGGTGTAGGTAAGCATGTGCTGTTACAGCAGACCAGAGCAGCTCTCTGGGAAGCAGCAGTACACACACACACACACCCACCCACCCAGCCCAGTTCTCTGGGAGGCAGCAGTTAAACAGTCATGCTGAGATGTAGAAACCCCCAGTCTCTCCACACACACCCTGTCACCTGACCCTGGCAGTGGGAGAGGAGTCGCGCGCTCTCTCTCACAGGGAGCACACACAGGACACACACACACTCACACAGGGCACACACACACTCACACAGGACACACACACACTCACACAGGGCACACACACACTCACACAGGACACACACACACTCACACAGGACACACACACACTCACACAGGACACACACACACACACTCACACAGGACACACACACACTCACACAGGGAGCACACGTACACACAGGACAGTCACACAGGGAGCACACACACACACAGGACACACACACACTCACACAGGACACACACACACACACAGGGTGGAAAGGTCTCAGCCATTTGTTGTGGTTTCAGTTGAATAACGGGCCCCATCCTAATCTGTGCTCATGTGAGAATGCTGCTGTTTTTCTCTAAACTAATAACCAGCATGTTTCCCTCAGTGGCATGTTGAGCCTCCTGGATCATTAGAATGTTTCTGTTTGTTTACCATCTCCAGGCACACTGCTGTCAGGGCAGAGGCCTCCTGACTGGGCCTCCTGGCTGACAGTTGAAGGTTTGGAGGCTATTTCAGGATGCATATTAGAGAGGCAATTGTTTTTGAGCCTGTGATCTCCGTAGGTTCGCCACTGCAATCTGATGATATTAAAAAAACCCTCCTTCTTCCTTTCTCCAGCCCTGACTGCCGATGGCCCCGGGTCTCAGGGAGGGTTTTCTCAGGCCCCGGGTCTCAGGGAGGGTTTTCTCAGGCCCTGGGTCTCAGGGAGGGTTTTCTCAGGCCCTGGGTCTCAGGGAGGGTTTTCTCAGGGAGGGTTTTCTCAGGCCCCGGGTCTCAGGGAGGGTTTTCTCAGGCCCCGTGTCTCAGGGAGGGTTTTCTCAGGAGGACTTGTTGTATTGTTGATTCACTTACTGAGATAAATGTCTATGTGACTAAATGACTAAATGTAAATGTAATTATCAAAGAGAGTGTGTACTTGGGTCCCCTCACACACACGGATGGTTTCAGCCAGGATCCCCCCGCCCCGTCCCTCCAGGGGCAGGCTAGGCAGAGCCCTGGCACTACAGAGACTCTTGATTACCCCAGGCAGACAGACTGGGGGCTCCCAGGGGGCAGAGCAGAGCCTTCCACCCACACACACACACACACACACTAACACACACAGGGGAGAAGCAGCCTTCCTGTCAGCCTGTTAGAGGTCTATTTCAGGAACATCCACTGCAGGTGCAGATGAAGTGTCTGAGATAGAGCTGTCTCATCAGAGTGTGTGTGTGTGTGTGTGTGTGTGTGTGTGTGTGTGTTCTAATGCCAGGCTGCTGTGTCTAATGGAGGTAATTTTAGGTGTCAGGTTCCATACAGGCTCTCTGCTGTCTACAAGCTGCTTCTGCTGACAAGCATTAGCATAGCTAGAATAGAGCTTGTCTCGAGGTGATGATGATGCTGATGCTGATGCTGATGCTGGGGGCTGTGGTTACCAAGTCTTCAACCTCACCGTTGTTGTTTGATTTCTAATCTAAACCTTTGGAGCCTAAAGAAGAGGGAACGCCCTCTGTCCCGGCGCCCCTCCCCCCCCCCCGTTCCCCGTGTTCTAGAACCCTGCTGATCCAATGTGACCCGGTAGTCGTGTGACCCAGAAGCGATGGTGCAATGTGTTCACAGCCAATGAGAGCGTGTTTCCGTCTGCTAGTGGAAGGACTGGGACACGTGCTGCAGCCAGCTGCATTCTGGGTACCAGCCCTGAGCGAGGCGGTCCGGCCATGTGCTGCTTTGACCGGGTCACGGCCAGAGGAACGTTTGACCGGGTCACGGCCAGAGGAACGTTCGTCTGCAGAGAGGACCACATTCCTTCCTTCCTTCCTTTTGTTTTCAGACTATAATCTTCTCTCTGTCAATACCTCTGCCTGGGGGACTTTCAGACATTTCATAAATGTAGCAGGGGAGGCTGGCGGAGGTAGAAATCGGAGGCCGGGCTCGTTGTAATGCCTGGAATGAGGAATGGTAAGAAACACGTGTGTTAGACCACACAGGAAGCTGCTGTCGCCTTGGAGACGCTGAGAAGCAGGTCGTTACAAACTGCACTGTGTTCAGCAGCATTGCTCATGTCTCTCCTTCCTCCCTTCCCTCCCTCCTCTCTCTCCTCCCTTCCCTCCCTCCCCTCCCTCCTTCTCTCCCCTCCTCCCTCCCTCCCTCCCTCCCTCCATCTCTTCTCTCCTCTCCTCTCTCTTTCAGGCATCCTTCCTGACTAAGAAGTTGAACATCACAGGGAAGAGGGTCAACCTGGCCATATGGGTGAGTCTGCTGGAAACAGCCCAATCTGGCAACCCGCTCCTGGCAATCACAGACAGGAAACTCCCCAATCTGGCAACCAGCTATGGTCATCCCCCTCTTCGTCTTCTCCCAAAACGATGCCTCTGGCTGCACACACACACACACACACACACACACACACAACCCACACAACCCCAGCCAGCGCTGACGCATCATGGGACAAGCTCACACACACACACACACACACACACACACACACACACATATAATGGAGATGTGTTGTGTTGTTAGAATGAGGCATTGAGTGTTGCTTTGCCTCAGAGTCACAGGGGGAAAGGCTGCTTGGCTGAGTCCTCTCCTCTCTGTTCTGCCTGACTCCCCCCCCACTCCCCGCCCCCCCCCCCCCCCCCCCTCCACAGGACACAGCAGGTCAGGAGAGGTTCCATGCGCTGGGTCCCATCTACTACAGAGACTCCAACGGAGCCATCTTAGTCTATGACATCACAGACGAGGACTCCTTCCAGAAGGTAGGCCCCGCCCCCAGGGACGCCGTCTTCAACTCACCAACTGCCAAAGAGTTCTGGAACTCTCACCGTGTTCTATGTGGTGTTTACCTGGCAACAACACTGTGATTGGCTACAAAATGAAGCATCATCATTTATGTGTTTTTGGTGAATAAAGTCACCCCTGGCATTCTGGAATGTTGACCATTTGGGCGACTTTATTCACCCTCGCCCCTCAATGAGTTAAAGGTCGCTCCTGGAATGACCCCTCAGTGGATTGACCTGTTGTTGACCTGTTGTTGTTGTTGTTGTTGTGTGTTTGTCTGTCTTCCAGGTGAAAAACTGGGTGAAAGAATTAAGGAAAATGTTGGGGAATGAGATCTGTTTATGTATCGTAGGTAAGTCACTGCACCCTCCTCCTCTGTGGTAAAACTGCTCTGTCTGCAGTTGGTGTTGTCTGTCTTAGAGTAACTACCCCCCCCCCCCCCCCCATCCCTCAGCCAGCCCCCCCCCCCCCCCATCCCTGACCCCCCCGCAGAGGACAGAGTGTTGTGTTGAACTCAGACTGACTCAGTCTCTCACCAGAAACAAGATTAAGATCCTAATCTCCCAGATTACCATCATACAACCATACATCATGTTTCAGATTACATTACATATTAGATTAGGTTTTATTCTGAACCTGTCCTTCTGAACCGAGCCTTCTGAACTGGGCCTTCTGAACCTGACCGTCTGAACCTGTCCTAAATCAGACCTTCTGAACCTGTCCTCCTGAACCTGTCCTCCTGAACCGGACCTAAATCAGACCTCCTGAACCTGTCCTTCTGAACCGGACCTAAATCAGACCTCCTGAACCGGGCCTTCTGAACCGGGCCTTCTGAACCGGGCCTTCTGAACCGGGCCTTCTGAACCTGACCGTCTGAACCTGTCCTCCTGAACCTGTCCTTCTGAACCGGGCCTTCTGAACCTGTCCTCCTGAACCTGTCCTCCTCAACCGGGCCTTCTGAACCTGTCCTCCTGAACCGGGCCTTCTGAACCTGTCCTAAATCAGACCTCCTGAACCTGTCCTTCTGAACCGGACCTAAATCAGACCTTCTGAACCTGTCCTCCTGAACCGGTCCTTCTGAACCGGAAGGTAACCCTGCTAGTGGAGGTTCTGAGAGAGGCCCGCTGGAGATCAGTCGCCCCGCCGGGACGGACCGCTCACAAAAACGTTGTCATGGTTACCGGCCGTAATGTAATCTGTGTGTGTCTGTCTTGATGTTTATGGGATGTCTTAACTGGATTACACGCGCTGGAAACGTTCTGCCATCATCTGTCTGTTTGTTTGTTTTCCTGCAACGTGGCGTGTGAGAGTGCTGCTGTGGTCATGTGACGGCCGTGGCCCTGGCCTTCACCAGGGGTCATAGGTCAAAACCAGGGGTCATAGGTCAGAGCAAGGGGTCAGAGATAGATAGGCACTTTATTGATCCCCGAGGGGAAATTAAGGTGTTACAGCAGCTCACATCACAAACAACAACAACAAAATAAAGTGACAATAGAATAATAAAATAAAATAGACATCTGAAACATTCTCTACAGTAAGAACAGTCCAGTATGATTTAACATCCCCCAGCCTGACTCTGATCACCCTGATGGAGCAGCCGGAGGAGGAGTTGGACAGTCTTATTGCGGCAGGCAGAAAAGATCTCCTATAGCGCTCCTTAGTGCAGCGTGGTTGGAATAATCTGTTGCTAAAGGAGCTTCTCTGCTCTGCCACAGTGTCATGTAGGGGATGGGAGGGATTGTCCATGATGGCCAGGAGTTTGGTCCTCATCCTCCTATTGGCCACCTCCTCCACAGTGTCCAGGGTGACACCGAGGACAGAACCAGTTTCCTTGGTAGAACAGAGCCACTCTTGTACAGGACATCTGTGTTCCCAGTCCAGTTTATTGTCCAAGTGCACCCCCAGGTACTTATAGCTCTGGACTACCTCCACGTCCTCTCCCTGGATGGAAACAGGAGACAGGGGGGACCCTGGTCCTCCTAAAGTCCACCATCTCCTTTGTCCTGCTGATGTTGAGTAGCAGGTGGTTCTGCTCACACCACTCAACAAAACTGTCCACCAGTCCTCTGTACTCGGTCTCCTGGCCTCCACTGACCCATCCCACAATAGCAGAATTGTCTGAGAACTTCTGCAGATGGCAAGTATCTGTGTTGTGCCTGAAGTCCGAGGTATAGAGGGTGAAGTGGAAGGGAGCCAGAACTGTCCCCTGGGGGGCGCCAGTGCTGCTCACCACCCAGTCCGAGACACATCCCTGCAGCCGTACAAACTGTGGCCTGTTGGTCCAGGAGACAATGGGGGAGTCCACCTGCATCCTCAGCAGCTTATCTACAGGTATTCAGGGCTGTAGGTGTTAAATGCACTGGAGAAGTCAAAGAACATGACCCTCACCGTGCTGCCAGCCTTCTCTAAACGGGACTGAGCTCTGTGTAGCAGGTAGATGATGGCATCATCCACACCAATGTCTGCCTGGTAGGCAAACTGCAGGGGGTCAAGGATGTCTTCACCAGGGGCCTCATGTGTGCTAGCACCAGAGCCAGGGGTCATAGGTCACAGCCAGGGGTCAAATGGCAGTCTGGG
Source organism: Argentina silus (assembly GCF_951799395.1). Classification (NCBI taxonomy): domain Eukaryota; kingdom Metazoa; phylum Chordata; class Actinopteri; order Argentiniformes; family Argentinidae; genus Argentina; species Argentina silus. The sequence continues at coordinate 24,799 of NW_028153238.1, forward strand.
CTGTCAGTCATGTATTGGCCTCACAAGTGGTAAATGTGAAAAGGATGTGATCCCTATCTAATTATTCTGTCTGTCTCTCCCTCCCTCCCTCCCTCAAGGTAACAAAATTGACCTGGAGAAGGAGAGGCACGTATCAGTGGAGGAAGCAGAAGGGTGTGTATGACAACTTCCTGTCTCTCTGCTTCCTCTCCTCCTTCACACCATCCCCCTGAACTACCTTTTAAACATGGTTTTGTTTTTAAACTTTGTTTTATTGTTGTTTTTTTACTGACTGTGCTTTTTGTTTTTAACTTTTATTTCTCAATATTCTTATTGTTTCCGTGGAGTGTCTGAGTGTTCTTCTTCTTCTACCTGAATGATAATACCTCTTCTTCTCTGGTTCTCAGGTATGCAGAGTCAGTGGGGGCGAAACACTATCACACATCAGCCAAGCTGAACAAAGGCATCGAGGAGCTGTTCCTGGACCTGTGTAAACGTAAGCCTGGGGAGCTGGTTTCTAATAGGCTGGGTTCTAATAGGCTGGGTTCTAATAGGCCAGTGTTCCAGAGAGCTGGGTTCTAATAGGCTGGGTTCTAATAGGCCAGTGTTCCAGAGAGCTGGGTTCTAATAGGCTGGGTTCTAATAGGCCAGTGTTCCAGAGAGCTGGGTTCTAATAGGCCGGTGTTCCAGAGAGCTGGGTTCTAATAGATTCCCCCCCTTCCAGGGATGATGGAGACGGCCCAGGCGGAGGAGAGGGTGAAGGGGAACGGTGCCAGCCAGTCTGCCACCTCACGGAGGGGGGTTCAGATCGTAGACGACGAACCCCAGGCTGCCACGGCCGCGGGGGGCTGCTGCTCATCCGGTTAACCCCCCCCCGCACGCTCCAGACCCCCAGACCCCCCCCCCCTCCCGCCCCTACTCTCCCCTACGACCCCCTGGACTGTTGCCCCCCCCTGAAGACTGCCATCCGAGTCATACACTTACTCTCTACACCTTCCCCTCCCTCTCCCTCTCCCTCTGTGGAACCATGCGCTTGCTTCTTCAGTGTTCCCAGTCAGCCCTCCACACACACACACACACACACACACACACACCCACCCCTCCGCCTCTCAGAAGACACACACACACACACACACACACACACACACACACACACACACACACACACCCACCCCTCCGCCTCTCAGAAGACACACACACACACACACACACACACACACACACACACACATACACCCCTCCGCCCCTCTGAAGACACACACACACACACACACACACACACACCTCTCTGCCCCTCAGAAGACACACACACACACACACACACACACCTCTCTGCCCCTCTGGAGAGACATCACACACACCTCTCCGCCCCTCTGAAGACACACACATACACCCCTCTGCCCCTCTGAAGACACACACGCCCCTCTGAAGACACACACACACACACACACACACACCCCTCTGAAGACACACACACACACACATCCCTCTGAAGACACACACACACACACACACACACACACACACACATACTGTAAACATGTATACATGCTCTCATACCCAGATTTGTATGGCCTTTTTTGAGGAGGATTATGTGCATGTTGGTTGATCTCTGTAAGCGCTTCATTTGTTTTACTTTAGAAGAAAAAAATGAAACAAAATCTTTATTATTTAATAACTTATGTACATGTCATATGTAAATCTGGACATGCCCAATCCCTTTGTACTTCCTCAGCTGTCTGGGTCACCTGACTGCCTTCCTGGTCTGTGATTTGTCTATTGATGCAGCGTTTTGCACTGGCCCCTCCCCCTCTATGCTCCTGTTCTACAGTGTTTCTCCTGTTTGCTAAAACAAAACAAAAACATTGTACAAAAAACGTATTGAATATTTTATCTGCTTTTACAAGCTTTGGGAAACAATACGCAGGTGTAGAAAAGTGTACATTAGTCTTGTTAATGACTGTAAAATGAAATAACAATTGTGGGTGAAAGCACACTTTATGGAATTGTAATTTTTTAACTGCTAGTGTCAAGTGTTTTGTAATAGAACAATTATAACAATTTACAACGCATAGGTGTCAAATACATTGTCATTCTTTTAAGAACATGTAACGTTTCATCATGAAACCTCCCTCAGTTTTAATCAGCACATGCTGACCGCTGTCAGGGAGGCTGGGGGAGGTAGAAATTGGAGGATGGGCTGTGGAGGATGGGCAATGAGCCCGTCCTCCGATTTCTACCTCCACCAGCCTCCCCTGATTATTGCACAGTGACCGTCGGCTGCATCGTGCTGACATTAAAAAGGACAAATCTGAAACAGTGAGGTGATATTAATATAATAATAATATAACAAACTCTGTTCAGAGGTAGACAAGCCTCCTTTAACGCAGACTGAGGTCACTATGGCAACACTAGTGAGGAAGATTACGGTCATTTACTCCTGCAGGAAGAGGAGAGGAAGGTGCTAAGTGTGTCTGCCAGGGAGAGAAGAGGAGGAAGAGGAGGAAGAGGAGGAAGGACATGTCATTCATATCCAGTCACAGATACAGAGCCTTGGGAAAGTATTCAGACCCCTTCACTTGTTCCACATTCTGTTGTGTTATAGACTCAATTTAAAATGGATTAAATTAAAAGAATTTGCCATCAATCCACACACAATACCCCAGAATGACAAAGCGAAAACAGGTTTTTAGAAATTTCAGTAAATTTATTAAAAATGAAAAAGAAAAATCTAAAGTACATAAATATTCAGGCTTGCTATGACACTCTTAAAATTAGAAACAAGTGGCCAAAAAGAATCCCTTAATGGAAAATAATCTCTCATATCCATAATTGTGTTTGCAACAATGAATTTTGATACAGCAAAGAAAGTGGCTGGAAATGTGTTAATTTGGTTTTACTACAAAGCATTAAGTTTGGTGCAAATCCAGCACATGTAATGGAGTTTCTGCACCATCTCTCATGTGAAGAACCGTGGTGCTGCATCAAGTTCTGGGTGTGTTTGTCACTAGCAGAGACTGGGGAGTTTACCAGGATCGAGAAAATTATGAAATTTGCTGAGTTGGTAGTGACATCCTAATCTAAACTGTCTAATTGATTCATATGAAAATCAGAGACCCTATAAAAACAAAGATATTAATTCCAAAATTACATGAACTATTATCCTTACATTAAGCTGGACTCAATTAAACGTATTGAGTGATTTGTTGATGATATTTTTGCATTTTAGCTAATTTTAAGAGTGTCATAGCAAAGGGTCTGAATATTTATGTACATGAGGTATTTCTGTATTTCAATTTTAATAAATTTACAGAAATGTCTAAAAGCCTGTTTTCACTTTGTCATTCTGGGGTGTTGTGTGTGGATTGATGGCAAATTCTTTTAATTTAATCCATTTTAAATTGAGTCTATAACACAACAGAATGTGGGAGAAGTGAAGGGGTCTGAATACTTTCCGAAGGCTCTGTATCTGGACGGACGGAAGGAGGGATGGACAGACAGACACAGATGGAGAGACTTCCTGGTTAAATAAATAAGAAGTAAATACCACTCATCTACTGACCATCAAGTGTCTGGCCTGGTCTGGGTTAGGGTTACTCTGGGTCTGGCCTGGTTAGGGTTACTCTGGGTCTGGCCTGGTTAGGGTTACTCTGGGTCTGGTCTGGCCTGGTCTGGGTTAGGGTTACTCTGGGTCTGGCCTGGTTAGGGTTACTCTGGGTCTGGTGCTGGCCTGGTCTGGGTCGGGTCGGGCCTGGCCTGGGTTAGGGTTATGGTTACTCTGGGTCTGCACAGTGCACACACACACATCCACCAACAGTCAGGATTGGATCTAAATGGACAGGATTGTTAGAACACATTTCTATTACAGACAGATGATCTGATCTGTGCTGTCTCTCCAACAAGGCAATGATCTACTGGGAGGAGGAATGAACACACACACGCACACACACACACACACACACACACACACACCGGAGCTCCAGCGACAGACGGCCTTGTAAGGACTGAGGACAGGCTCTGAGGGGGATGCAGAGGCGCTGGGCGCTAGGCTAACTCACCATTCAAATAGGAGCAGACGCTGGTCAACGGTCCATACAGGAATTTGAATAGCCAGGCCTTGGTTAACACACACACACACACACACACACACACACACACACACACACACACACACACAAGCAACCTAGCCTTCGGTTATGATGAAGATAGTTATAAAACCGCTCATATATTCATGAGCTGGTGTCTGAGTCAGTGTAACATTTGTACTATGTACTATATAGTCAATGCTCTATACAGTCAATATTCTATACAGTCAATATTCTATACAGTCTATACAGTCAATATTCTATACAGTCAATACTCTATACAGTCAATATTCTATACAGTCAATATTCTATACAGTCAATACTCTATACAGTCAATATTCTATACAGTCAATACTCTATACAGTCAATATTCTATTCATATTCAGAGCTCTGAAAAATAGAGGAAAGCAATGTGTGGTGGTATTATTGAAATCTGACACAACTGTTCCATGTGCGCCTCATACAACATATACAATATGGATGCTGAGTTCCTCTCACGTACATCAGGTCTGACATGACAGTGGTTTCAGCACGACTGGTCCACTTTCCCCTTCAAACATACATCATATATCCTCTTCTATCTCTCCTTTTCCCCCTCTTCTCTCTCCTCTTCTCTCTCCTCCTTTCTCTCCTCTTCTCTCCCCTCCTCTCTCTCCTCCTCTTCTCTCCTCCTCTCTCTCCTCTTCTCTCTCCTCCTCTCTCCCCTCCTCTCTCTCCTCTTCTCTCTCCTCCTCTCTCTCCTCCTCTCTCTCCTCCTGTCTCCTCCTCAGGGTCCTCTGAGAAGCCTGGTCTCTTCTCCTGGTCTTCAGGTTCACAGCGACCACAGCACAGACCATCCCCAGCAGAACACAGCTCACCAGGGAACACCACACTGCATAGAACATGGAGTCGATGCCAAAGGGGTCTTTCTCCTGATAGATTAGGATGGTCTTGTTTGATGAGTGACACACATATTCAGAACGTACCCTATAATAGACAGCACACCAGTACTGACCACTGTCCTCCAGTGAGAGGTTAGAGAGGACCAGGGTGGTACAGGAGTGAGACACATTGATTCGTCCAATCAAATCTTCAGGAATTTGATAATAACTGTCTGAGTCCAGAATGACACCATCATGCTGAGCAGTCTGTCTGTACC
>NW_028153237.1:0-1000 GCF_951799395.1 Argentina silus
CGTCTGTGCGTGTGCGTCTGTGCGTGTGCGTCTGTGTGTGTCCTAATCTATTGCATTTCTGCTTCATTATATCTGGAGCCCTCTCTCTTTCCTGAGTGTCATGAAAACTAAGAAGCAAGGTATGCTCTTATATGGGCATCATAAACAGCCTCAGAGAACCTCCCACATGGTATGAGGCTGTATGCCTGCCTGGTCACTGCTGCTCCATGACCAGCGCACCGCACTGACACACAATACTCACTTTGTCCCACTTTCATGATTATCTTCATGGACCTGCTCTTGCACACTCCTCCTTCGTGGTTCTCCAAACCCTCCATGGTGCCATTGGATGTTGCTAAGAGACAGAAAGAGGAAGACAGGGAGAAGGACGAGGTTAGCATGATTAGCTACTGTGCTAACTAAACAACTAGGTTACGGAGGCCATATGCACATTAAACTTGTCTTGGGTTAAACAGCCATATTGTAAACTCATTCAGGGAGACTCCAGGAGCCTCTAACAAGCAGGAGCGTGAGTGATTTTCCCGTTAATAAAGTCACAATTCATCCTCTAGTCATTTCTGCCTCCGCCAGTCATTCCAGACTGCTGGAATATTCCACGTCCCTGAAGTCAATTAGCTTGAGTAATTGGGTCTGTAATATCTCTAACTGGCCTGATCGGCCCTGTGGAACTGGCAGTTATGGAGAAACGATGGAGGGGGGGGGGGGGGGGTGAGGGAGAGAGAGAGAACGGATAGGAACAAAAGGCGGCCATCTTGGCAAGCCACAGGAAATTCTATGGAGGCTTATCGAACATTAACACCAACGGCACTCCAGAGAGTGCTACGGTGTTATTAAAGAATCAGCTCCTGGATGTAAAACTCTCCAACAGTCCCGCCTATAACCCAAACCTGCTGTCGGGCATAAAACCGGAGGGAAATAGCGGATGAATAAAAAAACAGAAGGAGATAAACAATAACAGAAGAGGAACCCAAAAAATAAACTTGTTTTTATTTGAGTTTTT
>NW_028153236.1:0-7110 GCF_951799395.1 Argentina silus
CCTCTCTCTCCCAACAGTATTTCTCTCCTCTACCTCTAGTAAGCCCCCCGCCCCACAGGAAACCCCCTCCTGAGACTGTTGCCGTGGGAAACTGTAGAACAAAGCTTGTCTCAGTGTGACTCCTCTGGCCTCCATCACTGTTAGAACTACAACCAGGCCTGCATAAGAACTACAACTACCATTACAACTACAACCAGCTGTAGTAGAACTACAACCACCAATAGAACTACAACCAGGTGTATTAGAACTACAACCAGAGGCTCTGGACATACAGAGCAGCTGGGGATGGAGGGGGGGGGGGGGGAGAGGAGGGGGGAGGGGAGGGAGGGAGGGAGGGAGGGGAGAAGGGGGGGAGGATGGAGGAGGGAGGGTGGTGGAGGAAGAGGGTGTAATTTCATTACTGAGGGAGAGGAAGGAAAAGGGGAGGGGAGAGGGGGGGGTTTATCATGATGGCAGGAATGCCTCTTTCCAGCCTGCTGTTACATTCAGTCAGACACACACACACGCACACAGATGTTTGGGTCAGGCTGTAGAACTGTAGTGTGTTTAGGGTGTGGCCTCTCAGCCTCTCATTACAGCTCTGCTCACGTGTGTGTGTGTGTGTGTGTGTGTGTGTGTGTGTGTGTGTGTGTGTGTGTGTGTGTGTGTGTGTGTGATTGACGTTTGTGTGTCAAGCTCAGTGCCAGAACTCTCACTGCTGGGGGGAGGAGAGGAGCCTCTCTCTGTCTCTCTCTCTCTCTGACCTGTAGAAGATCACTGTGTCTGTGATGGTCTCCATGGCAACACAGGAAGAGGAAATGGAACAGGGCACCAGAAGTGTACCACCATGTTACTGAGCTGCTTCCTGGAGGGAGGGAGGGAGGGAGGGAAGGGGGGAGGACATGATCATGATCTGACCTGCAGGGTGTAATTCATCTCTCCTGCTCATCTATAATACAGCCCAGAGGCCTCAGTACAGTAGAACCTACAATACTAACCCCTAACCCCTAACCCAACCCTAACCCTAACCCAGCCCTCTACAGCCCAGTAGAACTGAGACTAGGGCAGTGAGGTATTGTTGTTGTGTTTTAGTTCTGCATCAGAGACATCATACAACCTGCAGATACTACACACACACACACACACACACACACACACACACACACACACACACACACACACACACACACACACACAGCGCCTCCAGGCTGTCCCTCTCCTCAGGTGTCAGAGTGTGTGTGAAACATGATGCTGGTCAGGTGGTAGATATGAGTCATGGTTGTCTCAGTCATCAAGCAGAGCAGCTGGTAGAGAGACATGGTTATGATATTAGACTGGTGGTTATGATGTGACGTCAGAGAGGTGTGTATGATATCAGAGAGGAGTTTGTGATGTCAGTATAGAGGTCTGTCTGTCTGGTGGAGGTCAGGTCCTCTAGTGGAGATAAGCTGGAAGCACAGCTGAGTGATTTACATTTACATTTATGACATTTAGCAGACGCCTTTATCCAAAGCGACTTACAACAAATACATTTGTTTAAGTAAGTGAATCATCTATCCATCAGTTATCATGAGACAAAGTAATCAATGCTCAGACCGGGGTTAGGGGTTAGGGCCATAGGCAGTCATAATGCTAGGAGAAGGATTTTTTTGGTACATTTGTACAGGGGGGTAGTGGGGATGAAGAGGTATTTAGGGTTAGGGTTAGTACAGGGGTTAGGGTTAGTACAGGGGGGTAGTGGGGATGAAGAGGTATTTAGGAGGGACAGTTAAGATGTAGCCTGAAGAGATGGTCTTCAATCTACGGTGGAAGATCGGTAGTGACTCTGCAGTCCTGACAGTAGTGGGAAGCGTGCTGTCGCTGTGATGTTCGCCACACAGGATAAGTGGCTGTCAAGAATCACCCCAAGGTTCTTGGCTGTATGGGAGGAGGTCACAGTAGAGTTCTCTACTGTGATGGAGAAGTCTTGGAGAGGGCAGGCTTTCCCCGGGAGGAAGAGCAGCTCAGTCTTGTTAAGGTTGAGCTTGAGGTGGTAGACTGACATCCAAGCAGAAATGTCTGCAAGACATGCAGAGACACATGTTGCCACCTGTGAGTCAGAAGGGGGGAAAGAGAGAAAGAGTTGAGTGTCATCTGCGTAGCTGTGGTAGGAGAAACCATGTGAGGAAATTACAGAGCCAAGATTTGGTATAGAGGGAGAAGAGTAAAGGCCCTAGGACAGAGCCCTGGAGGACACCAGTGGTGAGGGGTCATGGAGAGGACAGTGGCAGAGCCAGAGATGCCCAATTCTGAGAGGGTGGAGAGAAGGATTGGGTGGTTTACTGTGTTGAATGCAGCGGACAGGTCCAGAAGAATGAGAACAGAGGAGAGGGAGGAAGCTCGAGCGGAGTGGAGAGCCTCCGTGACAGCAAGTAGAGCAGTCTCAGTAGAGTGCCCAGCCTTAAAGCTGGATGGAGGTAGTGAGACAGTTGGTTAGAGAGAGAGAGAGAGCAAGGGTTTTAGATAAGAAGGAGAGAAGGGATACCAGCCTGTAGTTTCTTGAGAAGAGGCTTGACTCTGGCTGTCTTGAAGGCAGCTGGGACAGATCCTGTGGATAGAGAGGAATTGATTAAGGTGGTAAGGAACGGAAGGAGGTCTTTGGAGATGGATTGGAGAAAGGGGGAGGGGATAGGATCGAGGGGGCAGGTGGTTGCCCGCTTGGATGTGACCAGTTTTAGAACATCATCAGGGGAGAGGGGGAAAGAGCTGATAAACCAGAGACTGAGTGTAGCGCAGTGGGTTTAGGAGGAGAGGTAGCAGTGTTGGTGAGAGGTAGAGGGAAGGAGCTGTTAATGTCATCAACGTTCTTTTCAAAGTCATCGGCAGACAGGGAGGAGGGAGGAGGTGGGTTGAGGAGTGAGGAAAATGTGGAGAACAGTTTCCTTGGGTCAGAGGCATAGAATTGAATTTTGGAATGGTAGTAAGAGGCTTTAGCAGCTGATGTAGTTGAGGAAGAGAGAGAGATAAGGGTCTAGATCATCACAGAGGCCAGTTTTTCTCCATTTCCTCTCAGCTGCCCGGAGCCCTATTCTACAAGCTAGCAGGGTTTCAGACAGCCAGGGAGTGCGTGGAGACGATCATGCCGACCTTGAGATCTGTGGACAGAGAGAGTCGAAGGATGAGGAAAGAGAGGACAGGAGGGTGGAGGAGGCTGCATCAGTGGATAGAAGGGAGAAGGATTCAACAGAGGGTTGGGAGGGTAAGACAGAGGAAGAGAGAGCGGTGAGGGAGAGGTTAAGCCGGTTGAGACGAGAGGATACAGTGTGGGTAGGATACAGTGTGAGTGATGTCATCACAGAGGGACCAGGCCTGTCTACCAGGTAGTGATGTCATCACAGAGGGACCAGGCAGACCAACAGAACCACCTCAGAGTCACTACTGTTGTTACATCATGATGTCATAGAGGAGGTCGCTCAAGGAACATGACAACCTGTGATGTCATATGTGATGTCATGTGACCTGTGTGGTCATGGTCTCCTAGCTTAGTTCATCTGGAGCAGGGAGAGGTGTGTGTGTGTGTGTGTGTGTGTGTGTGTGTGTGTGTGTGTGTGTGTGTGTGTGTGTGTGTGTGTGTGTGTGTGTGTGTGTGTGTGTGTGTGTGTGTGTGTGTGTGTGTGTGTGTGTGTGTGTGTGTGTGTGGGAGGGGGGGGTCATTGGGACATGCTGGGTCTTGTCTCCCCTGTGTGTGTGAGTGTGTGTTGTCATGGGAGCCATTGTGGTGGTCCACTCAGACCTCACATGTTAGTGTGACGAGGGAGAGTGTGTGTGTGTGTGTGTTCGTTCGTTCGTTCCCACCTCTCTGTGTGTGTCTGATAATGACCTCTCATACAGGGTTCCTGTGTTGACAGAGTTACCCCTGAGTTGGAAACACACACTCAGACCACACACACCATAATATAATATACAGTGCCTATAGAAAGTCATCATACCCCTTTGAAAAAGTTACTATATTTGTCGTACAGCCTGAAATCAAAACCCATTAAAAAAAAAAAAAAAGCCATACAACATCAAACTAATGAAAAAAAAGGCGACAATTCTGAAAATGTATAAAAAATTAAAAACAAGAATAACAGGGTTAGAAAAGTCATCAGTCCCCTGATTTAATACTTTGTAGAGCCACCTTTTGCTGCAATTACAGCCATCAATCTGTTTGGATATGTCTCAACTAGCTTTGCACACCTAGATTGGAGAATATTTGCCCATTCTTCCTTGCAGAATTGTTCGAGTTCAGTCAAATTCCGTGGTGAGCGGCGATGGGACTGCTCTCTTCAAGTCCATCCACAGATTTTCTATCGGATTTAAGTCAGGGCTCTGACTTGGCCACTCAAGGACATTCACCTTTCTATCCTTAAGCCACTGCGTTGTTCTTTTGGCGGTATGTTTAGGATTGTTGTCATGTTGGAAGGTGAATAACCTGCCCATCTTCAGCTGTCTAGCAGAGGGACGCAGGTTGTCCTCAAGAATTTGGGTGTACTTGGCAGCATCCATTTTCCCTTCAATCCTGACCAATTGTCCAGTCCCCGCTGAAGAGAAACATCCCCACAACATAATGTTTCCACCACCATGCTTCACAGTAGGTATGGTGTGTTTTGGGTGGTGTGTTGTGTTTGGTTTTCACCAAACATAGCGCTTGGAGTTCAGTCCAAAAAGTTCAATCTTAGTCTCGTCTGACCATAAAACCTTTTTCCACATGGCAACAGACTCTTCCAGGTGTGTTTTTGCATAGCACAAACGAGACTGACTGTGGCACTTTTTCAGAAAAGGCTTTTTTCTTGCTACCCTGCCATACAGGCCAGCTTTGTGTAAAGCTTGTGAGATTGTTGTCACATGCACAGACAGACCAGTCCCGGCCATAAAGACTTGTAAAGTCCTTCAAAGTTGCCTTTGGCCTCTTGGTAGCTCCTCTGATCAATGTCCTCCTGGTTCAGTCATCCAGTTTGGACGGACGGCCTGATCTAGGCAAGGTGTTGGTGGTGCCATACGCCTTCCACTTCTTAATGATGCTCTGAACGGTACTCAGAGAGGAACCATGCACTTCTAGTAGTGGAATCCTCAAGAAACAGCTGGTTTTATTCTGAAGTAATCAAAACCACTACAATTGATGTCAGGTGGGGGGCAATTAGCCTGGCGTTTGATCTGGAAGTTGATTGGTTGCACCTGAGCAAGTTTATAATGGTATACTCTAAGGGGCTGATCACTTAACCAAACCAGGTATTTCACTAATTAATTTTTAATAATTGTCCAGAATTTTTACAATTTTTATTTTCACTTTGATGATGAGGGTTATAATGTGTACATACAGCTCAAAATGTTTTTCCAGGGTGTACTGTGACAAAAATCTGACGCTTTTATCCAAAGTGACTTACATTCCAGTGAGTACCTCCATGTTTCAGTATAGATGGTCCCAGCAGGAATCAAACCCACAACCTCAGTGTTGTTAGCGCCATGCTCTACCAACTGAGACACACACACACACACACACACACACACACACACACACACACAGAGTTATTTAACTGTAGGACTGACCAGAGGTCGTTTTAAAACATGTTTTTTTTTTAATGTGTCGACTATTGAATAATGAATACACAGTTATTATTATTATTACACAGTTATTATTATTATTATTATTACAGTTATTATTATTATTACAGTTATTATTATTACAGTTATTATTATTATTATTACAGTTATTATTACACAGTTATTATTATTATTATTACACAGTTATTATTATTATTGCTACACAGTTATTGTTATTATTACACAGTTATTATTATTATTATTACAGTTATTATTATTATTACAGTTATTATTATTATTGCTACACAGTTATTATTATTACACAGTTATTATTACACAGCTATTATTATTATTACAGTTATTATTATTATTATTATTACAGTTATTGTTATTATTACACAGTTATTATTATTACTACACAGTTATTATTGTTATTATTATTACACTATTATTATTACTACACAGTTATTATTATTACACTATTATTATTATTACACAGTTGTTATTATTATTATTACAGTTATTATTATTATTATTACAGTTATTGTTATTATTATTATTATTACACAGTTATTATTATTACAGTTGTTAATATTATTATTATTATTACACAGTTATTATTGTTATTATTATTATTATTACTACACAGTTATTATTATTATTATTACAGTTATTGTTATTATTACACAGTTATTATTATTATTGTTATTATTATTACTACACAGTTATTATTATTATTACACAGTTATTATTATTATTATTATTATTACAGTTATTGTTATTATTACACAGTTATTATTATTATTATTATTACACAGTTGTTATTATCATTATTATTATTATTACAGTTATTATTATTATTATTATTACAGTTATTATTATCATTATTATTATTATTATTATTATTACACAGTTATTATTATTACAGTTATTATTATCATTATTATTATTATCATTATTATTATTATTATTATTACAGTTATTATTATTATTATTATTATTATTATTACAGTTATTATTATTATTATTATTACAGTTATTATTACAGTTATTATTATTATTATTATTATTATTATTACAGTCACATTCCACTTCAACCTTCTCTCTCTAGGAGAGCCTCCAGCAGCTCATCATCATGACGCTGCCCAATGTCCTGACCATCGCCAAGGACCCTCTCTCAGGTACCTCACACACACACACACACAGAGACACACACACAAACACAGACGCACACACACACACACACACACAGACACAGTTAATGGAGGTGAACTTGTAAAACCAACAGAAAGGTCATAGTTAACTGGAGGGCCTTGGAGGGAGGGTGTGTGTATGTGTGTGTGTGTGTGTGTGTGTGTGTGTGTGTTGGGTATGTTTGTTTTGCATGTTGGTTCCTGTAACAGTCAGGGATAGCCCTGGCTCTTTCCCGGGCCCTGATTGGCTGATGTTATCAACTCTTGTTTAACAACCAGGAACAATAGTGGTCTGCTGTAACCATGGTAACAAGGGAGTGTTGTTGGGTTAGACTCAGAATAGAACCTCTCTCTCTGTTTCTCTCTCTCTCTCTCT
>NW_028153235.1:5000-7500 GCF_951799395.1 Argentina silus
TGTGTGTATGTGTGTATGTGTGTATGTGTGTGCGTGCGTGCGTGCGTGTCTGAGAACACCAGAGTTTACCTTTAGGCAGATAAGTAGATCAACAAAAGGAGAGATAGGTTCTGTATCTTAGAGCCTAAGAGGGATTTCCCTTATTGACTCTGCCCAGATCAGTGATATTGTTTTAGAATCTGTGTGTACTCTACTCAATGTGTCCTAGCCCACAAGGTTAGCACAGAATAATCCACTTGTGTTATGATTCATCCTCCCAAATAACCTCCCAACCTCCCAAATATCCTCCCATTTTTGACGTGTTCCACTATAAAAACCCAGTGTAAAATATCCACTGGGAACTCAAAATCGTAGAACTCAGAACTTAGTTCTTAGAATGATTTTAACCTGAGAAAAGGATACGATTTGACATTTCTATTGTATTATTTCTATGCAAAACGCATGATTGTGTAAGTCAAGGGACTGGCGGGATTCTAACTCACCATCACCCACACGGAAGACACAAGCGCCTGCCATTATGCCAAGAGGACATCCTCAAGGTCTTGCGTTTTTTCGGGTCTCAGGCAGGGCTTCCGCATCAGACAGAGAGAGCGCTTCCAAACCACCTCTGCTACAATAACTGTATCACTCACTCAGCGAGAGCGTGTTAGTGTCTTGTGTCAGTAAATTGTATTTTCACATTACAAAGTAATGGCATTTACAAGTGACGGCGCACAAACTAATAGGAACATTGATTTAAGGAGCTAAATAATGAATAGGCTTCTAGATCACTGCGACACAAAGGGCTACAAAACAACAAAAATGCAATTAAACTGGCATTGTGTGTCTTTTACAACCCCCAGTAGAGATGACAATAGACATCATAAATCACGGACACACACACACACACACACACACACACACACACACACACACACACACACACACACACACACACACACGCAACCACACACATACACACACACCCTATCATCAGTCGCCAATCAGCCCTCACAGCTGATGCTCGTAACCATTCTGATTGGATGTGACAACGGGGACTGACCCGGGCCATTGGCTGGTGTTAATATGCTTCATGCTTTGTTGTCCTTGGCTGTTTCCGTTAGCATGAATATATTGTAGCCACACTGTATGAACACGGATCTGAATGTTGAATGTGTCTGAATGAGAAAGGTGCCTAGTTCATGATACTAACTCCTCTCCTCTCTCCTCTTCTCCCCTCTCTCCTCTCCTCTCTCCTCTCCTCTCTCCCCTCCCCTCCTCTCTTCTCTCCATCCAGGTCGAAGTAATGAGGACCACAGCCTTAAGAACCAACCAATCATAGAGAGCTACTCTTCTAACTATCTGTCTCATTTTCTTACATGTCTTAAAACATAATAACAGTGTCTTACAAACAACAACAAACAACAACAAACAAATAAACAAACAAACAAAGCGAGTGTGTGGAGGAGAGTGTGAGATGGGACACTTTGACCTCAGAGACTCAGATGAACACACACAGCAGGAGTTCCTTTGTCTGTCTGCTCAGCCCTGCCTCTGTGGAGCCTCACGCTCTTCTTCTGTCGTTCCGCAGCCTGGGTCTGAACCACAGGACAGGCAGGCGGTCTGCAGGAGCAACAGCTCCCCCTTGTGGCCATGGCTATCTCTACAGGATCATATCTTCTTCACACTGGCTCCAACTCTCTCTCTCTCTTTCTCTCTCTCTCTCTCACTCATTCTCTCTCCCTCTTTCTCTCTCTCTCTCTCTCTTTCTCTCTCTCTCTCTCACTCATTCTCTCTCTCTCTCTCTCTCTCTCTCTCTCTCTCTCCCTCTCCCACTGACAGCTAAGTGGCTGGAAAATCGAGGGGAGCAAATTGCATTGATCTTTTCTGGACGGCGATCAAATGGATCAGGATTCCGGAATGAAAGGGAACTGTTGTGGAACACTGCCACGTTCCGTTCTGAGAACACTGAGTGATGCATCGGAGGGCAGATGTGTTCCGACTAACTTGATTAGAAAAACCCTCTTCGCTTAAGGAATGTTCAATAACTGGTTGATGCCGGCTTTGGTATGGCCAGATGTAGTCCTAGCTCCCCTAGCCCCCCCCCCCCCCCCCCCTTCTTAAGAGCTGTTGTAGAATTAATTAATATGTGACCCTACAGTTTGATGTGTTTACAACGCGATACATTCTATACCCTCTGACTATCCTCAGGAGTCAGGATCTCAACTCTGAATAGGGCCGCAGCAAAACCTTGATGAGATGATTTAAAAACTAGCTTTTTGTTTTCTTCACTATGGATGTATTTGTCTTGAAAGTGCCAAGAACAGTTATATATATATATATAGATATATATAGATATATATCTTTGAGTTAGACAAGCTACTGGATGCTAGCCAGAAATACAATACCACATTTTCAGAGATCTACATTCAGTCAGGAAATACGATAGTAGGCATTTTGTTTGGCAGATCCGGTCTCTGACCTGTGTTCAGTCCTCTCTGAGGTAATAGCAGCGTATTGT